>NC_056726.1:213827159-213987159 GCF_019279795.1 Protopterus annectens
GAAGGCATATACTGTGAGGGCTTTCCAGCTGAATGAAAGGGCGTCCACTTTCCATGCTTGTTTGTGATACGTCCGAGTGCAAAATTTCTGTAGCTGGCAGTTGTGAGGGGAAGCAAAAAGATCTATGTCTGGGCATCCCCATTTCCCTGTTATCATGCTGAAGATTTGTGGGTCTAGTTTCCACTCGTGAGGATCCATGAGGTTTCTGCTTAGTTCGTCTGCCAAAGTATTTTTCTTTCCTGGCAGGAATTGTGCTTGCAGGTGTACTTGATAAGTCAATGCTGTGTTCCACAAAGTCATGGCTTGTCTGCAGAGGGAGTAGGAATGTGTGCCTCCTTGCTTGTTTAAGTACCACATGACTGTAGTACTGTCCGTCTTTATCAGCAGTTGTCCTGGATGAAGTAGGTCCTTGAAGGCTGTCAGGGCATTCGGTACAGCTAGCATCTCTTTTTGATTGATATGAAGATGCATTTGGCTTGTGGGCCATGTGCCCTGAATACATTTTCCTGCCATGTGTGCCCCCCAGGCATAATCTGATGCATCTGTTGTTAGTGCCTGCCTGGCTGTGGGTAAAGTGAATGGCTGTCCCTTGTTGTGGTGACAGGCCTGTGCCCACCATCGAAACTCCTGTTGCAGGCAGGGAATGAAAGTAATTAATGTTTCCAGGCTGTGGCAATGTTGAGTCCAAACACTTTTTAGATACTATTGTAGTTTCCTCATATGCAGTCTTGCATATGGAATTAGTAGAATGCAGGATGCCATGTAGCCCAGAGCCTGCAGAATTTTTCTTGCAGGTAACTGGGTCTTTGTTGCCATGTTTTTGAAGTAAGAAGTCAGTTGCCTTTGTTTGTCTGGCGTGAGATAAGCCATCTGGGCAGTTGCATTTAAGCTTGCACCCAGGAATATTATCTCTTGAGAGGGTACTAGTTTTGATTTCTTTTCGTTTACTGTGTACCCTAGGCAAATTAATAATCTTTTTACAAACGCCAGATGCTTTAGTAGAATGTCTTTGGTCTCTGCTTGAATAAGGCAGTCATCCAAGTAGGGATATATTTGAATTCCTCTTTGTCTGCAAAAAGCAATTACTGGTGCCAGGCATTTTGTGAAGACCCTGGGCACAGTAGATAAGCCAAAGGGCAGTGCAGAGAATTGGTAGTGCATTGTGCCAGCTATGAATCTGAGGTATCTTCTGCAAGATTGTCTGATTGGTACATGCAGGTATGCCTCTTTGAGGTCTAAAGTTACAAGCCAAGCCTTCGTGCCCAACATGGGCAGATGTTGCTGCAGAGTCAACATTTTGAATTTTGGAACATCCAGAAAAGTATTTAGAATAGATAGGTCCAGAATTGGTCTCCAGGCTTTGTCCTTTCTTGGAACTAAGAAAAGTCTTGAGTAAAATCCTTGTCCCTGCTCTTGTTGTGGTACTGGCTGAATAGCCCTCATGTCCATGAGAGATGAAATTTGTTTTTGTGCCTTTGCCCATTGATTGTGTGGCAGGTCTGGCATACCTTTTGCCTTTGGAAGGGTGTGAAAGTGGAACCTGTAGCCCTGAGAGACTATATTTAAGACCCATTTGTCCTGGGTCATCCTGTGCCAGTTTTGCGAAAAAAGTGCTAGCTTTCCCCCTAAGGGTGCTGCCAAAAGGTAAGTGCTTGGCATTGGCAGAGGGAAGTCATTGGGACTGTTTCCTATAAGGCTGTGATTTGTCTTCTCCGCTTTTGGAGGTAGAATCACCCCATTGTTTGGGCCTGTATGAGCCCTGGGGCTGTTGCCTGCCTCTAGGGTATCTGAATCTGCCTCTTTGTGGCCTGTCTGAAGCTGGAAAGGACCAATGCTTAGAAGGCCAGTTCCTGCTAAATCTGGGTGGTTGTACCTGTAAGAAATCCTTTACTGTCTGCATAGATTTAGCTTTATCCTCCATTTTCTTTAACACCTCTTCTGCCTTAACACCAAACAAAGTATCATGCTGTAATGGAGCATCCAACAATTTTGCCTTAACATGATCAGGCAGATTCTGTTCTTTTAACCAAGTATGCCTTCTAATAACAGAACCTGTAACAGCGGCCATGCACGAGACCTCCAGTGAATCATAACCACATTGCAAAGTATGTTTTCCCACTTGTTCAGCTGCATGCAATAAATGCTGCAAATCTTTGTTCTCAGAACATTCAGAATTTGTCAACATTTTTTGTTTTAAAAAAGACATTAAATATTGCTGATATCTGAGCATATGAAATTGACAATTTAAAGCCCTTACAGCCAAGGTAGCAGAAGTGTAGACTCCCCCCCCCCCCCATCTGTCCAGAGCCCTAGAATCTCTATCTGAGGGGACAGGGTTTTTAGCAGTAGCAGCCTTCACACATTTGGGACCCTGTGAGATGGTTTCTGGGTCTGCAGCAGGGTTTTTATATAGAAATTTATGGGAATCTGGAACCCTGTAGTATCTGTCCGGCTTAACAGGTGCAGGAGGTAACGAATCTGGAGACAGGCCGGGCTCTGAAAATACATCATCTACTATGTCTAAAACTGGAGGAATTGCAAGAGGTCTGTGCTGAGGTAGTAAAAGAAAGTCTCTAAGCCTTTTCTTAAAATCTGAATAATCTTGGCAATCCCAGTGGAAATGCTCCCTCATGGTATGCAGGTTTTCCCCAAATAAATAATCCCCAGGAGGAGAGGCTGAAGGAATAGAATCTTCAGCATCTGAATCTTCATAGGGAGGAGTAGAATATCCTGAATGTTCTGAAGAGGAATCAGAGGAAATGGAAACCTGATCAGAGGAATCATATTCAGTATCTTGTCTAGGCCTCTTATCAGGAGGGGGATGGGAACCCCTGATCAAAGTAATTAGGTATTCGGCCATTTTGAGCATCTGTTTCTTAGGCATAGAAGTCTGTCCTGGAGAATGCTGTACTTGTTTCCTTGTCTTTAAAACTGTTTTAGACTTTGTCTTGCATGCTGAAGTAAGCTTGATATAAAGTTGTGTAGGTCTGAAGACACCCTCAGAAGCGGATGCCTGCTCAGCGGCTCCAAACCCATCTGAGGGATTAGTTTCCGAAGGGCCAATACCTTGAGTATCCAGAAGCTAGCTGTCTCCACGTGGGAGTCGGAAGCGGCCTGTGGCTCTGAGGTAGTGGGAGTCAGGGGCTGCGAAAGCGCCTCACTGAGCACCAGCGACTTGGCTAGAACAGGCTTTGTCGTCGGTTTTGGACCTTGGATGTCTGTCCTTTTCTTTATCCTTACGCTTTTTATGAATTCCGGTCATTGGTTGTTCCGACGGCATTATATAGTTAAACCTTTGGCCAAAGTAATGGAAAGCAAAATCGTACCAATGCTTTATTGTGCGTTGGTTAAATCTAGCACAAAACCGACAACTAGCAATGTCGTGGTCAGGGCCTAGGCAAGGAATAAAGTAAGAATGAAAATCCTTATGAGGTATTTGCTTCCCACAAAGAAATACAATTGTTAACTTTTTCTGACATCGGTCTGGAGCAAGAAAAAAGTTTCCCCAATGGGGTACTTAGCTTTATTGAAGACTTTGGATCTGAAATTCAATTTTGAAAATCTCAGGAGTTGGCTGACCGGCACTTGCGAACTGCTTTTGCTTCGGGCACCGCGCGGCAAGAAAGGCTGAAGAAAATGGTGTCGGCTGCATCTTTTATACCCCTGGCACACTGACGTCAGGGAAGAGGTGACAGCAACCGACGCTGGACCAGGACTTTGGAATTCAGGCCGACTGCGGGTAGCCTGCCAGCAGGATAACCCAAGAGTAATGACTGCAACAGTGAAACACGATGAACATCTTGTTTCTCTGGCATGAGGTAAGCTATCTGGGAAGTTGTGTTCAAGCTTGCTCCCAGGAATACAATTTGTTGGTAGGGTACTAGATGAGATTTCTTTTCATTTATGGTGTACCCCAGTGAGGTTACAAGTTTCTTTACAAATGCCAGATGTTTTAGTAGCAAGTCCTGGCTTTCTGCCTGAATTAGACAATTGTCCAGGTATGGGTATATTTGAATATGTCTTTGCCTGCAAAATGCAATGACTGGAGCTAGACACACTGTGAATACCCTGGGTGCAGTAGATAAGCCAAAGGGAAGTGCAGAGAACTGATAGTGCATGGAGCCTGCTCTGAAGCGTAGGTATTTCCTGCAAGATTCCCTTATTGGAATGTGCAGGTAAGCTTCCTTTAAGTCTAAGGCTGCCAACCAGACATCTTTGCCTAGCATAGGAAGCAGCTGTTGAAGAGTTAGCATTTTGAATTTTGGGATTACCAAAAAGGTGTTTAGAACAGTGAGGTCCAAGATAGGACACCAGGAGTTGTCTTTTCTGGGTACCAGGAAAAGTCTTGAGTAAAAACCTTGTCCCCTTTCTTCTGCTGGGACAGGCTGAATAACCCTGATACTGAGAAGAGAGAAAACCCACTGTTGAGCCTCTGCCCACTGATTTGGGGGTAGGTCTGGCCAACTGTTTGGGGTTGGTAAGGAGTGGAAGTGGAATCTGTATCCTTGGAAAACTATATTTAAAACCCATTTGTCTTGGGTAATGAGTTCCCAGTTGTTTTGCATGCACGGCGATCTTTCCCCCTAAGGGAGCAGGCAGTTGAGCAGGGCTTGGAAGGTTTAAGGTTAAGTCACTGTGACATTTTTCCATAGGGGGGTGTCTTACTACTTCCAGCTTTGGAAGAGGGAGCCCCCCACTACTTAGGCCTGTGAGTACCTTGAGACTGTAGCATAGGTGGTCTGCTGTTCCTGGGTTTGGACTGAGAAGGCCTGGAAGAGACTGGAAAGGACCAATTCTTAGAAGGCCAATGCCTACTAAATCTGGAAGGCTTTACTTGCAAGAAATCTTTAACAGTTTGCATAGATTTAGCTTTTTCCTCCATCTTTTTAAGGACTTCTTCTGCTTTGTTGCCAAACAGATCGCCTTGGTTTAAAGGAGCATCCAGTAATTTAGCTTTAACATGATCTGGCAAATTTTGCTCCTTAAGCCAAGCATGCCTTCTAAGTACAGACCCAGTGCCAGCAGCCCTGCAAGATGCTTCTAAAGAGTCAAAACCACATTGCAAAGTATGATTACCAACTTGTTCAGCAGAATGCATTAAATCCTGTAATTCTTTATTTTCAGCACAGTCAGGAATCAACATAATTTTCTGTTTAAGTAGTCCCATAACATACTGCTGATACTTTAACATATGAAACTGGCAGTTTAAGGCCCTAATGGCCAAAGTAACAGAAGTGAAAACCTTCTTACCCCATCTGTCCAAAGCCCTGGAATCTCTATAAGAGGGGGTAGGGTTTTTGCAGTAGTAGCCTTAATGCCTTTAGGTCCTTGGGAAATGGTCTCTGGGTCCGCAGTAGGTTTCTTGAAGAGGAACTTGTGAGAACCAGGTACTCTGTAATGCCTGTCAGGCTTCCTGGGAGCTGGAGGTAAAGTGTCTGGAGCCAGGGTAGATTCCAAGAAGGCATAATCTACAATGTCCAGGACAGGAGGGATAGCTAAAGGCCTGTGTTGAGGGAGGAGTAAGAATTCACTAAGCCTCTTTTTGGAGTCAGAGTAATCCTGGCTTTCCCAATAGAATTGCTCCCTAAGAGTGTGCAAGGTTTCACCAAAAGAAAAATATTCTGGAGGGGAAGCCTCTGCATCATAATCCTCATAGGTAGATAAGGGCAAATCCTGGTAATCAGAAGTAACAGAAATTTCAGAATCCTGATCAGAAATATCAGAAGGAAAATCAGTTCTAGGTCTCTTAGAAGGTGAAGGCTGGCTTCCCCTAATTAAAGTGAAGGTCTTCAGCCATTCTTATCATTTGTTTTTTAGGCATGTGGGCTTGACCATGCGGTTTGGACATCGGTTTTCTAGTCGTGGGTCGAGTTTTAGGCCTTGAAGAAGAAGATGGTGTCACTTTGAAATGCAAATCAGTAGGCCTGAATACACCCTCAGAAGCCAGTGCCTGCACAGCAGCTCCGGACCCATCCAAGGTATATAGACATCTGCAGGTTCCATAGTTGAAGAAGCATACCGCAGCATACCGGACTCGGAATGGGTCTTTGTAGAGGCCTGTGAATCTGAAGTAGCAGGTATCAGGGGCTGGGAAAGTGCCTCACTGAGTACTGGCGAACTAGCAACTAGCTTAACGGAAGCGTCGTCGGCAGCTTTGGACCTATGCGGTCTGGCTCTGTCTTTACGCTTTTTCCTAATGTCAGTAGTCGGATGGCTTACCGAAGCCATTTGTGGATAGTTAAACTGAGTACCAAAATAATTTGCTGCAAAAAGAAACCGACGGCGAATAGTCCGTGGGTTGAGTAAGGCACAAAACTGACAGCGAGGGACGTCATGGTCTGGGCCTAAGCAAGGAATGCAGTACGAATGAAAATCTTTATGAGGTATTTGCTTTCCACAAGTAATACAATTGTTAACTTTTACTGACATCGGTTAAGAGCAAGAAAAAGGATCCCCAATGGGGTACTTAGCTTTTTTGAAGACTTCGGTTCTGAAACTCGAAAACAAAAATTTCAGGAGTTGGCCGACCGTCACTTGCGAACTACTTCTGCTTCGGGCACCGCGCGGCAAAAAAGACTGATGTAATGGCGTCGGCTGCATGTTTTACACCCCTGACGACCTGACATTATGGAAGAAGAGACAGCATCTGACGCAGAGATCCAAGATTTTAATATTCAGGCCGACTGAGGGCTACCTGCAGGCAGATAACCCAAATGTAATGACTGCAAAAGTGAAACACGAAGAACATCAAGGGGGTAGTAGGAAGGGCTTCCTAATCCAGTAGTGATCTATACTGTTATGGTAAGTTTAGTTGCACAGCTATACTATGTTCGTTATTAGGTCACTGTTGCAGTAGATCAAGATATATGAGTAAAAAACGATCAAACTTCACGACCACTACAAAATAGTTCTAGCAAAGCCTGCTCTGTACTTAAAGAATGGGACCTAATTTGTAATGCTTGGTGATACTCTACACAGATTACCATATTGCTGTCTTTAGTATATTTCTAGAATTCATTCTTTTCTGAAAAGCCACAAAAGTAGCCACAGCCCTGGTAGACTGAGCCTTGACCTGACTGGAAATGTCTTGATATGGTGAGAGAAACAAAAGGCAATAACACACGGCAACTTTTTACAGATTGTCTGTTTTTACACCGATTATTCCGTATGAAGGTAAGAAAAAGGGACAGACAGTTGTCCTGAATTCCTGAATGTTTTTGCCCATATGAACCTATGTCAACAATTTGCCAGTGGACATTCAGAGTATGTACAATTCTTTCTCCCCTATTGTCTTTTTTTTTTTGCTTCTTTTTGCTTCTGGATAGAAAAAGAGAGAAATGAATAGTCTGGCTCAAGGTAATATCTGAAATCACTTTATACACAAAATAAGGATTTGTTCTCAGATTTGCTCTGTCCTTGTGAAATATTAGATAAGGCTGAATTACCATAACAGCTTTTAACTCAATTTCTTGCAGAAGGCAGAGCAATTAGTAACACTATTTTCCAAGATAAGAACTTCAAATCAGCCTAGTGAATGGGTTTAAAAGGAAAGTGTATAAGTTTCTCCAGTACAAAATTAGGATCCCAGGAAGGAGCTATCTGTATTCTAGCTAGATGGATAAATAAAACTCCTTTCAAGAACTGTTTCACTTGAAGGCAGGGGTCCACAGGCAGATAAGCAGAGTTTTTTGATGGGTAAATCTTGATAGATGAATAAGAGGATAAAAACTCATACAAATACTGTAGAAGCACAGCATCTGGACCTTAAAAGGATCCTGGTCCTTACTTTGCTACCAACCAGAAAATCTTTTTTGCTTAGCCAAATATGATTTTCTGGAAAGAGGTTACATATATATTTTTTTTAATAATTGCTGAATATCCTCAGAAAACAGGTTCTCACATGGTATTAGAATTCTATTATAAGCCAGTCAGCTAAAGAAATTGAAGGATGAGATGTATCAAATGACTCCTGTCCTGTATGAGGAAGTCCACCCTGTAAGGAAGCTTGTGGTAATTGCCCTTGGCCATTTTCATAAGAATGGAGAACCACTGATGCCTGTGCCAAAAGGGGGTTAACCACAGTTATTTGAAAAAGACCTTCTCAATCTTTAGAAGAACCCTGGTTATGAAAGGAAAGGATTGAAAAGCATACAGAAACATTCTCATCCAAGGGAATGAAAAGCCATCGGTCTTCCAGGACTTTTTGAGTGGCAGAATTTAACTGTTAGCTGCAAATGGAGGCAAACAAGTCTATTTGAGGAAGAGTCTGCCATAGCTGTATCAATTCATGGAGGACATCAACGTTCAACTTCCATTCATGGACGTCTGTCCTGGTCCTGCTTAGCTTGACTGCAACAGTATTCTACTCTGATGTAGTGTATGCAGCTTATAGAGATAGACTGTACTGAGTTGTTAGTTCTCAGGCTACCACAGCCAGTCTGCAAAATAATAGGATCTGGTTCCCCTCAGCTTTTTTTTTTTTTTAATGTACCATATCACTGTTGTGCCATCTGTGTTTACTAGTACAGGGCCAGTGACCCAAAGATGATTTAGAGATCTGAGAGCATTTTTTTTTATTTATGGAAAAAAGTCAACCCTAACCCCTCTCCTAATAGCTCACCACTCAAAACTGCAACAGAATTTAACTCTTATTTTATAGGTAGTATAGCATCCCCTAATCAAGGATTCCCCAACATCTAATCCTAACCCTGCCCAGCAGCCAAATATCACATCCACTTTCACCTTCAAACCTGTGCCCACATCCTCTTAAACAAACTTAAACAATGCTCTACTTCAGCTGATGACCTTCCAAGTGAGTACTTTAAATAGCAGCCAATAGCACAGCCTATCCTGTCTCAGTCCTTATAAATAGGTCAGTCCAGGAATTCCATGTTCTGTCTGGAAAAATCACACATTATCCCTCTGCACAAAGGAGGAAATTCAACAGACATCACTAACTTTTGACCTATAGCGATCTTATCCCCTCTCCAAAATACTTGAAAAATTTATTCAGAAACAACTGCTAAAATACTGCTAAAATATCTCCTGTAGGAAGAACTCCTAGCCCCCACATAACACGGTTTCTGCCCTCTAGTAGTACTAACACTGCAATTCTAACCCTTGTAGATACAATCAGTAGAGGTAGAGATAACAGCAAAGTAGTCTCTTCCTTATTTATAGACTTGTTTAACTCCTTCGACACAGTTTGTCACAGCAAACTTCTACTTCAGATGTCCTCACTAGGTTTATCTTAGCCCACCCTTCTATGGTTCAAAAGCTACCTATCTATTAAGTATCAGTCAGAAAAATGGCAACTTCTCTCCATACCACCTAGTCATCACTGGTGCACTACAAGGCTCTATCCTTGGTCTCCTCCTCTTTAACATTCTCACCAGCACTCTTCACACATCCACACAACAGGCCACCCTAATACAATATGCAGATGACGCCACACTCACATGCATATCAGACAACCTGGCACATCTCCAAAATATTACTCAGAAAGCTACTGAAACACAGCTTTGTAACTCAAAACCCATGTTAACCCCCTCAAAATAATAAATAAATAAAATAATACTTTTTTCCCCAAATCCCTCTTTCATGAAAAAATACAACCATTTAAGTCACTTCTTATAGCAAATTATTAGGGATTATGGTGGATAATAAGGTTAAATTCAACCTGCATATACAAAATTGAATTCAAAAGATTCACCAAAACCTAGGGATGCTTTACAGAGTCAAAAACTTTCTCAACAATGCAACTAAAATTATACTTGCCAGTACTTACCTCCTTTCCTCATTACTTTATCGAGCTCCCATCCTTCCTAAGCTCAGGAATCACAAAAATCAAAACTTGAACAATGCTATAATAAAGTGGCTACAGTTTTGCAAATACCCCTTTTAGAACCCATCACTGTCTAGCACTAAAATGTCTAAATTGATTAGAATTACCCCATCAACTAATAAATACCCAGCTTCTTACCACCTATCATAGGATCATAGGAGGTTACTAGGTTAATGACCCTAGGGCCCTTACAAGCCTAGCCAAGTTTTACCCTTATTTCCACGATCAGCACCTATCACCCCTCTCCAAGAGGGACATAGGTGGAACCCTTGGGGTGAACTTACAGTTACCCATCCAATCTTCCAGATTGCATTTGAAGAGGGCCAATGAGGTGCTCTGCTTGACATGAAGCGGGAGTCTGTTCCAAAGGTGTGGTAACCTCTGGGAGACAAATCTTTGCTTCCAGTAGGTTCTATTAATATCACATACCAGGTTAAGGGCATTAGAGCTGTGTACCATTTGACTTACAGATATGCAGCATTTCCAACAAATCAGGGTCAAAGACTGCCTTATATGCAAGGCAGACATCACCTTTGAGCAGTCTGTATGAAACAGAATAAAGTTATAGGGATTTCAGATGGTCCTCATAGGACAGATGCTGAAGATCTTGAATTTTCCTTGTAAGGAACCTTTCTGGTCTCTCCAATTGCTTCAGGTGCTTGGAAAGGTACATACCAAAAGGAGCACTGTACTCAATTATTGGCCTGATGAGGGAAGAGTACAGGGAGGTTATAACGGCTGTTTTTCTGGAGGTAATGCCCTTACTTATGAGATGAGCAATATAGAATGCCCTTCTTACCACTGTGGAGACATGGTGATCAAAGATAAGGTTGCTGTCAACCTGTGTGCCCAGGTCTCTCACCACTGAGTGCATACTTAGGGTATTGTTATTGATGTGGTAGTTAGCAGGAACATCACTCTTATCGAAAGGGTAATACATTTTTTTGCATTGAGTTTAAGGCCATGACTTTGGCACCAGTCATTTGTTTGTGTAAGACCCTCCTGTAGGATGCTTACATTGTCTGGAGATTCTATGACTGCTCCCAGTTTATCAGCCACAGACCTTTGCTTTAGGTTGCAATTTGGAGAAATAGATTCCAAACAGTAGAGGTCCTAGGACTGATCCCTGTGGAACACCACTGGTTATAGGTCTGCTGTTGGAGGTGGATTCTCCTTATGGTTTCTATCAGTGAGCCAGTTAGTGACCCATTTAATGATATACGGGTTGATACCTAGCTGGGTTTGTCAATTATGCCTGAGTGGGGGATAGTGTCAAAAGCCTTGGCTAAGTCTAGGTAGGCTGTGTGCACAGATTTCCCCTCATCAAGGGCCTTGGTGACTGTCTCGAAGAAGTTCACCAGGTTTAACAGGCATGACCTCCCTCTAACAAATCCAAACTGAGTAGCGTTAAGTGTTTGGAAGCTACCAATGTCTTTGTTGATAAGGTCCATGATGACTCTCTCTATGTTTTTGCAGATAAGGCTAGTCAGGCTAATAGGTCTACAGTTCCTGGGGTCAGTGGAAGCACCACCTTTGTGCAAGGGGATAACAATGGCCTTTTTCCATTCAGCTGGGATGAAGCCAGTGTTTAGCCTATAATTGAAAAGACTACCCAATGGCATTACTAATTCTTGATTGAGCCCATATAGGAAGCAGCCTGGAATGTTATCAGGTCCCACAGATGCTGTATTTTTGATCTTAGACAGGGCATTCACAACCTGCTCTTTACAGATACAGGGTAGAGGACAGGTGGTAGGGATGTCTTGGGGTAAGTGTGGTGGGGAAGGGGGAGCGAAGTTTTCACAGAACCTGATGGCTAACAGGTCAGCAATGTCCACAGGCTCAGTATATGTGGTATCATTAATAAATCCAAAAGATAACCTTGTAGAAACAGTCACACAACGCAGAAGTGCTTTTCCACAACAATGTTAAACCATAAATCCAACAGTAACGCAATTCAAGACACACATATGTTTTCGTTTCATATAGACTTCATCAGATGCTGAGTGAATTTGAACAGTACACTTTTATAGTTCTCCTCCCATTCAAATTTCATTAATTGACCAATCACCCAAAAGGAAAAGTTAATTAGACAATAATGAACTGAACCACTTTTTTTCTTATTAAAACCTTGAATAAATACATTTATTAACTTCAGTATGTTAAAAGCAATACAATACAAAACTTTCCCTAAAACCAATGCATACAAAAAATAAATTACATTAAAAAATTAATTGATTTTCACATTAAATGAATGTTGTAGATGTAAAAAAATGCTTAAAGCTCCATCTAGTGGCATATTGCCATAATGCATCATAAAACCACAACATGAAAAGAATGAACCTTTTCCTATTAAAAATATAGATGTATATTTTTATTATAAAAGTGAAAGACATAAAATATTGAATATTAGTGTAAAATTTGTATTATAAAACTTTATTCTCAAAAAACAATTATTAATATGTGATTCTCATATATATTTTCTGATTAAAATTTTCTTCACTGGTTAAGGCTATCAGGATTGTGAAAGAGAAAGCTTATTAACAAGATTCCTAGTCTAAACACATCAAAACATACTAAACGATGAAGGGCCTATAAATATTTAGCTTAAAAAGGACCAGACCTTGGAGCTTAGCTGACCTAAATTTAAGGACAGGGGCTATTGAAATATGGTCATTCAACCCTGAATAATTATTTGCTTGCAGGTTGATCTGCCATCATAGCTTTCTATATTCTAAGGTCTCTTCCCATAAACCACCTCTATCATCAACTTTTACTATCTTAATGACAAAAAACTTGTACTGCGCATTGCTACATTTTAACTTGTGCCTATATAAAGCATTGGTCTCCTTGTTGGTAAGAATATCGTAAACATGCTCATAAATTCTTTTTCGGAGCTTGCGTTTAGTCTTACCAGCATAGAAACCCTGACAAGCCTGACATAACACCAAATAAACCAATCTGCTAGAATCACAATTGCTGTATTCCTTCCCCATAACCGTACTGTTCCTACTTTCTAAGTGAATACTTTCCTTATTAGCAATGTAATTAAATTGGGCACAATGGTCACACTTAAAGGTCCCTTTTTGTTTCCTTGTTGCCCTGTTATGAAGTTCTTCTTTTTCCAATAAACTTTTCAAACTACATGAATTTCTAAATACTACATTCAGTTTATCCTTAGATAATCTTTCTAAGTCTGTAACTGCTAAAAACCTGTTCCAGTGTCCACTATATTTCTTATCAAGTTTGAACTTCCGTTGTATTCTAGTACTAATGCCTTTCCATAAGATTTCAAATTGGTCTGTGACCCTATAGTTTCATTTGGAAGAGTAATACCTAAAATAGGTTTAAACTTTTCTTTCCTTTTCTCTCCCACTTCTTTTTCCATCTGGTCAACTAACCAAGGATAGTTTCTAGCATTAAAAAAATTGTCTTAATAGCAATGTTTCTTTCTTGTACTCTTCATCATTCAAAGTCATCCTACTTAACCTGATATATTGCTCCTTAACAATATTCTTGTAATGGAGGAGATGGGCACTATTGTAATGTAAATAGGAGTTTGAAAATGTGTTCTTTCTGAATATTTTTTAATTAAATTTATTTTCCTTGTATATCTCAATATCTAAATACTGCAGTTTTTCCTGACTAACCTTATATGTGAATTTTAAAAAAATCAGAAGAATCATTAAAAAAAAAGTATAAAATCATTAATGACCTACACGGGTCCTGCCCATAAAATACATGTAATTTAAAAACCTTTTTTAAAGGGTCCAGTTGTTACTATAAACTGAATTTAATACTAACTTCTCCTCCCACCATGCTAGGACTAAATTAGCATATGTAGGTGCACAGGCTGCACCTATGGCCACCCTTTTGTCTGGTGGAAGTATTCACCTTTAAAATAAATAAAATTGTGTTTTAACACCAATTCTAATAATTGCATAACCACCATGCATTCGTCACCTGAAAGGGAGGTATCCTCATAAATAATTTCTTCTAATAAAGTAAGTCCTTCTTGGTAGGGAATACTAGAGAACAAATCTACTATGTCTATTGTGAGAAATGAAATATTGTCACTATATAATTCTTCATTTAAGCACTTTAAAAGATCCCAAGAATCCCTCAGAATATTAACTCTCTTTAGCCAAGCTGGTTTCAATTTATTATCTACATATTTAGCCAAGGGCAGGGTTTTTAAACCATCTGCCGAAACAATGGGCCTAAGTAGTGGATTATTCTGTTTGTGTATTTTGGGAATACCAAATACTGTGGGGATTCTTGGTTTCTCCACTTTTAAAAAGTTCAAGGTTTTCTGGTCAATTAACCCTTCAAGTAGTATATCTTCCAATGCCAAATCTATCCTTCTATAGGCAATATTAATTTCATTCTTTGACACTACGGAGTATCTGGAAAAAATCTAAGTATATCATTCATTTTGCCTATAGAGTTAAGAAAAAAAAGAGTATTTACAACCCACCTCTACATCCTCAGATCAAGAACTTTGAGACTATTGTGGAGAGCGAAATAAGGAAAAACTTTCATAAAGTTAAATACAAGACAAACTTACTTGAAAGTGAAAAAAGAGTTTTAGATAATTTGAGGCAACATAAGAATTTAAGGGTAATGAAACCCGATAAAGGGGGTGGAATTGTTCTGCTGGACTGTCTTACTTATGAAGCCAAAATGAATGATATACTTAGGGATTTTTCCAAATGGAAAAAGAAGTGGGAGAGAAAAGGAAAGAAAAGTTTAAACCTATTTTAGGTATTACTTTTCCAAATTAAACTACAGGGTCACAGACCAATTTGAGATCTTATGGAAAGGCATTAGTACTAGAATACAACGGAAGTTCGAACCTGATAAGAAATATAGTGGACACTGAATGGAACAAGTTTTTAGCACTTACAGACTTAGAAAGATTATCTAAGGATAAACTGAATGCAGTATTTAGAAAATGATGTAGTTTGAAAAATTTATTGGAAAAAGAAGAACTTCATAACAGGGCAACAAGGAAACAAAAAGGGACCTTTAAGTGTGACCATTGTGCCCAATGTAATTACATTGCTAACAAGGAAAGTATTCACTTAGAAAGTAGGAACACTACAGTTATGGGGATGGAATACAGCAATTGTGATTCTAGTGGATTGGTTTACTTGGCGTTATGTTAGGCTTGTCAAGGTTTCTATGCTGGTGAGACTGAACGCAAGCTCAGAAAGAGAATTTATGAGCATGTTTATAATATTCTTACCAACAAGGAGACCAATGCTTTATATAGGCACAAGTTAAAATTTAACAATGCGCAGTACACATTTTTTGTCATTGAGATAGTAAAAGTTGATGGTAGTGGTGGTTTATGGGAAGACACCTTAGAATATAGAGAGCTATGGTGGCAGATCACCCTGCAGGCGAATAAATATCCAGGGTTGACTGACCATATTTCCATAGCCCCTGTCCTTAAATTAAGGTCAGCTAAGCTCTAAGGTCTGGTCCTTTTTAAGCTAAATATTTATAGGCCCTTCAATGTTTAGTAGGTTTTGATGTGTTTAGACTAAGAATCTTGTTAATAAGCTTTCTCTTTAACAATCCTGATAGCCTTAACCAGTGAAGAAAATTTTAATCAGAAAATATATATGAGAATCATATATTAATATTTGTTTTTTGAGAATAAAGCTTTATAATACAAATGTTGCACTAATATTCAATATTTTATGTCTTTCACTTTTATAATAAAAATATACATCTGTATTTTTTAATAGGAAAAGGTTCATTCATTTCCTGTTGTGGTTTTACGATGCATTATGGCAATATGCCACTAGATGGAGCTTTATGTTAATCTACAACATTCCTTTAATGTGAAAATCAACTTATTAATAATTTTTTTTACTGTAATTTATTTCTTGTATGCATTAGTTTTAGGGAAAGTTTTGTACTGTATTGATTTTACCATACTGAAGTTAATAAATGTATTTATTCAAGGTTGTGGTTCAGTTCATTATTGTCTAATTAACTTTTCCTTTTGGGTGATTGGTTAACTAATGAAATCTGAGTGGGAGGGGAAGTATAAAAGTGTACTGTTCAAACTCAGTCCGCATCTGGTGAAGTCTACATGAAACAAAAACGTATATGTGTCTTAAATTGTGTTACTGTTGGATTTATGGTTTAACATTAAATTGGCAGAAAAGTACTTGTGTTGTGTGGCCGTTTCTACAAGGTTACGTTTTGGATTTATTAGTGACTGTTGATGCCTCTGAACAACTTTTTTGTGTTTATATGTGCTATCATTAACTACCAGTTTGGCACAAATCTGAGCCTTTCCTTTTAGGTTACGGATGTAACTAAAGAACGCCTTATAGGTGTCCTTAGTTGAGGAAGCTAATTTGGACTCATAGTTAGCTTTGGAGGACTTCACAAGGAGTCTCATTTGCTTGTTTAAGCTGAGGAGGGAGTATTTTCAGTTTGCTGTTCACTCCCTCTTACTCTTAGATAGCAATTTCTTTCTCTTATTGTAAAGCCTTTTAATGGCAGTTGTCCACCACACAGTTGCTCTTCCTTGAGGAGCTTGTTTTGGTCCTATCAGGTACGGCCGCAGTTGTTCAGGTGTTTGTGTAAAGCATTTGTGTAGAAAGTAAAGTTTTGTACCTACCATAAATGTAGATGTTCGAGTGTCTTCACTGCTGCAGTCATTGCACTTGGGTTATCCTGCCATCAGGCAGGCCCGCAGTCAGCCTGAGTTCCAAAGTCTTGGTCCGGCGTCAGTTGCTGTTGCCTCTTCCCTGACGTCAGTGCACCAGGGGTATATAAGAAGCAGCCAACGCCATTTTCTTCAGTTTTTCTTGCCCCAGATGTCAGGTGCCCCCCAAAATGGAAGGCAATACATATTGCTAATAAAACATACAAAAAAGGTAAAAATAAAACCTTCATTAACCAGTAAATACACCACATAGGTAGTACAGGTTAGTCCCAGATAAGAAAGAGGGGCTGGTGGGTGGGTAACCTGGACTGCAGCAGTGAAGACACTCGAACATCTACATTTATGGTAGGTACAAAACTGTACTATGTCATTGTGTTTCACTGCTGCAGTCATTACACTTGGGTTGAATCCCAAAGCTGAGTTTGGGTGGCTGGCTCTAAAGAGGATTTGGTGTGGCTATGAGGCCCTGCAGCACTGCAGTGGCAAAGCCAGCTCTGGATCTAGAATAAAGAGGCAAATGGTAATGCTTGGTAAAGTTGTGCACTGAACTCCAAGTTGCAGCTTCCAAGATATCTTTGGTAGGTACTCTTCTAAGGAAGGCAGTAGAAGTGGCAGTTGCCCTGGTGGAATGTGGTCTAATATTACTAGGTACAGGTTTCCCATTTTGTGTGTAGCAGAGCTGGATACAGTGTCCTATCCACTTTGTGATGGTCTGCTTTGAAATAGCATTTCCCTGTGATCCTGCAGCATATGAAACAAACAACTGTTCAGATTTTCTGAAAGCTTTGTTTTGTCCAAGTAGAAGCGCAATTGCCTGTGTATGTCCAAGGAATGTAGAAGTCTCTCCCCTTTATTTTGGGGATTTGGATAAAAAGTTGGCAAGTGAATAGATTGGTTAAGAGCCACACTGGAAACCACCTTAGGCATAAAAGTAGGACTTGTTCTTAAAGAAACCCTGTCTTGATGTAAAATGATAAAAGGCTCTACTGCCATTAGTGCCTGCAGTTCTGAGACTCTTCGTGCTGAGGTTATTGCCAGAAGCAGAGCAGTTTTCTATGATATATATTTTAACTCTGCTGAATTGGCTGGTTCAAAAGGAAGCAAGGTGAGCTTTTCCAAAACAAAATTGAGGTCCCAAGTTGGTGTTGGTGCTCTCCGGGGCGGTCTTATGTTTTTAGCCCCTCTGATGTACTGCTTTAGCAAAGGGTGAGAAAAAATAGGAGGATCTGTGTTGTAATAAGCCGAGATGGCAGAAGCGTGAATCTTAATGGATGAGAAGGATAGTCCTTTGTCCAGCATCTCAGTCAAGTATTGTAGTATCTGAGGAATGTTAGGGACCAGAGGATCAAGGTTTTGAGCCTGGTTCCAGGCACAGAATCTTTTCCACTTTTCTGAATAAGATTTCCTGGTGCTAGACCTCCTGGGCTCCAAAATGACATCCATAACAGCTTTAGAGAGAGACGTTGTCTGTTTGGCTAATGAATCTGCCATGCAGCCAGGTTTAAGGTTTTGAGCTGACTGTGCAGTATCTGATTGTTTTGCTGAGTTAGAAGGTGTGGAATTTGAGGCAAAATCCAAGGTGGGCCTTGAGCTAAGTTCTTTAAGATTGGGTACCAATGCTGGCGTGGCCAGTCTGGAGCAATAGGAATCATTTGTGGTTTGTCTTGTCTGGCTTTTAGGAGTACCTTTGAAAGGAGAGGCAGTGGTGGGAAGGCATAAACGCTTAGGATTTCCAGCTGAATGAAAGAGCATCCACTTTCCATGCTTGTGTGTGATAAGTCCTTGTGCAGAATTTTTGTAGTTGGCAATTTAGTGGGGAGGCAAAGAGATCTATGTCTGGGCACCCCCATTTTTGCATTATCATGCTGAAAACTTGTGGATTTAATTTCCACTCGTGAGGATCCTTGATGTTTCTGCTTAGGTCGTCTGCCAGAGTATTTACCTTTCCTGGCAGGAATTGTGCTTGCAGATGAACTTGATAAGTTATAGCTGTGTTCCACAAGGTCATGGCTTGCCTGCATATGGGGTAAGAATGAGTGCCCCCTTGCTTATGTACCACATCACTGTGGTGTTGTCTGTCCTTAATAATAACTGTCCTGGATGCAGAAGGTCCTTGAAAGCTGTTAGGGCATTTTGTAGCCAACATCTCTTTTTGACTGATGTGAAGAGGCATTTGTTCTGTGGTCCATTTGCCCTGAATACATTTTCCTGCCATGTGTGCTCCACAGGCGTAATCCGAGGCACCTGTTGTTATAGTCTGCCTGGCTGTGGGAAGAGTGAAAGGCTGACCCTTGTTGAGGTGACATGCCGGTGCCCACCATCGAAACTCCTGTTGTAGGCAGGGAATTAGAGGTATTACTGTCTCCAAGCTGTGAGAATGTTGAGACCAAACACTTTTTAGGTATCATTGTAATTTCCTCATATGCAGTCTTGCATATGGAATTAGTAGTATGCAGGATGCCATGAATCCCAAGGCCTGCAGAATTTTTCTTGCAGAGAGTTGGGACTTTGTTGCCATCAACTGAAAATACTGAGTCAGTTGTCCTTGTTTGTCTGGCGTGAGATAAGCCATCTGGGCCGTTGTATTTAAGCTGGCACCCAGGAATATTATCTCTTGTGAGGGCACTAGTTTTGATTTCTTTTCGTTTTACTGTGTACCCTAGACAACTTAATCTTTTTACGAACGCCAGATACTGTAGAAGAATGTCCTTGCTCTCTGCTTGAATCAGGCAGTCGTCCAGATATGGATATATTTGAATTCCTTTTTGTCTGCAAAATGCAATTACTGGTGCCAAGCACTTGGTAAAGACCCTGGGCGCAGTAAATAAGCCAAAGGGCAGTGCAGGGAATTGGTAGTGCATTGAACCAGCTATAAATCTGAGGTATCTTCTGCAATTTTGTCTGATAGGGACATGCAGGTATGCCTCTTTGAGGTCCAAAGTAACAAGCCAAGCTTTCTTGCCCAACATGGGAAGAAGCTGTTGTAGTGTCAGCATTTTGAATTTCGGAACATCCAGGTAAGTATTTAGAGTGGAAAGGTCCAGAATGGGTCTCCAGGCTTTGCCCTTTCTGGGTACCAGGAAGAGTCTTGAGTAAAATCCTTGTCATTTTTCCTGCTGTGGAACTTTTTGAATAGCTCTCATGTCCATGAGAGCTGTAATTTGTTTTTGTGCCTTTGCCCATTGATTTTGTGGCAGGTCTGGCATTCCTTTTGGCCTTGGAAAAGTGAGAAAGTGGAACCTGTAACCTTGAGACACAATATTCAGCACCCATTTGTCTTGGATGATTGCTTGCCAGTTTTGAGAAAAAAAGTGCTAGTTTCCCCCCTAAGGGAGTTGCCAAAAGATAAGAGTTTGGCATTGGTAGGGGGAAGTGATTGGGACTGTTTCCTGTAAGGTTGTGACTTATCCTCACCTTGTTTTGGGTTTGAAGCACCCCACTGCCGTGGTCTGTAAGAACCTTGTGGCTGAGATCTGCCTCTTGGGCGTCTGTATCTGCCTCTTTGTGGCCTGTATGACACTGGAAAGGACCAATTCTTTGTAGGCCAATTTCTGCTAAATTGTGGTGGCTGTACCTGTAAGAAATCCTTCACTGTTTGCATGGATTTTGCCTTATCCTCCATTTTCTTTAATACCTCTTCTGCCTTAATACCAAATAAATTAGCTTGTTGCAAAGGTGCATACAATAATTTTGCCTTAACATGATCTGGTAAACTTTGTTCTTTTAACCAAGCATGCCTTCGAATCACAGATCCTGTAACTGCTGCTCTACAAGAAGCTTCTAATGAATCAAAACCACATTGCAAAGTATGCTTTTCCACTTGTTCAGCTGCATGCAATAAATCCTGCATTTCCTTATAGTCAGGTTGTTCTACAGTTGTACTCATTTTCTGTTTTAATTTAGACAGTAAGTATTGTTGATACTTAAGCATGTGTAACTGGCAATTTAGAGCCCTCACTGCTAAAAGTTGCAGAGGTGTAAACTTTCTTTCCCCATCTGTCTAATGTTCTAGAGTCCCTATCTGAGGGAACTGGATTCTTAGTCGTGTAAGCCTTAATCCCTTTGGGACCTTGGGAAATAGTTTCTAGGTCTGCAACAGGGTTTTTATAAAGAAATTTGTGAGAGTCAGGGACTCTGTAGTATCTGTCTGGCTTGACTGGAGCTGGGGGTAAAGAATCAGGGTTTAAACTAGATTCAGAGAACACATCATCCACAATGTCCAACACTGGCAGACTAGCATGGGGCCTGTGCTGAGGCAGCAAAAGAAAGTCTCTGAGCCTTTTCTTGGATTCTGAGTAATCCTGGCCTTCCCAATGGAAATGTTCCCTCATGGTATGTAGTTTCCCCAAAAGAGTAATCCTCAGGAGGAGAGGTTGAAGGAATTGATTCTTCAGCATCAGAATCCTCATAGGGGGGTAAAGAATATCCCTGGTCTGAAGAGTAATCAGAATATATTGAAACCTGGTCAGAGGAGTCATAGTCTGTATCCTGCCTAGGCCTTTTATCAGGAGGGGGAAGGGAACCCCTGATCAGAGTTATCAAGTCTTCGGCCATCTTGAGCATCTGTTTTTTAGGCATGGAGGCCTGTCCAGGTGAATGCTGTACTTGCTTCTGTCTTTAGTGTAGGCTTAGTCTTGGCTGTAGTTGCAATGGTAAGTTGAGTAGGCCTGAAAACACCCTCAGAAGCCGATGCCTGCTCAGCGGCTCCGGACCCATCTGAAGGGTTAATCTCCATTGGCTCAACACCTTGAGGCTCCAGAGGCCTAGGCATCTCCACGTGGGAGTCGGTCGTGGCCTGAGGTTCTAAGGTAGCGGGTGTCAGGGGCTGCGAAAGCGCCTCACTGAAAATCGGCAAACCGGCGACTGGCCTAGAACAGGCTTTGTCGTCAGTTTTGGGCCTCGGATGCCTTTCCTTATCTTTGCACTTTTTGTGCATTCCAGTCGTCGGCTGTTCCGACGGCATTGAATAATTAAACTTTCACCCAAAGTAATGGCGAGCAAAATCAAACTGACGTTTAATAGTGCGTTTGTTAAATCTAGCACAAACCCGGCAACTAGTGACGTCATGATCTGGGCCTAGGCATGGAATACAGTAAGAATAAAAATCTTTATGAAGTATTTGCTTCCCACAAGAAACACAATTATTAACTTTTTCTGACATTAGTCTGAGGCAAGAAAAAAATTCCCCAACAGGGTACTTAGCTTTATTGAAGACTTCGGTTCTGAAATCGAATTTGATATCTCAGGAGTTGGCCGACCGGCACTTGCGAATTGCTTTTGCTTTGGGCACCGCGCAGCAAGAAAGACTGAAGAAAATGGCGTCGGCTGCTTCTTATATACCCCTAGCACACTGATGTCAGGGAAGAGGCGACAGCAACCGATGCCGAACCGACTTTGGAACTCAGGCCGACTGCGGGCCCACCTGATGGCAGGATAACCCAAGTGTAATGACTGCAGCAGTGAAACATGATGAACATCTTGGTATAGTTGCCAGTTCTATCTGAGGGAGGAGGTGCAGTGAAGCTATTTAGACCATCCTGTAAGAGGTTATAATCTGTTTTGGAGAAGTATTTTAGTTTAGTTTGTGCTGGGGGGGGGGGGTCAGGTGTGATAGTAACTTCGAATAAGACTGATTTGTGGTCAGATCTCACCAGATGGATGCTGGATAATATAAAATTATCCAGCATCCTTCTGCTTCTCCAGCACTAGATACTATTCTACACAAAAATGTTCCCACTCAGACATTATGATCCAGTGACTAAAAAGTACTCTCTGCCCACAAATCTATGAAATATGTTGGGCGTGGTCTGTACTCAGACTATGCTGCCAAGGCCTGGAACTCCTTACCTGTATCCATCAGGCTGATAACCTCCCTCCCTCCATTCAGTCCTTGAAAACCATTCTGAAAGACTTCCTAGCCAAAATGTGGTTTTGTTCTTGCTTGACCCTGGGATAAACTATATCCTTAAATATGAACAAGTACATATTAATACCCTATACCTTCTTACTCTCCCTACTTCACTCACTTCCTTATTTCAATCTATTTTTCTCCTCTGGCTTTCTTTCTAAATATGCCATAACCCCGTGTTTCCCTCTCACTTCATTTCTCTAAAAAATTGGCTAAAATTTCTCTAAACATTAAATCATTGTCATATAAATTGTATCTATTCTTAACCAATGTTTTATAAAATTATAGCTAATTTGTTTTTATTTAAACTACTGTATAGATGTTTTGTATTATTTTTGAAAACTGTATAATTACTGTTCTTAAAATGTTTTTGTAATATTTTTAAGATTTTCTCCCTGGGTTTCCCCTGAAAATGGACACCTACCCAGTCAGACTTTCCCGGTAATCAAATGTCAATAAATAAATAAATGGCTTACTATGTATAAAACAAAAGCACTTATTTCATTAAAAAAAAAAAAAAAAACGTAACTGACGTGTCCAAAAAATATACACATTAGTAAAATACTTAATGCACACACTCAAGGCACTCCTTAAAATGGAGAACATCGATATCTGTGCAGTGACTGAGACCTGGTTCAAGGGTCCAGAGAGCACCCCTGCCAGGCTATAACTCATGCCACACTTTTCGGCCATGTAACCTGGACCGGAACACCAAAGGCGGAGGTGTGTCAATATTCATTAAGGATATCCACACCTCCAGGCTAGCTGCTCAGCATAATACATCTGAGGTTATCCAAGTGCAACTAGCTCTAGGCAAAACTGCCATCCAAATTGTAGCTTGCTACAGATCCCATACCATGCCCCAGGATTCCCACTCCTCTTTTCTTGATGTACTGGAAAATATTAGGGTTCAACCAAACACCCTAATAATGGGCGATTTTAACTACCCCACCATTAACTGGGAAAACTACTCATGTACCAACTCCTTCACTCAGCGCTTTCTGGAATTCATAAACTCCAATGCCCTGGATCAGCTTATCCACACCCCCACCAGAGGCAACAATATCCTAGATCTAGTCATTACCAACATGAGTGACTGGTGTTCCACACCTGAAGTCAATGCCTCATTGGTCCAATCCGACCATAAGCTAATCACTCTAGATATCCACATCCTGCCCTCACCCCCCATTAAGTAAACCACGGTAAAAAATATCTCCAAAGCCAACTTCATGCTTCTTAAGACGGAAGTGGTGAACTTCATGACACCCATGCAGATGGACAATGCAGTTACGACTACTGAATCCTACACAATTGCACTTTATAAGCACTTACACAAGTGCATGGATCGTGCTATCCCAAACAGAACCAAGACGCTATCCTCCAAAAAGAAAGGAGGCCAATCTGGTGGTCCCATGCCGCAAACAAACTGTACAACAGAAGGAAGAAACTGTTGCAAAAGAGAGTAGAATCCCATGAGTGGAGGAGCTCCCTGGTCAGCCTCAGTAAGAAGCTGTGATCCCTGATAAAATCCTCCAAAGCTCGTTACAAAAACAAAATTGCCATTGATTCTAAAGACAACCACAAAGCATTCTATAGCTATGTCAAGAATCTCAATGGCAACACTCAGATCTGCTCTGAGCTACAGCACAATGGCACTAAATATACAGACCCAACTGATATTGCCAACAACCTGACATATAGGTTCGGTGCTAACTTTACCCCTCTCTCACCCCCTAAAGAGCCCATCTCTATACTGGAAGAATGCAAAGTTCCTGTAATCATGGCTGCACAGGTAAAAACCACACTCTCCAAAGCCAAGAACACAGCATCCATGGGACCAGACAACATCCCAGGCTGTGTTCTACATGAACTACAGAACGAACTGGCACCCCACCTAAGTACCATGTTCAATCATAGCCTCACCTCAGGCTTTGTGCCTGCTGAATGGCACACAGTGGCGGTTATCCGACTCCACAAGGGGAGAGCCACCACGGACCCCAGGAACTACCACCCCATTAGCCTGACAAGCCTGGTCTGCAAGGCCATGGAACGTATCATCATGGTATTTATAAACAAAGACATTGGTAATCTCCAAACTCTGGACCCCACCCAGTTCGGGTTTGTAAAAGGCAGATCATGTCTCCTAAATCTGATAGACTTCCTTGAAGCAGTCACCAAAGCCGTAGACGAGGGTAAAGTGGTTCACACAGCCTATCTAGATCTTGCCAAGGCTTTCAACACCATCCCCCACTCTGGAATTATAGATAAACTCACTAAACTAGGTATAAATCCCTATGCCACAAGATGGGTTGCCAACTGGCTCACTGACAGAACCCACACTGTGAAAGTAGCAGACTCCAAATCCGACTTCAGACCAGTGACAACTGGAGTACCACAGGGTTCAATCCTGGGTTCTCTCCTGTTTGTATCTACTTCTCTGAAGTACAGGCTAACACAGAAGGTCTTTGGCTAATGAAGTTTGCAGATGGCTGCAAACTAGGAGCCATAATCAAAACTCCTATCGATTTGGAAATCCTACAAAAGGGCCTCACTGAGACAGATGCCTGGTGTCAAAGCCATGGCGTCAAGCTCAATGCCAAAAAGTGCAGTGTCATCCCCTTTGGTAAAAACTCTGTACCATTGAACTACAACATAGGCGGTAGTATACTTAACACTGAAAGTGTGATAAGAGACCTTGGGACACAGGTGGACAGTAGCCTCTCCTTTGATAATCACATCACCACAGTAGTCAGGAAATCCTTCTACATGGCACAACTCATCACAAAAGGTTTCTCATCTAGAAAAAAAGAGGTCATTGTTCCCCTCTACTCATCACTCATTAGACCCATTACCGAGTACAATGCCCCTTTTGGTATGAATCTCACAAGACATCTACAACAACTGGAAACGCCGCAGAAATATCTCACAAAGAGGATTACCGGCCTCAAACATATGCCCTACGCAGACCGTCTAAAAAACCCCAGCTTTACTCTGTCGCATACTGTTTACTCAGAGATGATCGCTGCCTAACATACAAAGCTATGTCAAACCCAGAGCTGTTGGACATGCTCCACTTAAAGAAATCCCAATCCTTCCGAGCTACACGCTCTAGGGTCATAAACCTTGTTATCACAATAAACAGAACATGCTGGAGGGATAGATTCCTGTACCAGAGACTTCCCATACTCTGGAATAAACTATCTATCTATATCAAACAAAGCTCCTCATTAGCACTCTTCAAGAAAAATCTTGATGATTGGATGGGAAATAGGAAATTCACCCCGGGGATCACTTCTGTGGCTCTGCTCGACAGTGGCACAGGAAAATAATTTTCTTGGGTGGCAAAAGCCAGGGTACCTTTTTGGCCGGGCTTGTATAAGCACTAGGGTTGATGGCCTAGTACCTACCCTATGAACCTATGAACAATGCACAATAAGAGCACTTTAGGCCAAAACTGACCACATATATAAAAATATAAACCAAAGTTCTTATTCTATAGGGCTTCTCTTATTAATAGAGAGAAAAGTAAAAGGTTCATGAGAATAGCAATGCAAGCCTTTTAAAATATTGGCAGTAGAGAATTTCTAGTTTTTAAAAATGATCACAGACACTGTCATTTGCATAACAGGTAGCAATCTCTGTTCCAAGGAAATAAGACCAGGTGCTGATGAGAATGCCAAGGAACCAGACCAAGGAATTTGATAAATCTGGAATTGATATCTTAAGGGTGTTCGATGTCACATTGATTGCTGTTTCTCAAATATTTGAGCATTTATTAATGCCATAATTTCTTTGATATTTCTAAGTTTCAGTTTGTCCTGTTTGTGTCACAGATTCTGAACTTTTACCCCCTTGGATACAGCTATCCAAGCAAAGTCAGAGGCATCTGTGGTTAAAGACTGAGTGGAGTCTGAAAGGCAAAAGAGGAGACCTGGGATGACAGATATCTGAGCCACCCACCACAGTAACTCCCTTTTACAAAGCCCAGTACTGAAATCTGAAATGATGGGGGTTGCTGGGGTTGGTTTCAAACTGATTTGAGGAACCACTAAAATTTCCTCGTGAAGTCTGGCCAAAGGAATCATTAGAATTGTAGAAGCCATGAAACCCAAAGCCCTGAGATATTCCCGGCAGATGTCAAAGACTGGTTGAGGAATATCAGAAATTGTTCCTTGCAAAATTTTAATTTGTCCAGAGGAAGAAAGCCATTATGAGGGATTTATCAAGGAGATATCCCAGAAACATTATACTGTGAAGTAAAAAAGAATGAGAGCTTTCTCTAAGTTCAACTGAAATCCCAGAATATGAAATAAGATACTTTACCCAATCATTCTTCACAACTTGTAGAAGAACCTGCAAAAATAAGGCAGTCATCTAAATATGGAAATGTGAATGCACTGCAGCCTATAATGAGCTATCACTGGAGCCAGACTTTTTGTAAACACTCTTGTAGCTGCAGACAAACCAATGGATGAAGCAGAAAACTGAGAAAGTAATCAGATACAGAATCATGCAAAAGAAGTCTGAAAACATTAAGTACTGGGAATATGATGAAAAGCATCTTTTAAACTCAGAGTTACCTCAAAACAGAGGTGGAATGAGAAGCAACAGAGATTGCAGAGAAAGCAATTTGAATTTTAGGATTCTGATGTGAAGGTTTAGAAAACAAAGATCTCGGACGGGTCTCCAAGTTTCCTCATTCTTTGTTACCAGAAAGATGATTTTTTTAGTAGAACCCTTTCCCCAGTTGATTAGGGGAACAGGCTCTATAACTCCCTGAGACAGCTTTTGAGCTAGGATAAGAGGAAACAGGAATGTTTCATTGAATGGATGCAGAGGACTCCCTGAAAAGAAGGATGGGAGTCCCACTACCAGCTGTTGGTGTCCTTTTGAATGATTCTCAGAATCCAAGTGTCTAAGGTTACTTGTTGCCACATATGAAAGTGAAGCCCTAGACTTTGGGACAGCTTTACTGGAATGTCAGGGTGGGACAGGGAAAACATGAAGGGGCATATAATTAGTCTGCTTTTTTAAATGTATTTATAGTTGACAGGGTTAGTTTCACTAGGCTAGTAATCTCTTTTCAGGGAAAATCTGAGGTGATGTTTGTATTACTAGAAGGAAGTGGGCCAGGGCATCGAGGAACTTCCCCTACTCTTTGCAGTAGGGGGAAGAGATTGGGTGTTAGACATCTTGATTTCCTGTTTCCTGTCCAGGCACAGAGGCAGCCAGGAGGAACAGGGAGAAAACATGGCTGTTGAGAGCCAAGGCAATTTGGAAGTTAAATGTGTTGAAACTGAAGAAAAAAATGGTAGAATTGCTAGCAGAAATGTTTTCAGGTGATTTGGGAGCAGAAAAAAACATCTGTTGATGGTGAGGAGATCAGGAAAGAGATGGAGCTAAATGCAGTGGTGGACATGGATTCAGAAGAAAATTTCCAGAAAAATCTGTTTCAAATGACATAAATGGCAGAAAATGTGTTATTTCAACCCTCCACTTGGGAGGGTTGTGGAGTGCGTATCTGGAGGAGATAATTAACCAGAGTGAGCCAGAAAATGGAACTGCTGTATCCCGGAGTGACAGTATGGAAATAATAGAAGAGGGAGAAAAAGAAAAGGAAAAACAGCCAGAGAAGGTTCCAGAAAAAAATCCTATGCTCAAATTGTGGAAGAAGGAACTAAAGAGAAGGCAGAGATGAAGGAAGTGAAGAAAAATATGTTGTTCGGGTGAGCAGTAAAAAGAAAAAGGCCTGGGCAGATATGAGGTATGGGACAATGTTACTGCACCTCTGGGAGTAAAACCTGACGAGGTAAGAACTTTCATTTTAATTAACAAAGAAACGTTTTGTGACTTGTTTTTTTGAAAGTGGGCAGAAAACTTTTGGGGGCCTATGAAAAAAGACTTTCCATGGTCAGAATATGTTGTGCAAGCCAGTTTTAGGCAAACAAACAAACAAAAAAAATAATAATTTTAATTCAGTTCAGAACTGACGTGGGAGCAAAAGAACTGAGAGAATATTTGTTGACAATCTGTAAAGAACTGGTAGACACTACTAAAATCTATGATGAAAGAGAATTATGTTCTGGGGGTTGGGAATGTGGAATCATTTTAAAAATGGAAAATGACAATGTGATATACATACCTAGCATTATTAATGTGCATGGCAATAGAAGTTTTGTGAGGTACAAAGGATAACCAAAGACCTGTCATTTTTGTGGAAAAGTGATCATTTAATTAATGAATGTGAGAAAAAATGTTATTTATGTGGTTAGACATGTCATAATGCAAAGAAATGTGAAGTAAAATGTAAGAAATGTGGTAATGCAGGACATTCATGGTTAGAATGTGAGGTATAAATACAAGAAAATGAAAATGAAATTATGCAAGAAAAAGACTTAGAAAATAATGTTATAAAAGAACACACAACACAACAAGAAAAAAACATAGAAATGCTATTTAAATTTAAAGGGAAAGACAAAGAGAAAGAAAAAGAAAGTGAGACAGATGAAAAGTAAAGTAGAATGGCATATAGTAAAAAGCAAGAATTCAATAGGAAAGAGAGTTAGGGAAAGAAAAAGAAAATGTAAAATTATAATGGCAAGAGAGAATAAGAACGGTAAGGGATAAGAAGATTATTCTAATAACTGTTATACAAAGTTGAAAATATTAGCTTTGAACATGAACAGTATGATGAATATTAATAGAAGAATTAGTATTTTACAATGTTAGCAATGCAGTAGATGATCAAGTAATAGTATTAGAATAGTTCAGAATGCTAACAGAAGAAGAAAGTATGTAAAAAAAGAAAAACTTTGGAACGGTACTGTTATTTTGAATATAGGCAAAGAAACATGTTCAGGTACATGTATACTATGCCAAGAAAATATAAAAATATTAGACATTATAATAGTAGAACAGGCTACATAACAATAGTGGATATAAGATGGAAAAATATGTATACAGACTAATAGCTGTGATATGCACATGTGACCAAAAAAGAAAGGGAAACAGTGTTTAAAAGTATGCCTAATTATGTCTGTGTTAACATAGATAAAATAATGACAGGTGACTTTAATTGTAAATTGAGAAATAAAAAGAATAGTTGTGATGTTAAAATGATTACTGAAATTATGAAAAGTGGAAAATTAAAAATATGGGAAAATAAAGACTGGACTTACAAAAAAATGAAATTAAGGCAGAAATTGATTATTTTTTTATATCAGAAGGCCTAAAATTATACAAAAAGGAATTAAATATAATGGATTCTCTGATCATCTGGCAATTGGGATAATAATTCATGAAAATGAAGAATATATTAAAATAGGAAAAGGCATAAAAAAGAGTAAATGAAAAAGAGATTCAGGAGAAAGAAAAGAATTTACAGTATGACAACAACATATCAGTATCAGAGATTTTTTTAAGAAATTTGGACAATATGGTGGACTCAATTCAAAAAGAAATACAAAAAAGTATTTTTAGAATGTATAGAAAAGAAAAGGAAAACAAGAAAAAATGGAATGCAAAATACTAAGTCAAGAAATATTTAAAGACTTGATAGAGAAAAAATCATTTTATGAAAAAGAAAAAATAATTATATAGAAGAAATCAGGATAAGGTTAATAAGTTGCTATATAAGCAAAAATATTGCTTACAAGGAAAAAAGGAAGAAGCAGCAAAATACTTATACAAGATAGTAAAAGAATGAAAGATAATAACAGAATTAGAAAATATGGGAAACAAGTTAAAAAACAAGGAGAAATATATGAATTAATTAAAGAATATGTAGACTTATATAGAAAAAAGAAGTTAACATAGACTAAATTTATAATGGTGGAAAATTAAATAAGGAAGATAATGAATACTTAGAGAGAAAATTAACTATAAATGAGTTGAATGAGATTATGAAAGATATTAATGTTAATTCAGCTACAGGTTTGGACAGAATTGACTATAGTATGTATAAAGAAATGTATGACTGGCAAAAAATGGTGTTTATAGAAGTAATGAATGTGTGGCTAGAAAGAGGAACTAAATATAAAGAAATTTGGACAGGTGTGATAAAATGTATATTAAAGAAAGGAGATAAAGATGAAATAAAAAATTGGAGACCAATTACACTGAATAATACATATTATAAAATATGACAATAGTCACTAAAGGACTATAGTGTAAAAACAGAAGGATTATATGATCAAACTTTGTTTTGGAGAAAAGTGAGTCAAGACCTACTGGGAATGATAAGGGAAGTAACTGATGATATTATTAATGGTTTACATGGATTTGGTCATATGGCCAATTGTCGAACAGGGTGTTCTTCGAACTTATATGTCGAAGATTTAGATGTTGAACGTTCGGAATGTCGTATAAAATTCTAAATTCGACATTTCCAACCACTCTACCACCTAAACAAGCACTACCATGGGTCAAAAAGGGGGGGAATGTTTGGCGTTTTGACATAATTGCGTTTGCAATTATGCCAAACTGGCGTTCTGCAGTTCAACATGTTGTGTTCAACAATTGGCCATACGACCAAATCCATGCATACCATTATTAATAAAAAAGTGGAAACAAAAATTATGATCGGTGATGTCAGTAAGGCATATGGTCATATTCAGTATAAAGCATTATGGAGAATTTTACATAAGTGAAAAAATATTACAAGTAATTAAATCAGTATATGAAAAGAATTGTGTGAATTGAACGTAAACGGTTAGATTGGGGAAAATTTGAAAATAGACTGTGGTATAAAGCAAGGGTGTCCTGCAAGCAGTATGTTTTTTGCTATAATCATGAACACAGTAATAATGAAAATTAATAAAATGTCAAGTAAGGGAGAATACAGAATGATGGAAAAGATACAGTTACCGATAATTTTAACTTATGGTGATGATATTGTAGTAATACCAAAAAATAAAGTCTGGACAGGAAAGCATTAATGAAAAATTGAGTACATTGTTGAAGAAAACTGGTTTAAGCATAAATAAAGAGAAAAGCAAGGGATTTGTGTATGAAGGTATTATAGGAGATGTGGAATATAATGAAAAGTATAGATATTTTAGGAATAGTATTTGGAAGGACAGAATACAGACATGAACAATGGGATAAAGTTATTAAAGGAATCAAAGACATGAGTACATTCTGGAAGACATATAGGTTTTCATACAAAAAGAAAGCACATTTAATAACACCATAACAATAGGTAAAATAACTTATATTGCAAATGATTATATGATACCAATGAAATATGAAAAAGAAATTATGCACACAATTTTTTTTAATTTATTTGAGGGTCATGGTTGAACCCTGTTAAGAGGGGAATTTTATACATGAAAGATGAACAAGGGGGACTGGAGATGATAAATCCAATTGTGCATGCAGCATCTTTACGTATGTATAACGTACTAAAAGGAATAATGAAAAATAAAGGTTTGACAGAAACAATACTGGATTTTAAATATAGATACATTTGGGAAGAAATGGAAATGAAATAAGAAGTAAAAGTGTTATTAATGAACAAATGAAAAACTTTTATAGTAAAATTGTACTGTGGAAATTAAAAAAGAATGCGATAGAAAAGAACAGGATATAATGGTATGTTAACATTATGATATCCTTTCATTTGATGAATCCATGGAAAGAGTTAGAAATAGATAAGAAGAAAGCAATAATGATGAGATACAGAAATTATATAAAAAAATGAAGAATTCAATGACTTTTTTTGTGGAGGTTGTCCACAGAAAAATTATCAGTGGGGGCAAACATGCCATGCAAGAGAAATCAGGATATAATATGTAACAAATATAGTGAATTTGAAACTACAGAACATCTTTTTTTTAAATGTGAGAGAATTCAAAACTGTTGGAAGTATGTAAATATGATTTGATTAAAAGTTATTTAAAATTTGAAATGCTAACCATGGACATGACAGAGTCAAGATCCCAGAATAAAGCTAAGAAAAAGGACATAATCATATTTTATGTAACATGGATTATATGGAATAAAAAACTTAATGAAATGAGATACAATGGAAAATGGATTTTGACAAAAATATTGGAAAAATGTGGTTTTGGTTGTGGGTAAATGAGTGGGGGAATACTTAAAATGGAAATATCAATGTATTGAATGATATTAAAATATGTAAATACATAAAAATATGAATTGTATATATGTATATAAGTAAAAAAAAAACTACTCTTTTTGATAGGTGCCATGGGATCTTTTACATCCACTTCAGCTACCACCAACTCAAGTAGATGGGGCCTCTGTTTAACGTCTCATCCAAAGGACAGCATACACTTCAGTCTCCCCTGAAAAGAGGCTACTAGACTAGTGGGCCTATTCTGGTCATAAATAAAAATAAATAAATAAAAACAAGGAATATAATTTAATGCAATAAGGAAGGAGAATCAAAGAACATGCCATTTATGTATAAAAATGCGTACAGGTTTGAAAACCACCCAAAGCAACTACAATTAATCCGCCACTGACCAAGTCCATTTTCTATGAATATGCATTCCAATGCAGTTTTAGGGAATATGAGTTTCAAGGCAGAGAAGTTTACTGTTGCTCATATTAAAGTTTATTTTCATTGTGAGAGTATGTTGTTTTGTTTTAGCAAATGGCTATTAGTGCTTGTGCTACAAAGTTTTAATAAAAGTTTTTAATTAAATCCAAATACCTGTAATCATCGTAGAAGCAAAGAAGAAAATAGTATGTACACTGACAGGTTTGAACAGTGTTTATGGCAACTGGGGGGAGAGAGAGGGCCAAGGGTCAAAATATAGAGCAATAGTATGGCTGGGGGGGTCTGTTTTGGGGAGACCCTGATCCATTACCCTGCTTAAGGTCTCATTTGACTGTGATCTGGTGCTGACTTCATGATTTGGTGCCATGTATTCCTGCATTTAATAATACATTTTGGGGGTAAACAACTTAATTGGCTACACATGTTTTCTCTAATCTGCAACAGGTTTCAACACAAAGTCATTGAGAGAGCAGTCTCTCAGTATGGTAATCAGACAATGAATCAATAACTAACTAATTAACTACATTTATAATCAACTAAAATGTAACAAAAGAGACATGAATAGGATATGAATTACTAGTATATCATGCAGTGTAATAACACAGGTATAACCTTATAATAAACAGTTGTTTACCATAGAATGATGAGTCTCAGGAAGAAAACTAGCAGTATGTGAATAATTGCAGCAACAGCCTGCTGTAAAATGTTTGTGTATGTTACAAACTGACTAGATTAGTGCTGGAATGAAAACTGTTCAATGAACATAAAGATCATGTGCCAAGTGTTTTTTCTACTTCTTTTTGCTGTTATTATGCTCTCATCATGTAAAATAAGAAGCTATGTACCTACCATAACGTTCCATGTTAGTTGTCTTCTTCTCACCTTCTTTCTTGCTGGATGGGTTCGGAGCCGATCCTCGGCTCCGACTCGGCCAATACTAAAGCTCGAGAGCTAATTCCACCGGCTCGAGGCTCCCCTATATCCCACAATGCTAGGCGGTAACTCCTCAGATCTTGTTTGATAGCTATACCAAGCAACCCTAGTCTCCATAGAATGGAGTAGGGAAACCCACCTCAAAACAACCTGCGTGAAAGGTATCGCAGACCTAAGAAAGGAGAAAAGAGGTGGAAGAACGTGTGGGAATGACGACTTCCAGAGGAAGAACACAAACTGAATTCCTGTCGGTCTGTCCAGGCTTGGGGGAAGGAGGGTGGGACGCAAGAAAGAAGGCGAGAAGAAGACAACTAACATGGAACGTTATGGTAGGTACATAACTTCTTAATGTTAAGTTGTCCATCTCACCTTCATTCTTGCTGGATGGGACCGCGTCCCTAGCACCTTATCCCGGGTGGCCTATCGGAACAGACTCTTGAGAACAGTGGAACCAAAATTGGCACGGCTTCTGGAAACCATGTCCAATTTGTAATGTGAAATGAATGTATGAGGAGAAGCCCAGGTGGCTGCTGCACAAATGGAATCTATTGGCAGCCTATCCTGAAAAGCTACGGATGTAGCTAATGCCCTAGTTGAATGAGCTCTAGGTCTCGAGGGTAGTTTTTGATGTCTTATCTCATAGATGAAGGTAATTGTAGAGGTAAGCCATCTAGAGAGGGATACGTTAGTAACAGGAAGGCCCAATTTTCCTTCCGCATATGACAGAAACAATTGATTAGATTTCCTGAATTGTTTAGTCCTATCTAAGTAATATCTAAGTTGGCGATGAACATCCAAAAAATTTAGCTTTTGTTCCGACCTGTTTGAATAGTTAGGGAAAAAGACGGGGAGATCAATAATTTGGTTTAGGTTTACTTGAGAGGAAACTTTGGGCAAAAAGGATGGATTAGTACGGAGGGATACCCTATCTTTGTGAAACACTAAGCAAGGAGGACGACTGCACAGAGCATGGAGTTCAGATACCCTTCTCACTGAAGTTATAGCTACTAGAAAAAGTGTTTTCCAAGAAAGCAACTTCAGAGAACATGAAGCTGCCGGTTCGAAGGGGGGAAGGATTAAGGATGCCAGAACCAAGTTAAAATCCCATTGAGGCGGGGGATCTTTGATTGGAGGTTTGAGAAGAAATACGCCCCTTAAAAAGGCTTTACAGAGTTTGTGAGCCATGATGCTAGACTCCGAGACACCAACATGAAAATTAGATATGGCAGCCAATTGAACTCTAATGGTAGATGCAGATGATCCTAAATTAAAGAGTTCTGCTAGAAAATCTAGAATACACTGGATAGGTGCTGTAAAGGGATCTATGTTTTTTGACGTTGCCCAAAAGGAGAAGCGTTTCCATTTGCTACTATAAATCTTCCGGGTAGAAGATTTTTGAGAGGTTATCAAGATATCTCGGAACGAGCGAGATATTGAGGGAAGCCTGGCTAAGGTTGGAATCGGAGAAACCATGCTGTGAGGTTTAGAGAAAGCAGAGATTGGTGCAGCTGACCCGATTGGTGGGTTATCAGATCTGGTACTGGGTCCAGATGCCAAGGCTGCTCCAAAAGGTAACGATGAAGAAATGGAAACCATATCTGTCGAGGCCAGTAAGGGGCAATGAGGATCATTGTCACTCTCAAGGCGATGCATTTCTGAATTAGTTGAGATATCAGTGGAAAGGGGGGAAAGGCATACAGAAGTCCCCGGGGCCAATCGTGAACTAGAGCATCTCTGGTGGGATGGCCTGGTAACGGGAAGAGAGTGAAGAAGTCGTGACACTTGCTGTTTTGGGGAGTAGCAAAAAGATCGCAGCAAGGCTGGCCCCATCTTAGGAATACTTCTTCTAGAACTGATTTCTTTAGAGACCACTCGTGGGGCATGAGAATTGCCCTGCTCAATTTGTCTGCAATAACGTTGGATTTCCCGGGAATGTGCGTTGCTATCAGAAAACGCTGAGAAGAGATCGCCATTGCCAAAGTCTGAGTGCCTCTCGACATAAAGGGTATGATCTGGTTCCGCCTTGTTTGTTGATGTACCACACTACGGACATGTTGTCCGTTTGAATTGCAATAGTCCCAGTGGGAAGAGAGTCGTGAAGGGCTTGCAACGCTAAAAGCACTGCTCTCATCTCTAAGACATTTATGTGCAAGTGGCACTCGAAAGGTTGCCACGTGCCTTGGACTGTCCTGCCCTGATAATGCCCCCCCCCATCCGATCAGGGAGGCGTCTGTTGTCAACGTGGCGACTGGGGGGGGGGGAGTGAAGGGCCTTCCTCGGAGAAGTTGAGGTGATGTGATCCACCAAGACAGTTGATTCTTGCATGATTGAGTTATCAAAATGGTATGGGACATCGGGAGCTGTTGAAAGGACCATTGAGTAAACAGCATCCATTGGATGATCCTCTTGTGAAAGCGAGCCAAGGGGAGAAGGGGAATAGCTGCTGCCATGAGTCCTAACACCTTCAAAACTAATCTGGCTTTGACTTTGTTGCATTGTAAGAGAAGGGAAACTTGTTTTTGAATATCTGACCCTCTCTGCTCTGTGAGTCTGGCTGAAAGATGGAGTGTGTTTAAGGTGGCGCCAATAAAGGTAATAGATTGACAAGGCGACAAGGCAGATTTTTCGAAATTTATCGAAATGCCTAGAGCTTGGCAAGATTGGATGGATGGTGAAGTCCCGGGATAGAAGAAGCTGATGTCTGGTGGTGGCGGTAAGGAGCCAGTCGTCTAAATATGGAAACACCTGGAATCCTTGACGTCTCAAGTGAGCCGCGGCCACTGCCATGCATTTGGTAAACACACGGGGGGCTGTAGTGAGACCAAAGGGCAGGGCCCTGAACTGGTAGTGACTGGCTCCCAGCCTGAAGCTGAGATATCTCCTGGAGCGTCTGTTCATCTTGATGTGGTAGTACGCGTCCTGAAGATCTATCGAGCACATCCAATTGTCCTGACCCAAGAAGGGTAGAATGGACTGAAGCGTGACCATCCGGAATTTTGTTTTCCTGATATACTTGTTTAAGTAGCTGAGATCCAGTATGGGTCTCCAGTCCCCTGTATTTTTTCGTACCAATAGAATTTGGAGTAGATTCCGGATCCTTGCTGGTCTGCTGGGACTGATTGGATAGCTCTTTTTGATAGCAGCTTTGAAATTTCTAATGCTGCTTGTTCCCTTAGACCGGGTGGAACGTCTGGAAGGGATCTTTTGGGTTGGGATGGGATGTGAATAAAGGGAATTTTGTAACCCTCGGATATGATCGACTGTACCCATTTGTCTAGAGTAAGGGAAAGCCAGGCTTTTGGGTACAAGGATAACCTTCCCCCGACTGCCTCCGAAGGTGGATAGCCGGGCAGCCCCTCAGGGATGCTGAAAGGGTTTATCAGAGAACATTTCTCTGCTACTCTGGTTTTGCGGACCTCCTCTGCCTCTAGGGCGGCATCTATTATTATTCCCCCCTCTGCCTCTAGAGGGGAATCGACCTTGTGCGTCAGATGAGACTCCCTGGGATTGTTTGCGGAACCACATCTTTCCTCCCCTCTGACCTTTGGGATAGGGTCTAGAAGGGGTAGAAAAACGGACTCCTATGGCAGAGAGAGTCTTACCTTCTACCTCGCACCTGGTCAATGTATCCTTCACCTGTGGACCAAACAAGCATGATCCATCAAAGGGAGAATTGGTGAAGGACGCCTTGAAAGGGTCCGCAAAGTTGCATAGCAACATCCAGGTGTGACGTCGTAAGGCAACACCTGTGCCTGCGGCTCTACTCGCCCCATCTGCAGCATATGAGACCAGCCGCATGGAGGAGTTAACGATGGAATTCAGGGTTGCCAACTGGGAGTTCATTGTATCTTTGAACTCCTCAGCTGTAGGATCCTTTATCAGTTCACCCATATCCTTGAGTAAATAAATAAAATAAAATAAAGTGGCATAAGTAATTCAGCGAACGCATTGAAAAGGTCGCTGATGAGAACATCCGCTTGCCATACCTGTCCATGGTAGATTCCTTATTAGGAGGATGGACAGGAACCGAAGGATCGGCTAACTCCTTCTTAGTGGCCACAGCCACCACCATGGCATCAACAGGGACACCTCTGGATAAAAAATCTTTATCTCTAGGGGCAGTAATAAATTTAGATGGTCTCCTCGGGGTGGGTTCCACTGAATCAGGAGCCGTCCAAGCCTTCCTTGCCACCACTTCCATAAGGGGGTCAAAGGGAGGGGACACCCAGGAGGTAGAAGGGTGAGAGCCAAACGCCTCAAGATACACTGACTCATCCTCCGAAGGGTTAAGGGCTGGCCAGTTCCCCCTCTGTTTGAGGATCTTAATGTTGTCAGCAAAGGAGACATCCTCAGAGGGGGATCGAGGGGAACCTTCAGATTCCTCTCAGTCAGTGTCAGAGGTGATAGACTCAGGGGAGTCAATGTGCTTCCTCTTGCACTGCCTCTTCCTAGGGGGATCTCCTCCCGGGTCAGGAGAGGCCTCGGAAGAGGAGGAAATTCCCAATGGGGAAACTTGAGGAGTTGGCTCTCTGCGGTCTAAGGCAAGGGGGTGAGTAGAAATCACCGCAGGCACTGTAGATGGGGGGGCTGAAGGAGCCAACTGTGGGGCAGACCCTGGTTCTAGCACGCTCCGCATGACCTCGAAGGCACCCCTGTCAGGCAAGGCCAAAGGCCCCCGCTCCGAAGAGACAAGGACCTCCCCCGGCACCGACAGGGACGGCTCCAAAGCCGATGTCGGAGCCGAACTCACCAGTGCCGAAGCCCCGAGAGGGGGAGCGGGGTCGGACAAGGGTCCGATGCCACTCGCCCCCTCGGAGCAGACGAGGGAAGCTTGGCACCGAGATCCCTCCAAGGAGGAGATCGGAGCAGATGACGGAGCCGAAAGGGAAGGTATCGGATCCGACGCACCGACAGTCATGGCTCTGACAAGCCCTGGCTCTGAACTCAAAGGAGTCGGAGGAGGAATGTATTGGGGAACGGAATAGCCACTGACTGCTGAGTCGGGCTATGCAGCATTTGGGCCAGTGCCTCGGACTTGAGAAGTCTACTCACAACCCTTTGCAAATCGTGGTCAGATAACCTGGAAGACCGTGAGGAATGAGTTTTATGGCTCCGTTCAGAAAGAAGAGGGGATCCTGGCGCCGAATGCACGGAGCCGATAGAGGGGGATCTAGATCTCTTCCTAGACTGTGGCTCCAATAAGAGTATCGGAGCCAACAGAGTTTTATCAGCCTCGGCTCCAGCCGGAGCCGAGGTAACAGTATGAGGCTTGGAAACATTGGCTCCGGCTGGAGCCGATGTCGAAGCCGACTTAACCTTTCCAGCAGTCGACTCAGAAACCGGAGCCAACTGTTTGGAAGTTTTAGAAGGCTTCCCCGACACAGACTGAGTCGGGGGCCTTCAGGCTTTAATAAGCCCTGCAAGATTAATTTATTCTTGCGTTCCTGCAGGACTCTAGGACTAAAACCATGACAAACAGCACAAGAGTCCTGCAGGTGCAAAGGTCCCAGGCAATACACACAAGAAGTGTGACCGTCTGTCAGAGACATTTTCTGACAGCACGAGTCACACTTCTTGAAGCCTGAGACCTTAGCGTCTTTTGACATAGTGAAAGGAGTGCCTGACAACAACACAAACACACTACAGACACACCCTCTACCGAAGAAAATTATTAAATTATTAAGGCTAACACAAAGCCACAAATCCACATACAAGCCCTTAACAAAAAACTACTAATTTAGTCACACTAAAGGACTGGGGGAAGGGAAGTGGCCGAAGGCCTACATGTTAAGGGAAGAAAAGGAAGGGAATATAGACCCGGAAAAACAGGGGTCTATTTATCTAAATATTAATTAAACTAAAAAGGTTATGGTATGAAACAATAGCGGGTTAAGAAATACCTATTACGGTAAAAACTCTCACTGACCTGCCTGAGCCGGTAGAAAAGCACCTCGTCAGCTATAGCGGCAAATAAGATCTGAGGAGTTACCGCCTAGCATTGTGGGATATAGGGGAGCCTTGAGCCAGTGGAATTAGCTCTCGAGCTTTAGTATTGGCCGAGTCGGAGCCGAGGATCGGCTCCGAACCTATCCAGCAAGAATGAAGGCGAGATGGACAACTTAACATTGGGCTTTCTGATTCCACACTGTGTAGTTTTCACTTAAGTACTTAAGTTTTTATAAATGTGTTTGTAAGCACTGTACATTGAACAGCTATCCAATAACTTCTTGATTCTATGTGAACTGACAGCAGGTTCTAATGATGTCATGATGACCAACACTAAAAATACATAGATCTGGTAAGTACTTCCTAGAGCTACTAAGGCAGAAAGAACAATTGCATTTGAAAAATTATACTTACAGACATACAGAAACTCATTTAAACAGCAGTTACTGGAGATATTCTAATACGCTAAATAAAATAAAACTTCATACAATCCATGTGTGGTTTTACAAGACAGTGCCAACACCAGATGAGAATATAGCTAATACTACACAAGAATGGCTATGTGTTACTTTATAAACTGTGGCTAATCTTTATTGCTCTGTATTTTGAAGCTTGGGTATATCCCATCCATCATATGTGGTCACTGTTACATGAAATATGACCCATAATAAAGTTTACTTTGCATGACATAGTCTCATGCTGGTAAGGGTCCAAGCAGCCCTTAAGGCTGCCTGTACAATAGACCCTAAGGATGGGTCTTCACCCTGTACTGTACTGTGATAATTAGTATGGGGGAAGGAACGGACAGAGTCTGAATGGTATATGCACAATGGCTGGCAAACACAGGAGCAAAAAGCATTGAGAAAAAAGTTTAGTTCTGAATCTCATTAATGAGTTTATTTGAGGTGCAGAAGTTTCTGTCTTTGATTGTCTCTTTTGGGGTAATGTGCCAAAGAATAATGCTAATTCACTGAATTTATGTGTTAGTATTGTATTTTTGTATAGCTTCAGCCATTAAACTGTCCACCTTTTTAATGGTTTACAATGTTTTTGAAGAAATGTGGACATGCAGCCCCACAACTGTAGTCCAGGGTGGGAAAAAGCAGGGCACTGCTCCATTTATATCACTGGTATTGCATGAAATATTGCAACATGTCCATGGCTGCTACTGTACTTTATGTATTTTTCTGCTATCTGCTGTAGCTGTCCCTTTGTTTTGTTAGACTGTGTACTTAATATTTGTTATGAAATCTTTAGTGATCACTGCTGCTTCTGACACTATATTTTACTCACAGATTGCTCAATACAATATATATTCTTGACCAAATTTATCTAAATTCCAGGACAGAGGTTTTAACTCCCCCTTTTTGATGAAATTAAAACCTTTGGTAGATTAACAAGATACATAAGGCAAAAAATAAATAAATAAAGTCAAATTATGATCTCACTCAAGACATGGAGCAAAAATATCCTTTTTTATGGGGACACCAAAGACTGAAATATTTAAAGGAGTTTGGGTAGCACAGGCTGCACTTGCTCATCCAATCTGCAAAAGAGATTTGGGAGGAAATAGTAACTAAATTTTGAGAAGCTTAGAAAATGGAAAATATAAATTAATTATTTATTTACATTTGATTAACACGAACGTTCAATTGGGTAGGTGCCCATTTTCAGTGGAGGTCCAGGGAGAAAAGCTCCAAAGTATTACAAACATTTTAATAACAATTTTATAGTATATAAAAATGATACAAAAAAACAAATACAATCTCAATAATTATATCTAATCACACCTATGAAAATTAGAAGTTATGTACCTACCATAACATTCCATGTTAGTTGTCTTCTCTCGCCTTCTTTCTTGCTGGATGAGTTCGGAGCCGATCCTCAGCTCTGACTCGGCACTTGCTAAGCTCGAGAGTCACTTTTACCAGCTCGAGGCAGCCCCATATCCCATGATGCAAGGCGGTGATTACCCAGATCTCGTTTGGTATCTAGAGGAAAAACTGCCCATAAACTTTCCACAAAGGAAAGAAGAACAACTAACCTGAGAAGGCTGTAAGGGGAACCCAGGTAATTACGGTCCAGAGCTAACTGGTGTCCAAGGAAGAACAATCTCCCAGAGAAAAGGAAGTTCAAGGTCTGTCCAGGCTAGGGGGACAGGAGGGAGGGCCTTAAGAAAGAAGGCGAGAGAAGACAACTAACATGGAGCGTTATGGTAGGTACATAACTTCTAAATGTTAAGTTGTCAATCTCCTTCATTCTTGCTGGATGGGACCGTCCTAGCACCTCTATCCTGGGTGGCTCAATGGAACAGACTCTTGAGAACTGTGGAACAAAAACTTGCCCTGTCCCTGGAGGCCAAATCCAATTTGTAATGAGAAACGAAGGTATGAGGAGTGGCCCAAGTGGCTGCTGCACAAATAGTGTCTAAGGGTAGTCTAGCCTGAAAAGCTGTAGATGTGGCTAGACCTCTTGTAGAATGTGCTTTAGGTTTTGAGATCAGTTGTTTGCCCCTAAGCTGATAAATGTCAGAAATGGTGGAAGACAGCCATCTGGATAAGGTCACTCTAGAAACAGGGAGACCTTTTTTATTTTCAGCATAAGAAAGAAAAAGCTGATCAGACTTCCTAAATTGCTTCGTTCTGTCCAAGTAATATCTGAGTTGGCGATGAACATCTAGGTAATGCAATCTTTGTTCCGCCCTGTTAGAATGATTGGGAAAAAATACAGGAAGATTAATGGATTGGTTTAAATTTGTCTTAGAAGCAACCTTGGGCAAAAAGGATGGATTGGTTCTTAAGGATACTCTGTCCTTGTGGAAGACCAAGTAAGGGGGACGAACACAGAGGGCATGAAGTTCAGACACTCTCCTAGCCGAGGTAATAGCAACTAGAAAAAGTGTCTTCCAAGAAAGAAATTTTAATGAGCATGTAGCAGCCGGTTCGAAAGGGGGAAGTATCAAGGATGCCAGCACTAAATTTAGGTCCCACTGTGTTGGAGGATCCCTAACAGGGGGTTTAAGAAGGAACACCCCTCTGAGAAAAGCTTTACAAAGTTTGTGTGACATAATGTTCTGGTCTGCAAATCCGACATGGAAATTCGAGATTGCTGCCAACTGGACTTTAACTGTGGAAGAAGAAGAACCGGAGTGAAAAATTTCAGCTAGAAAGTCCAAAACTGACTGAATAGGGGCAGTAAAAGGGTCTATGTTCTTAGATTTTGCCCAAAGGGCGAAACGTTTCCATTTGCTAGAGTAAATCCTCCTGGTAGAGGACTTTAGAGAAGCTACTATGATATCTCTAACGGGGTTAGAGATCAAAGGAAGCCTGGCTAAGGAAGGAAGTGGAGCAACCAAGCGGTGAGGTTGAGGGAACGAATGGACCGGTGTAGTTGACCCGACTGGTGGGTCAGAAGATCCGGAACTGGGTCCAGATGCCAAGGCTGCACCAAGAGATGGCGATGAAGGAACGGGAACCAAATTTGTCGAAGCCAGTAAGGGGCAATGAGAATCAGCTTGGCTCTCAAGACGGTAGCTTTCTGGAGTACCTGAGGTATTAATGGAAAGGGGGGAAAAGCATAAAGAAGTCCCCGGGGCCAATCCTGGGTTAGAGCGTCTCTGAGGGAATGGCCCGGAAGTGGAAAGAGAAAGAAGAAGTCTGGGCATTTGCTGTTTTGGGGTGTAGCAAAAAGGTCGCAGCATGGGCGACCCCACTTCTGAAAAATCTCTTCCACTATAGATTGTTTGAGAGACCACTCATGAGGCATGAGTATAGCTCTGCTCAATCTGTCCGCTATGATGTTGGTTTTCCCGGGGATATGCGTTGCTATCAGAAACCGATGAGAGGAGATCGCCCACTGCCAAACTCTGAGAGCTTCTCGACACAAAGGATAGGACTTGGTTCCGCCCTGCTTGTTGATATACCATACCACGGACATGTTGTTCGTGTGAACTGCAATTGTCCCTAAGGGAAGAAAGTCGTTGAGGGCTTGCAATGTTAAAAGCACTGCTCTCATCTGTAGGACATTTATGTGCAGGTGGTATTCGAATGGTTGCCACGTGCCGTGGACCATCCTGCCCTGACAATGCCCCCCCCACCCGATCAGGGAGGCATCCGACGTGACCGTGGCTACCGGGGCCGAGGGAACAAATGGTCTGCCCTGATAGACTAGGGGGGAAGAAATCCACCAGGAGAGATGGCTCTTGCAGGTTTGTGTCACAAGGATCTTGTGACGCATGGGTAACTGTTGGAAAGACCATTGGGTAAACAACATCCACTGCAGGAGACGCATGTAAAAACAGGCCAGAGGAAGAAGTGTGATGGCAGCTGCCATAAGGCCTAACACTTTCAGAACCAACCTGGCTTGCACCTTTTTGCTGCAAAGGATCATCCAAACATGGTTTTGGATATCTAGGATTCTTTGGTTTGTTAGGTTTGCTGACATCCGAGTAGTGTCTAGATCTGCGCCTATAAAGGTAATAGATTGGCAAGGCGATAAGGAAGACTTTTCGAAGTTGACTGAAATCCCTAACTTGCTGCAGAGACGTAGTGTGTAATCCCTGGCCTGGAGAAGTTGATGCCTGGTGGTGGCTGAGAGGAGCCAGTCGTCTAGGTACGGAAACACCTGGAATCCCTGATGTCTCAGGTGAGCTGTGACCGCTGCCATGCATTTGGTGAACACTCTGGGGGCTGTAGTGAGACCAAAGGGCCGGGCTCTGAACTGAAAATGACTGGTCCCCAGCCGAAAGCGGAGAAACCTTCTGGAGCGTCTGTGGATTTTTATGTGATAGTACGCATCTTGAAGGTCTATGGAGCACATCCATTTGTTTTTGCCGAGAAAGGGCAAAATCGATTGAAGTGTGACCATCCGAAATCTTGCCTTTTTGACAGACTTGGCCTGCTGAGGTCTAATATTGGTCTCCAGTCTCCCGTCTTTTTGGGGACCAAAAAGAACCTTGAGTAGATTCCGGATTCTAAATGATCTGTTGGAACTGGCTGGATGGCCCTTTTCTCTAGAAGCTTTGAAAACTCTAGCTTTGCAATTTCCCTTAGACCGGGTGAAACATCTGGAAGGGATCCTTTTTGAGGGAAGGGGCTTTTCTCGAAAGGTATTTTGTAACCCTCGGATATGATCGACTGTACCCATTTGTCTTGAGAGAGGGAAAGCCAGGCTTCTGGGTACAGCGATAATCTTCCCCCGACTGCCTCCAAGGGTGGGCAGTCGGGCAACACCTCAGGGATGCTGGAAAGGCTTGTCAGAGAGAGGCTCTCTGCCGCCTTGGTTCTGCGGACCCCCTCTGCCGATAGGGCGGCGTCTGTTGTTATTACCCCCTCTGCCTCTGGGGGTAAACTCACCACGTGCGTCAAGCGTGACTCCCTGTGATTTTCGGAACCACATTTTCCCTCCCTTCTGACCTTTGGGGTAAGGTCTAGAAGGGGTGGAGAAACGGACTCCTACGGCAGAAAGAGTCTTGCCGTCTTGCTCGCACCTGGTCAAAGTGTCCTTCACCTGAGGGCCAAACAAAGTTGTCCCATCAAAGGGAGAGTTTGTGAAGGACACCTTAAAAGGGTCTGCAAAATTACAAAGCCGCATCCAGGACTGACGTCTGAGAGCCACTCCTGTGCCTGCAGCTCTACTCGCCCCATCGGCTGCATAAGAAATGAGCCGCATGGAGGAGTTGGTTATGGAATTCAGGATTCCCAGCTGAGAGGCAATCTTCTCTTGAGCACCTGCCGCTGACGGATCCTGTATTACTTCACCCAATTCTTTGAGGATGTCTCTTTGAAGTCGGGTGAAGTGACATAAATAATTCAGCGAACGCATAGCAAAGGTCGCTGAGGAAAACATCCGCTTGCCATACCTGTCCATGGTCCTAGACTCCTTGTTAGGAGGATGGACTGGTACGGAAGGATCTGCAAGTTCCTTTTTGGTGGCAGCCGCCACCACCATGGCATCAACCGGGACACCTTTAGTGAGAAACTGTTTTTCAGTGGGGGCCGTGATAAATTTAGAAGGCCTCCTGGGGACTGGTCCCACCGAATCAGGAGATGCCCACGCCTTTCGAGCTATAACTTCCATGAGGGGGTCGAAAGGCGGAGACACCCAGGAGGTGGAGGGTCGAGATCCAAAAGCCTCCAGGTATACCGATTCATCCTCAGAGGGATTAATGGAGGGCCAGTTCCCCCTCTGTTTTAGGAGTTCAAGGATGTCTGAAAAGGAGACATCCTCAGAGGGGGATCCTGGGGACCTCTCCGACTCATCTAAATCGGTATCTGATGTCGTAGACTCAGGGGAGTCTAAGTGCTTCCTCTTGCAGGTCCTCTTACGCGGGGGTTCTCCTGAAGGATCAGGAGAAACCTCGGAAGAGGAAGTTCTTCCCAATGGGGAAACCTGGGGCGATGGATCTCTGGGTCCGGGAGCAAGAGAGTGGGAAGAGATATCTACAGGCACCGTGGAGGGAGGAGCTAAAGGAACCGACTGCTGACTGAGCTCGGGGGCTAGCACACTCCTCATCACCTCGAAGGCTCCCCTCCCGGAGAGGACAGAGAGCTCCCGCTCCGAAGAAACAGGAATCCCCTACCCACCGAAAGGGAAGGCTCCGAAGCAGATGTAGGTGCCGAGCTCACCAAGGCCGAAGCTCCGAGAGGGAGAACGGGGTCGGACAAGGGTCCGATGCCACTCACCCCCCGGAACCGACCAGGGAAGCCCGATGACCGGATCCCTCCAAGGACGGTCTCAAGGAGGAGATAGGAGTCGAAAACGACGGAGCCGAAAGGGGTGGTATCAGGCCTCTCAGGCTTGAGAAGACCCCTTAGGATCAATTTATTTCTACGTTCCTGCAGGACTCTCTGGCTGAAAGAGTGGCAAATAGCACAGGAGTCCTGCAGGTGTAGGGGTCCCAGGCAATAAATACAAGAAGTGTGACCGTCTGTCAGAGACATCTTCTGACAGCACAAGTCACACTTCTTGAAACCTGAGACCCTAGTGTCTTTAGACATGTTTGAGTCCTAACACACACACACCAATCAGTCCAAAAAATTGACACTGACTAAATAAAAACTAAGTACAGTGAAACAACAACACACACACACCTAAACAAATCCTGACAGGAACTGTGTGGGAGGGTAAGGCCTAAGGCCTGAAAACACAGAAAATATGGATAAGGGGACGGGAGGGTAACGGGAATGGAGCTAAGTGAATAGGGTAAACTAAAAACTATAAAGAGTAAAAATTTAGGGTACTGGATATCTAATTTTCTCAAAAAGAGTAATGAAATTCACTTACCAGGAGCTGGTAAAAAGATGACCTCATTAGGGAAGCGGCAAACGAGATCTAGGTAATCACCGCCTTGCATCATGGGATATGGGGCTGCCTCGAGCTGGTAAAAGTGACTCTCGAGCTTAGCAAGTGCCGAGTCGGAGCCGAGGATTGGCTCCGAACCCATCCAGCAAGAATGAAGGCGAGATTGACAACTTAACATCAGTGGTTAAAAATACATACAATTATATAACAATGATATTTAATAGCTAGAGAATTTTTAGTCAGTTTATAGAGAAAATCTTCTTAGCAACTTGGCATTTTGCTGACTGGCTCTGTTTAGCCATGTTAGAGGGTTGTGATCTGTCATCACAGTGAATTTTCTTCCATACAGATAAGGCTGAAGTTTTTGTAGTGCCCACATTATGGCTAGACATTCCTTTTCTACCGCTGCATAGCATTCCTCCCTGGGTTGGAGCCTACAACTGAGATAAACCACTGGGTGGTGTTCTCCCTCTGAAAAAATCTGGCTAAGTACAGCCCCACCCCATAGTTTGAAGCATCCACCTGCACAACAAAGTCTTTGCTGTAGTCTGGACTGGTTAAATAGAAGTTATGTTCTTACCATAACGTTCCATGTTAGTTGTCTTCTTCTCGCCTTCTTCTTGCTGGATGGGTTCGGAGCCGACCTCGGCTCGGCCACTCTAAAGCTCGAGAGTTGGTTCCACCGGCTCGAGGCTCCCCTTATATCCCACAATGCTAGGCGAGAGTTACCTCAGATCTCGTTTGTAAGCTAACCCCAGCTTATGATAGTAACAGTATAAAACAGAATAACTATAACAGAGTCCACCTCTAACAACAGGTAGAAGAAGGGTGACCTACATCCTGAAACAAGAAATATGCATAATAGCATATAGCTAAGAAAGAGGTGGTAGAAAGAGAGGTCACGATCACAACTCCTCTAGGTCTGTCCAGGCCAGGGGAAGGAGGGTGGGCCTTAAGAAGAAGGAGAAGAAGACAACTAACATGGAGCGTTATGGTAAGAACATAACTTCTATATGTTAAGTTGTCTATCTCGCCTTCATTCTTGCTGGATGGGACAGCGTCCCTAGCACCTTGCGGGTGGCCTAACGGAACAGACTCCTGAGAACAGTGGAACCAAAATTAGCTCTATGCCTAGAAGCTAAATCCAACTTATAATGGGAAATAAAAGTGTGAGGAGTAGCCCAAGTAGCCGCTGCACAAATGGTGTCAATAGGCAGTCTGTCTTGGAAGGCTAGAGAAGTAGCCAAAGCTCTGGTGGAATGGGCTTTAGGTTTATTAGGCAGTTTTGGTGTCTAATCTCATAAACAAGGGTAATCAGAGATGTTAGCCATCTGGATAAAGATACCTTTGAAACTGGAAGTCCCTTTCTGCTTTCCTCGCATAGGAGACAAACAGCTGATCAGATTTTCTGAATAGTTTGTCCTGTCCAAGTAGTACCTTAATTGACGATGAACATCCAGGTAGTGTAATTTTTGTTCAGACCTATTTGAATACTCCGGAAAAAGACAGGAAGGTCAATGCATTGGTTTAGATTTGATGTTGAAACCACCTTAGGCAAAAGGACGGGTTAGTTGTGAAGGAAACTCTGTCCTTATGAAACACAAGGTAAGGAGAATGACAACTGAGTGCTTGAAGTTCTGAAATTCTTCTAGCTGATGTGATAGCCACCAGAAAGAGAGTTTTCCATGATAATAACTTTAAGGAACATGAAGCTCCAGCTTCGAAAGGGAAAGAATCAAAGAAGCAAGAACTAAATTTAGGTCCCAAGGAGAAGGAGGATTTCTTACAGGAGGTCTGAGAAGAAAAACTCCTTTCAAAAAACTTTGCAGAGTTTGTGGGACATTAGGGCAGATTCAGAAATACCCACATGGAAATTAGAAATAGCTGCCAATTGAACCTTAAGAGTAGATGGAGATGAACCTGCATGGAAGAGTTCAGCAAGAAAATCAAGGACTAGTTGGATGGAAGCGGTGAAAGGATCTGTGTCCTTTCCTTGTGCCCAATATGAGAAGCGTTTCCACTTACTCAAATAAATCTTTCGAGTGGAAGATTTATGGGAAGCTACCGAAATATCTCTAACAGAGTGAGATAATTGAGGAAGCCTGGCTACGGTTGGAAGTGGAGGAACCAAGCAGTGAGGTTCAGAGAGGGAGGGGCGATGAAACTGACCCGACTGATGGATCAAAAGATCTGGAACTAGGTCCAGATTCCACGGTCGCTCAAAAGAAATTGATGTAGAAAGGGGACCCACACTTGTCGAGGCCAGTAAGGAGCAATGAGGATCAATGAGGCCTTCTGAGCGATAGCTTTCTCTATTACTTGAGAGATCAGTGGAAAGGAGGAAATGCATACAGAAGTCCCGGGCCAAACTTGGACTAGCGTCCCTGCTGGGTTGGCCTGGTAAAGGAATAGAGTGAAGTACTCTCTGCACTTGCTGTTTTGGGGAGTAGCAAAAGATCGCAGCAAGGCTGACCCCACTTGAGAAATATCTCTCTCACTACAGAGTCTTTCAGAGACCACTCGTGAGGCATGAGTATAGCTCTGCTCAACTTGTCCGCAATGTGATTGGACTTCCGGGATGTGCGTTGCTATCAGAAAACGCTGAGAAGAAATCGCCCATTGCCACAGTCTGAGTGCTTCTCGACACAGGGGTATGATCTGGTTCCGCCTTGTTTGTTGATGTACCACACTACAGACATATTGTCTGTCTGGATTGCAATCGTTCCCAAGGGAAGAGAGTCTTGAAGGGCTTGCAACGCTAAAAGCACTGCTCTCATCTCCAGAACATTTATGTGCAAGTGGCATTCGTTTGGTTGCCATGTGCCCTGGACTGTCCTGCCCTGATAATGCCCCCACCCGATCAGGGAGGCATCCGTTGTCAGAGTAGCAACCGGAGGAGGTGGAACAAATGGTCTCCCAACAGGAGCTGGGGAAGACATCCACCACATGAGATGCTTTGCGCCTGCGTGATCATAATGGTGTGAGACATTGGAAGTTCCTGGTATGACCATTGAGAAAAAGCATCCACTGAAGGATCCGCATGTGGTATCTGGCCAATGGGAGGAGAGGTATGGCGCTGCCATGATTCCCAACACCTTTAGAACTAACCTGGCCTTGGCTCTGTTGTTGTTGAGAAGAAGAGACACCAATTTTTGAATGTCTGATATCCTTTGGTTCGTTAGTGTTGCAGACATGTTTACAGTATCTAAATTTGCGCCTATGTAGGTAATAGTACGACAAGGCGACAAAACAGACTTTTCGCAATTTATTGAGATACCCAGTTCTTGACAGGCGAAAAGTGTAATCTCTGGCCATCAAAAGGAGATGCTTGGTGGGAGCTGTGAGGAGCCAGTCGTCCAAATATGGAAACACCTGGAATCCTTGTCGTCTCAGGTGAGAAGCTACCACTGCCATGCATTTGGTAAACACCGGGGGCAGTGGTGAGACCAAAGGGCAGGGCCCTGAATTGAAAGTGACTGGTTCCCAGCCTGAAGCGGAGGAATCTTCTGGAGCGCCTGTTCATTTTTATGTGATAGTACGCGTCCTGAAGGTCTATAGAGCACATCCAGTTTCCTTTTCCCAACAGGGGAAGAATGGATTGCAGCGTGACCATCCGAAATCTTGTTTTCTTGACCGATCTGTTCAAGATGCTGAGATCCAAAATTGGTCTCCAGTCCCTGTTTTCTTTGGAACTAAAAAGAACCTTGAGTAGATTCCGGATCCTAGTTGGTCTGCTGGCACTGGCTGAATAGCTCTTTTGCAAGCAGTTTTGAAATTTCCAAAGCTGCTATATCCCTTTGCGGGTGGAACATCTGGAAGGGATTTTTGACTGACTTGGAAAGCGAAGAAAGGGAATAGAATAACCTTCGGAAATGATGGACTGTACCCATTTGTCTTGTGTCAAGGATAGCCAGGCTTCTGGGTACAGTGACAATCTTCCCGACTGCCTCGAAGAAGGGCAGTCGGGCAACACCTCAGGGATGCTGAAAGGGCTTATCGGAAGGCGTTTCTCGATTGCCCTGGTTCTGCGGACCCCTCTGCCTCTAGGGCGACATCTACCATTGTTGTTCCCCTCTGCCTCTGGCGGGGAACCGACTCTGTGCGTCAGGCGAAGTCCCTTGAGATTGTTTACGGAACCACATCTTTCCCCTTCTGGCCTTTGGGGTAAGGCCTAGAAGGAGTGGAAAAACGGACTCCGGCGGCAGAAAGGGTCTTGCCATCTGTCTCGCACCTAGTCAGGGTTTCTTTCACTTGTGGACCAAAAGGATGATCCATCAAAGGGAGTTTGTGAAAGACGTCTTGAAAGGTTCCAAAATTGCATAGCCGCATCCAGGCGTGCCTACGTAAGGCTACCCCTGTTCCTGCGCTCTGCTCGCTCCATCGGCCGCATAAGAGGAGGCGCATGGAGGAGTTGGAAATAGAATTAAGGATAGCCAGCTGCGTGTTCATTTTTCTTGAAACCCGCGTAGGGTCCTTAAGCATTTCACTCGCTTCTTTGATCAAGTCCCTTTGAAGACGAGTGAAATGGCACAGGTAATTCAGCGAGCATAGTAAATGTCGCTGAGGAGAACATCCGCTTCCGTACCTATCCATGGACCTAGATTCCTTGTTAGGTGGATGGACAGGCACTGAAGGATCAGCCAGTTCCTTCTTTGTGGCGGCAGCTACCACCATAGCATCCACAGAGACTCCTTTTGATAAAAATTCCTTGTCTGCTGGAGCTGTGATGAATTTGGAGGGTCTCCTGGGAGTGGGGTCCACTGAATCAGGAGCCGTCCATGCCTTTTAGCAACCACCTGCATGAGGGGGTCAAGGGGGACACCCAGGAGGTGGAAGGGCGAGCCAAACGCCTCAAGATACACAGATTCGTCCTCCGAAGGGTTGAGGGCTGGCCAATTTCCCTCTGTTTAAGGATCTCCAGAATGTCTGCAAAGAGACATCTTCAGAAGGGGAACGGGGAACCCTCAGAATCATCCAGATCTGTGTCGGACGTGATAGACTCAGGTGAGTCAATGTGCTTCCTCTTGCACTTCCTCTTCCGAGGGGCTCTTCTGCCAAATCAGGAGAGGCCTCGGAAGAGGATGAAATCCCCACAGGGGCTCCTGAGGAGTTGGCTCTCTGCGGTCCGGGATGAGGGAGTGAGTCGACTTACCCTGAGGCAGCATAGAGGGAGGGGCTGGAGCCGACTGTGGAGTAGAGCCAGGCTCTAACACACTCCGCATGACCTCAGCACCCCTGTCAGGCAGAGCCAGAGGTCCCGCTCCGAGAGCCAAAGACCCCCTCGGCACCGACAGTGATGGCTCGAGGCCGATGTGAGCCGAACTCACCAGCGCCGAGAGGAGAGGGGTCGGACAAGGGTCCGATGCCACTCACCCCTCGGAGCCGACGAGGGAAGTCCGGCGCCGAGATTCCTCCATGGAAGAAAGCGGCAGCGGGCGAAGACAATTGTCTCGGCTCGAGGTGACAGTCTCGGTTCCGACGACCCGGCTCCGAGCTCAAGAGAGTCGAAGGAGGAAGGAGTTGATGGACGAGACAGGCACCGACTGATGAGTCGGGCTCTGAAGCATCTGGGCCAGTGCCTCAGACTTGAGTAGTCGACTCACCACCCTCTGAAGGTCATGATCGGACAACCTCGATGACCTAGAGGAATGAGACCTTTGGCTCCGTTCAGACAGCAGGGGAGAACCTGGAGCCGAATGAACGGAGCCAAGAGAAGGTGACCTAGACCTCTTTCTAGTTGTCGGCTCAAGATCTTGTCGGAGCCGACACGGGTACCTCGATAACCTCGGCTCTGGCGAGCGAGGAGCCACAGAAACTGTGGACTGAGTCTTATCGGCTCCAGCGGGCCGATAAAGGCAAGGTTGAACAACCTGAGGTCTCGGCTCAGAAGCCGGAGCGAAGACCTCGATGCCTTGGAGGGCTTCCCTGTTGAGACAGACAGGGAATCCTCAGGCTTCAACAAGCCTCTCAAAATGAGCTTGTTTTTCTTTCCTGCAGGACCCTGGGGCTGAAGCCATGGCAGACAGCACAGGAGTCCTGCAGGTGCAAAACCCCAGACAATAGACACAAGAAGTGGAGCGTCTGTCAGAGACATTTTCTGACAGCACGCATCACACTTCTTGAATCCGGAGACCTTTGCTTCTTTAGACATAGCCTAACTGGTGAACACAAACACACACTCAAACACACCAGTTATACCCTGTCAAAAAACACAATTATAGTAAAAATATACTAAAAATAAGTACAATAAGCAGTAGTACACTACACAAACACTCCCTAGGGAAGGGAAGGCCTAAGGCCCAAGGGAAGAACTAAAAGTTCTTTTGACAAGAAACGGGAAGAAAAAAAAAAAAAGGTTCGGGGATAGAGTTTAATGAACTACACTAATTTAGGAATAATTAAACTAAAAAAGGGGAAACAAGAGTAACTTTTTATAGAAAAAGCTAAAACTTACCAGGAACCGGTAGAAAAACCAACCTCGAAGCTGTAGCGGCAAACGAGATCTGGGGTAACTCTCGCCTAGCATTGTGGGATATAAGGGGAGCCTCGAGCCGGTGGAACCAACTCTCGAGCTTTAGAGTGGCCGAGTCGGAGCCGAGGTCGGCTCCGAACCCATCCAGCAAGAATGAAGGCGAGATAGACAACTTAACATCACAGGTTAACACAGGGGGTCCTCCCAAAGCTTCCTTAAGCTTCTGAAATGCCTGCTCACACGCTGGGGTCCACACTACCTTATCTGGCCTGCTCTTCCTTGTCAGGTCTGTGAGGGGAGCAGCTATGGTACTATAATTGGGAACAAACTTTCTGTAGTACCCTGCTGTCCCCAACAATGCCCTCATCTGCTTTTTGGTAACAGGTGCAGGCCATGCCTGAACAGCTTTCAGTTTGTCAGGTTCTGACCGTATCTTACCACTCCCCACTCTATGTCCTAAGTAGGAGACCTCTGCCATACCCACCTAACATTTGCTCAGCTTAATGGTCAACCCTGCCCTCTGTGGTCTGCCCAACACCTCCCTGACATGCTGAAGGTGCTCTTGCCAGGAATAGCTGTAGATAGCAATATCATCCATGTAAGCAAGGGCAAACCCTCCTGCTAAGATATGATCTACCAGCCTTTGGAAAGTCGCTGGGGCATTCTTTATCCCAAAGGGCATCTTTGTGAACTCATACAAGCCAAAAGGAGTCACAAAGGCCATCTTCCCTCTAGCACTGGGAGTCAAGGGCACCTGCCAGTAACCCTTGGTACGATCAATGGTTGCAAGATACTTAGCCCCACCCAGCTGCTCTAGGGCCTCATCTGTCCTAGGCATGGGGTAAACATCTGATTCTGTGTGACTATTTAATTTCCTGTAATCCACACAAAACCTGATGCTGCCATTCTTCTTTGGCACCAACACCACTGGTGAAGCCCGGGGACTGTTGGACTCTTGAATCACCCCTAGTTCCAACATCTCCTGTACCTCTTCCCTCAGAGTCTGTTTGACTCTCTCAGGCACCCTATAAGGGGCCTGCCTGATAGGCCTTTGGGGTCCTGCATCTACCTGGTGCTGCACCAGGTGGGTGCTCCCTGGTCTCCTGGTGAACATGCCCCCAAACTCTTGCAACACTGCTCGCATTTCTCGAACCTAGGTAGGAGATAGCGGCTGGCATATTGCTACCCCGTCCACTGAAGTGTTGGCCCAAGCTTCACTGAGATCATCAGTCACAAGAGCTCTCTCAGACTCCTCCTGCAATCCACTGCAAATGCTCAGCACAAGGGCCTCCCTATCATGGTAAGGTTTCATCATGTTAACATGGTACAATTTGTGCTCCTGCCATCTGCCTAGCACTTCCACCATGTAGTTAACATCACTTACCTTTCTTACCACCTTGTAGGGTCCCTCCGAAGCTGTTGCAGCTTGTTGTGTCTGACAGGAATATGAACCATCACCTGCTACCCTACAGCATACTCTCTAGCTCGAGCATTTCTGTCATACCACACCTTTTTCTGTTGTTGGGCTTCTGCCAGGTTCTCCTGGGCCGGGCCCATGAGTTCCCTGAGCCTTGTCCTGAGGTTCAGGACATATGCCACAACAGACTCCTTGTGAACTCACCTTCCTACTCATCTTGAATTAAATCTAGAGGGCCCCTCACCCTATGCCCATATAGGAACTCAAAGGGTGAAAAACCTGTGGATTCCTGGAGAACCTCTCTGTAAGCAAACAGATGGGGCAAATATTTGTCCCACTCCCTCTTAAACTGATCTGCAAATGCCCATAGCATGGACCTGATTGTATAGTTTAACCTCTCAACAAGACCATTAGTCTGAGGATGGTAGGGGGTGGTCTTCATGTGCTTCACCCCACAGGACTTCCACAGACAAGCCAGCAGGTCTGACATAAAATTGGCACCTCTGTCAGACAGTATTTCCTTTGGGAAATCTACCCTGCTGAAAATCTCTAGCAAAGCATTTGCCACCTTCTCTGTCTCAATGGAGGACAAACCCACTGCCTCAGGGTATTGTGTAGCATAATATACAATCACTAGGATATACTTTTTCCCTGTGGAACTTGGGGTACTCAAGAGGATGCACAATATCCATAGCTACCATCTGAAATGGCTTCTCCATCACAGGCAAAGGCATCAAAGGAGCTCTCACCTTGTCTCCTGCCTTGCCTACCTTTTGGCACTGCTCACAGGTCCTGCAGTACCCTGTTACATCTCTGAAAATTCCAGGCCAATAGAAGTTTTGCATAATACACCTCTTTGTACATTTTATGCCTATATGACCTGCAAAGGGAATATCATGGGCTATGGCTAGAAGTGCCAGATGGTAAGCTCTAGACACTACCAACTGTTGTACTCTCTCACCTTCTAGCCCTCCCTCAGGGGTCCACTCTCTGTACAGTAACCCTTTGTTCCAGTATACAGATTCCCCCTTCCCTTGAGAATCAGGTGCCTCCCTAGCTACCTGCCTCAAGCCTTGCAGTGTAGGGTTGGAGAGCTGAGCCTGTCTGAAGTATCTCCTTGTAACCCTTCCCAGCTCTGCTTCCACAGGAAGTCTGGCATCCTCTGACAACAGTGCCTCACTGTCAGCCTGGGTACTGCTACTCACCTCTACCTTTGCAGTTACCCTGTCCAAGGGAACATCAGTACCCACAAGCAGCTGTGGCTCACATTCAGTCTCACTGCTACAGCGTAGCTCACTCCCTGAAGTAACCACCTCAGCAGTCCTGGCTGCAAGTATGCAGTCTGTCTGGGTCTCCCCCAGGCTACCAGACCCACATGCTAGTCTCCTAGCCTCACTGCATGTAACTGCATAAGTACATAGTACTGCCTCATCCAAATCCTTCCCTCTCAGGACATCTGCAGGATGGCAGTTCCATACCCCTGTTGTATCAAGACAACACACTGTTGGCATTTTGTCTTTCCCACTTACTGGCTCCCTCACCTTTGGTTCCCCACCTTGCCTCCGTGGACATCTGTATGCCATATGGCCCCACTGGTTGCATTCAAAACATTTAACCCTAGCTCCTGGATGTGTACCTGGACTAGTGGCTTCCCCTGCTACTGGCGGATTCTGTTGGGGCAGTCTGTGCTGCCCATCATGGGTTCCTTTAGTCCCATGAGCAGTACTGAGGGTCCCTCTTCTGTGCAGGGCTGCCCTGCCTGCTAGGTATAGGTCTCTCTCTTCTTCCCCAACTCCTCTGAAGTAGCACACTGTTTATCAGCTAACCAGATCCTCATGTCCTCAGGCAAAGTGCTAAGGGCTTGTTCCCTTACTGAAAGATCTGCCAGCCCTTCAAAAGTGGTGACCTGACATCCACTCACCCAGCTATGAAAATAAGTGCTCAATTCAACAACATATTCACATACATTTTCATCTGCCTTACGTCTATGCTCACGAAACTTTTTCCTATACATTTCAGGTGTTAGCTTAAAACATTCTAACAAATGTCTTTTTACAGCAGTATAATCAAAACAGTCAGTGTCATGCATTTTTGCTAAAGAAGTTACAGCTTTACCATGGAGTAAGGGGGTCAGGAACCGTACCCAGAGCCTTTGGTCAACTTCATACTGTTTACATACCCGCTCAAACATATGAATGAAGCTATCAAAATTATCCCCCTCATTAAACTGTGGAAGAAATTTACTGACCTTTTATGTTTCTGGGGTCCGGTTACTCCCTTCCTCATTACCTCCATGATTCTGGCGAAGAGTCAGCATTTCCCTCTCATGCTTCCTCTGCCGTTCATTTTCCTCAGCTTGTAGACTCCTCATTTTCTCAGCTGCTTCTAGTTCCATATGCCTGGCCTCCAACTCAAGTCTCTTTAGCTCCAACTGGATTTCTAAGTCCACTGCAGAAAGGTTTAGCTGTCCATTCTCTGAGGATATTGTATCTCTAATGTCAGTCTGATTGTCCTCCAGGCTGCTGTTTTCTGATGCAGCCGTAACCAAGGCTGCAATTAGGTCTGCTTTAGTCAGGTTTCCATGCACCAGTCCCCTAGCCTGGCACATCTCCACCAGCTGGCTCCTTGTCGGCTTTCCATACTCTTCTGCCGACATGCTGCCTGCTCACCCTGACTAACACTAAGCTAACAAAAGAAATAAAACAATTGTGATCTGAACTCTGAGTATACACTGTGCGGCTGTTTTAGAGTACAAAACATTTTTAGAGATCACTGTACATAAGCTACAGGAATTCGCTCTACCTATACCACTACAAGCCAATTAGTATGTGAAGTAGATCCCACCACTGCCAAACACTTGTGACGACCGTGCCCTGGCCCAGCAATCAAGGAGCCTCAATCCTCACCACTAACACCAGGGAGGTCGTCTCATAGAAGAGAAAAGGATAATTAATGCACACAGTAAAGTACAATTTCCCTTAAGTGCACACAGAGATCACAGTCAGTCTGGGGCTGGTTGCTTCCTTGCTCACCAGGTCCCTAATAAGACTCTCCACTGGCACAGCTACAGGGTCCAGGTCTCAGCCTAACTGGGCAAGCTAAAACCTCCAGTACCCTCTCTGTCCAACCAGTGCTTTGTGTCCCTGCCAAGTAGCTGACACAATGCACACACACTTTGAGATAAGTATTTATACAACTTCACAGACACTCCTGGGAAATGCTGACACAGATCCTCCAACTGTGCCCCTTTACCCAGACTATATGGAAGTAATTACTGCCACCACCCAGTTAATAATATCAGCTACTAAAAGGCCCTTAAAAGGGTGTCCAATTATTACTGTGCAATATTAATATCTAATAGCAGTATGACTAACAGTCAAGACTTACTTTAGAGTGGCCTATTACAATAACCTCTATAAATATGCAACATACTCCACAGCTTATCTCTACACAAATCAGCCACAGGTAGAAGGTTTTAAAAATATTTAATAATAAATAATTAAAACACAAGACAAAACTACTACACCACAGAGATATCTAAGAGTTCAGAGATCACACAGAAACTTAAAATAGTATAGTAGGACAGATCTGATTTCAAAGAAAAATACCTACTTAATCTTTACTAGCTTTAGCTATTCCTACAAGAAATCACAGTGCTAAAACTTACATGTGAGCATAAGACAGAGTGCTGGCAAGTTAGATGTCCAAAGTCAAAATGCTTTTAGTCTCCTCTGAGAAATAGTATTTAAACATTACTAACAAACATGTTTGCTGGGTCCTTCCCCAAATTACATAATTTCTGACAATTAGGTTTCCCAGGCAAACAAACTGCCTTACTTTACAATCTAACACATGCACAGAAACTTACAACAATACAAGACATTTCACATGTATATGCTAGCAGAAACCAGAGCAATAAAGCACCTTCCACATCTAAATTCTAGTCATAAACTTTAGCCTTAAAACAATGGACATGAAATCTCCATCCAGCCGCCCTAGAGCCGAATTCTAACATGAAAGGGTGCAACATGCTTCACTGGGCCAGTAGAGTGCAATGTTGTCACATATTTTGCAGTTCCACGTTTCACAGTATTCTTTACACTCAATAAACATGCTTGTATTTTACATATATTTACAAATGCCAGAATTATATATCAAAATGTATTTGACTAGGCTGGCAGCCTACACACATCTCTCCCCAATTGTCACAAATCCAAATAGGAATTTTAATATGAAATGAGAGAAAATTAGGCTTATGGTATATTTACACAGAAAACCAGGGGAGAGAAATTGAAAGTGGTAAGGAAGTAAGTGAAGAAGGGAGAATAAGGAGATGTAAATTATGAATAGGTATTTGTTCACATTCAGGGATACAGTTTAACCTGTTGTTTTTTTAAACAATAAACATCTTTATTAAATTATCTCACTTATGACATAGTCAATCATACATTTTTATAAATGAAAACAAACCATACTGACATATTTTAGCTGCAAACATTATACGTCACTTATAATCTATCCAGTCATTGTCAGTCAAACATTACATTACATAGCTCATTCAAATCCAACCTTCTTTTAAACCTCATTCCTCTTCCAAAACATTATTCTGCATGTAATGTTCCCACAATTCCCATTTTTATATGTAATTTGCTCCTAACCTTTAATAAAGATCCCACTTCCAGTTGTATTACCTCTGTTACTATATTCACTACTTCTAAGTCAGTTGATTTAGACTTTGATTTCCATTTTCTAGTAATTACTTTTTTGGCAGACACCACATTTAGACTAAGCAAGGCCTTAATATTTCTAGGCAGTTCCAATTCTGTTACATACCTCAAAGCATAATTTCCTTAGTTATACCAATTTGCTCACCCAGTATTTCTGATAGAGTAGTCTGCAGGGAATTTTTAAAGTCTGCCAACTCATTACACTCCCAAAAATATGTTCCCAATTACCTTTTTCTTCCCCATCACACTTTTATCATTTGCTATCTACCTGAAGAAAAATTATTTGGAGTCTACTTGGGGTATAAAAATACCTATGTAAACACTTCCAAGTAAAGATTCCAAGTCTTCTAGGCTTTGTTGCATATTTGGGAGACATACATATATGCCCCCCCATTGTTTCTTTGTGAATAGCTTATCCAATCTGTCTTCCCAAATCTTTCTAACCTCCTCTGACTGATTCTTATAATTATTGTGCAATATTTTATATGCTGTACTAATAATCCCCTTTTTAACAGCAGCTTCTGCTCTAGAGTCTACTAAAAATACTCTACCAGTGCTCATCTTTCAATCAGGATTCCCCTGTTTATTTCTCTTTGCCTATACTCTGATATCAGTCCTTGATAAGGAAGGCAATCTATATCCTGCAGTCCAAATAAATCCTTGGTTTCTTCCCATTCTATTACATTTCCCTCTCCAATTATTTGCTACCAACAACTTGGTTCTTTTACCAATTTTCCCAATAAATTTCAGTTTCATCTTGCCTATTGTCTGTATCCCCAATTGCAGTCATCCCTATCAGCAGAATCTTATTTCCCCATTCTCATGTTGGCTTAGTTCTTACAATACTTTCTGCTACTTTATGAATATAATATTCTGTATGGTTAATGTTACTCTCCTTAAAGATCTGGATGGAAAATCCCAGTCTCTCCTTGTTTCTTGAGCTTCCTCTCTGTTTCATCATCACCCCTTTCCACTTAGCTTTCTGACTGTACAACGTATATGAGCCTTAACTGTGTACTCTGAAATATCCTTTCAAATCTGGTTATCCCAAACTACTTTGTTCTACTGGAAGAATAAGTTTACCCCATTTGACTCTTGCTGTCTTCCCAGATAAAATCATTCAGCTCTTTATTAATTGCTACCTGGAACTTCTCTGGTTGATAAAAATATGTCTGATCTGTGCATAACATTAAAGGGACTAAAAACATTTAAACTGCTTGTATCTTGCTATCCACAAAACCGAGCTTCTGATATCTCATTTTTTTGTATCATCTTTTGTTTGGTCTCTTCCCACATATCCTTAGCTGCCATAACAGAATCCTTTTTAAATCCATACTCATAAGTACTTCATTTTATCATTTCAACATAAATATGGATATTGGTAAACTAACTCATGTGTGGGTCCATAGTTTACAGCTACTGACTTTGTTTTAGCTTCATTAATTTCGTATTCTGAAAAGACTTGAAACTGTCCCAACATTTTCCACAACAATCAAGTCCTTTTCTAGTTTTATTTCTGGTTTTATCAACAGTAAAATAATATCATGTGCAAATAAAGCCAACTTTTCTCGACTACCATACCAAATTTGTTTACCGGGATAGTCCGACTGGACACAGGTCTATTTACAGCGGAGGCCCAGGGAGAAAAGCTCCATAACATTTTAGTTCTAGTTTACAGTGTGTTCACAAATCAAATGTTCAGACATAGATTCTGTACAATTTCTAATATGTTCAGAACATTTCAATAAGTTCAATCCTCAGATGATCAGACATAGATTATGTACAATTTATGATAAGTTCAGCACATCAAATGTTCAGGTATAGATTATGTACAGTTCACAATAAAGTTCAGCAGATTGAAATAAATTGTTGTACATTGTCAAAACAATATACTATATATATCAGACAGTGAGAGTAGAAATTGTGGTCAAAAGAGATATGTTTGAATGTTATGTGATGCATGGGCATATCCATTTATTCATGAGGTGGGCTTTTAGAGAGTTATTAAAGATATTGGGTGATATAGCTGAGGTAAGGTTAGGGGGAAGGTTATTCCAGTTTCTTGCTATGCTATGAGAGTATAGTGCTTGTCCTGCATAGTTGTTGGCTTTGGTGATAGTAGTGTTTTTTCTGAAGAGCGTAGGGGAGGATTTGATGTGTGCTTGGTTACTAACTAAGAGATGGGGTTTTGAGTGGATAGTTCAAAATATTGTAGGTAATTGTTAGTTGATGATAGTTGATTAGTTGGGGTAGTTCTAGCCATTGCAGTTTACGTAGTACATGACAATGGCGTGATTTGTAGTTGGATTTAGAAGCAAATCTGGCGATTTTATTGTAGCATGACTGGAGTTGTTCAAGGTCCTATTTTCTTATGTGTGTAAGGACGGGAGCGGCGTACATTAGAGTAGCTAGAAGGTGTGTTTGGGCAAGTGTTATGTGTGCTTGGTCAGTTAGGAATTTTTTGTGTCTATATAGTGTTCCCAATTTTTTGTGGACTTTTTTATAGTTTGTGCTATATGTACATCAAACAGTAGTTTGTTGTCTATTTCCACGCCAAGGAGTTTGGTATGGTTTGTGGGTAAGATGTTGGTACCATTTTTGGCAGTGATTGTAAAAGGTTGGTTGGCAGATTTAGATTTGTTAGGTGTGAAAATGAGTAGTTTGGTTTTGTTCGGATTAAGGATTAAGAGTCTTGAGTAAGTTTTTGAAGGGTTGTGAGTGATGGTGCCGAGCAGATGAGAGTGGAGTCATCTGCGTATTGTATGAGTGAGGCATTTTGCATGGAGGTCTGGAGGCTGTTAGTGAAAATGGAAAAAAGTAGTAGTCCTAATATTGAAACCTGTGGGACACCTATGGTTGTAGGTAGAGGTGGTGATCGTGTATTCTGCCACTGAACAGACTGCTGTCTGTCTGATAAGTAGCATTTAAACCATGCAATAGTGGAATTCAATTATATACTTGAATTTCAGAGTCCCTTATTTTCTTTGCCAGTGGTTCTAAATATAATTCAAATAAGAAAGGGGAAAGAGGTCACCCCTGTCTGGTTCCTCTGCTGAAACAGAAATGATCAAAAAGGAACCGACCCACTTTATTTTTTCCCTCCAATCCCTCATATAGCCTTCTAATCAAACGTGTAATTTTATCAGACAATGCAAATGCTTCCATTGCTCTGCTCATGTAAACCAAGCTTACTCTGTCTATTACTCTTACTCTGTCTCTTTCTATGCATCAAAACACAAAAATAGCAGTGGCATTTTCTTACATTCTGCTTCCCTCTGGATCATCATTGTTCTGTTAATGTTGTCAAATGTTTGCCTCCCCTCCACAAAACTGCACCGATCCATATCTATTAAATTTTGACATCACCTTTGCCATTCCTTTAGCCATTATAGACAAACACTTTATAATCATGGTTTAGAACTGAAATGGGCCTATATGAAGCTGGATCCAATAGGCCTTTAATATCTTTAAGTATTACAGCCATAACCATTTTCTTTCAGGATGTTGGTGTTTCTCCTCCTCCTCTTAACACAGTGTTAAACAAAGCCTTCAAGATCAGTTTCTTTCCCTCCTAGCTTCCACACTTCCAAAGGAATACCATCTATTCCTGGGGACTTTCCTGTAGATTGGTTATACATCACAATTTTTATCCCATCTCTTCCTATCCTATTAGTAATTGAATCTCATCTTAACTCTAACCTTAGTACATTTACTTCTTCCATAAACGTTTCCATCCATACCTTTTCTTGATTTCCACATTTTTCTGCTTTATACAGATTTTCATAACATTTCTGAAATAATCCCTTATTTTTTGCTTGGCATTCTGCAATTGCTCCTCTCCTCTTCTTGATCTGTGAGATTCCCCTAGTCTACAATACTTTAACCTTTGCCAATCTCTCTAAATAATACGTGTTTCTTTTTAACTATATCTTTCTTTTTTATTTCTACCCAATTTTTAAACTCAACTTTAATTTTATCCCACTCCCTAGCTATAATTTCAGAAGACGTTTCTATCTTCTCTAGTAACTCCCAAATAATTTCTTTAAATTCCTCTATTTTCAACAGATAGGTAGGAATGTGCCAATGTCTCATTTTTATTTTATTACCCTGAATTTTTAATTTAAATTTTTTGTGTGTGATCTGAAATATTTCTTGGATGTGTATCAAAACATTCAATTACAATAACGTGTTCCTGTGAAATAGAAGTTCTGTCTAAAGTAGCCCATTTTTTTTTTTTACCTTGGGGAATAATATGTAAATTCACTCTGAACTCCTACTACTGAATTCACATATTCCTTGCCAAATATTTTCATAAACTTCTTCAAAAATGTATCCTCATTTGTTATATTTCCCTTATGGGCCTCCCAGATTCATCTTCACTGCTACAAGTCAAATTTTAGTCTCCACCTATAAGTAATATTCCCTACTGAAAACTGATTATTTATCTCAGAACTTTCTTAAGCTCCATTATAACAGTTTTAAGTGGAATACAAATACATGCCAGTGTAATCCTCCTCCCTTACCAGTAGCCTCTTAGTGCTACATCTTCTTCTATCATTATTGGAGCTCTTTCTGCAATTAATGTAAGTACTCCCCTTTTCCTTTGTCCCAGACATTCCTCTGAATAACCATCCTGAAAACCTTTCCTTATCAAATTCACATTCTCAGTTCTTTGCAAATGTGGCTCCTGTAGCAAAAAAGTGTTCACACCCCTTTTAAAATGCCAAGTATTTGTGATATAAAAATGTGACCACAATAAATCATTTCAAAACTTTTCTCAACTTTAATGTGACTTATAACCTGCACAATTCAATTGAAAAACAAACAAATCTGTTAGGGGAATAAATATAAAAAATAAAAAGCGTACAATAAGCTGGTTGCATAAGTGTCCACACCCTTACTCTAATACTTTGTTGAAGCACCTTTTGATTTAATTACACCATTCAGTCTTCTTAGGAACACACCTGCAATCAATTGAAGAGGCTCTGATTAAGCCCAAATAAAGTTCAACTGTCTTAGTAAGATTTTCCTGACATTTACTCAATTGCCTGCCACAGAAAAAGCCATGGTTTGCAGAGAGCTTACAAAGCATCAAAGGGATCTCATTGTTGAAAGGTGTCAGTCAGGAGAAGGGTACAAAAAAATTTCCATAGCATTGGATATACCATGGAACACAGTGAAGACAGTCATCAAAAAGTGGTGAAAATATGGGACAACAGTGACGTTTCAAAGAACTGGGCGTCCCTCCAAAACTGATGAAAAGACAAGACGAAAATTGGTCAGGGAGGCTGCCAAAAGACCTACAGCAACACTGAAGGAGCTGCAGGAATTTCTGGCAGGTACTGGTTGTGTGCTACATGTGACAACAATGTCCTGTATTCTCCACATGTCTGGGCTATGGGGTAGGATTGCAAGATGGAAGCCTTTTCTTACATAGAAAAACATCCAGGCCCAGCTAAAATTTGCAAAACAATACATCAAGTCTCCCAAAAGCATGTGGGAAAATATGTTATGGTCTGATGAGACCAAGGGTAAATATTTTGGCCACAATTCCAAAAGGTACATTTGGCGCAAAAACAACTCTTTGCATCACCAAAAGAACACCATCCCCACGGTGAAGCATGGCGGTGGCAGTATCATGCTTTGGGGTTGCTTTTGTTCAGCTGGAACTAGGGCTTTAGTCAAGGTGGAGGGAATTATGAACAGTTCCAAATACCAGTCACTTTTGGCCCAAAACCTTCAGGCATATGCTAGAAAGCTGAAGATGAAGAGGAATTTCACCTTTCAACACGACAATTATTCCAAGCATACATCCAAATCAACAAAAGAATGGCTTTACCAGAAGAAAATTTAAGTTTTGGAATGGCCCAGCCACAGCCCAGACCTAAATCCAATAGAAAATCTCTGGGGTCACCTGAAGAGGGCTGTGTACAAGTGATGCCCTCGTAATCTGACAGATTTGGAGCACTTTTGCAAGGAAGAGTGGGCAAATATTGCCAAGTCAGATTGTGCCATGCTGACAGACTTCTACCCAAGAAGACTGAATGCTGTAATTAAATCAAAAGGTGCTTCAACAAAGTATTAGTTTAAGGGTGTGGACACTTATGCAACCAGATTATTGTACATTTTTTATTTTTTATATTTTTTCCCCTAACAGATTTGTATGTTTTTCAATTGAATTGTACAAGTTATACGTCACATTAAAGCTGGTAAAAGTTTTGGAATGATTTATTATGGTCTCATTTTTTTATATCACAAAAACTTGACATTTTAACAGGGCTGTGTACACTTTTCATATCCACTGTAGCTATTTGCACACTACATTTTTAATAAAGTTCACTATTTCTTTTTTGTACATATCTGTGAGACCATTTACATTTAAAGATAATATAAAGGTGTTGTCATTCTCTTAAGAAGCTATTATTCCCACCTGTTAAGTCTAACAACTTTTTCTTTAAATGTCTAACTAGTTCCAGCATTTGTGTTACATGCATACACTGTTTGTCAGGTTGATCTTTTATACAGTTGTTGCTTATCATATCCATTTGAACCTATGTCACATCTTACAAAACATTTTGTTTTAATGAAAAACCTCAAAAAAAAAAAAAAAAAACAAGACATAGCCCATAACCCCCCAAAAACCTACTAACTTAACACTAACATACAAAACTATGTACACTGTCAAATATCGAGGTTTAATCCTCCTGACAGTAGCAACTGTCCAAGGCTGATAGCCACACTCACAAACTTGGATTAATCTATAAGGAAAGTTATCCAAAGAAAAACAAAAATCAAATATTTCCAGGTTTTCTGTGCTTTGTAATCCAACATCTGTCAATTTCCAAGTTGTTGTTTTTCTTCCTGCTGATCTCCATCTTACAAATCCAGTCTCTGCTTTATTTTCAATGTATTCTCGGTTCTTCTATTCAACGGTTGTACTTTTTTCTGTCTCCAAGCATTTTTCCTTTAAAACACTGGAAAAGGTTTTACAGGCACAGTCTCTCTATGCAGTGGCGGCTGGTGACTTCAAATCACAGGGGGGCTGCAGGAGACGCTGAATGGGTGGGGTCAAAGGGAAGGGGTGTGGTCAACCATAAAGGGGAGGAGCTATGCACAAAACCACAAAAAACTAACTTTAATTAAATATGCTGCCCTGGGTGGCAAACCATCATTATGAAAGTCCAATCAAGACAAAAATAAGTGTAGAAGAATAAAAATATTTCAATGCATTGGCTGCATGACAGCTTACTTAATATCTAGATGGAAACAAAAGGTTGTGAGGCATGAAAAAATAAATTACTTTTTAAATACATTACTGGAATGCCAGTCAAAATCAAGTATAAGAAAAACCAGAAGCACTCAACTCAAACCACTTCTCCTTGCACTGCAGTTCTCATTATAATATATTCAGCTTTATTAAAGTACCAAGCAACATGCTGAAAGTAGAAATCTATGTGATGCCCCACTTGTAAAAATGTTTCTTATCCAAAAAGACCTGCTGCCTGACAACTTGTTTCATGGGGAAAACATGATAAAAGTAAAAATGAAAAGCAAACAAGAAACAAGCTCAAGATACATTGCTTAAAGGATTACTGTACAGGTTATGGACCACACATGATTGGCATTCTGTTTAGTTTACGGGTAAAGTCTGTAGAGATGACTGGAAGTCTCCAACAAGTGTAATGAGCTTTTAAAATAATGGAATCCTGTCCTTTAATACCCAAGGCTTATACATTATCTAGTCAAGTATTCTCTGCATGGCAACAACAGAAAGGCTTTCAATGTTGGCAATTCTTTAACAGTATGCTTATTAAAGCTTACTTGCATCTTACGATGTCAGACAAGCTTACCTTACGGTCATTAAAGCATTGCTACTTAAACACAGAGCAACAGGCACTTTGAGTAATAAGCATAAATCTGAGTAATAAGCATAAATCAACAGTACAAAATATGACAGAAACCAGACCATTCTGCAAAATCAAGGACAGATGAAAAGCCACTGTAGTACTTATGCAGTGTGTCCTCCCCATCCAAGGTAGATACAACTACTCCTTGCCTTGCTTGGACACATCCAGAGTCACTACATGGGGGAGTGGGGTGCAACAAGCATGTCACAATTTGAAATCTCTCTGGCTGACTGTGATGGGCCTGACACATTTGTCATACCTCTCAACCTCAAGAGCAAGAAATCTGGACAAAGCCATACACAGAAGTGGGACAAAGGCACAACAATAAGGACAATTTTTAAATATTGCTCTAATAAACTTAGAAAGATAATAGAATAGGTCTTGCATTAGTATGAATTTTCTGAAGGGTATAAAATCTGAAACTCAAATGTCTGTCATTTTCTAACTTCAGTCTTTAGTGATTTGTCACTAATTTGCCAAAAACACAATTTTATGAAAAATGGACCAAAAATGTGATGCAAAAATATAAAATAGACACACAATACAGCTTCTACCTGTCAAAGAAGGGACACTTTAATATTAGTACTGCTACCTTGAGCAGCTGACAAAATAAAAGAATCTACATGCATTTCAAGTAATCTATAACTTTGATTATTACAGTTATTTCTTAATTGTAAACCCTCCATGTTTTCTTCCAAAATTGCTATTTTGCGGAGGGATTATTAGGGCGAAGAGCAACATTTTGAGCCAAAAATTGGGGACAGTTGAGAGGTTGGCTATGCCTAATTCTATAAAGCAATTTATTTGCATGTACCTCTCAACCTGTTAATGCAGTAAATCTGAACAAGGCCAAATATATTGGGGGCACATATAAACAGTACTAAAATTGCTCTTGTATAAATTGAGACAGTTGATAGAGCGGCTCTTACTTTAACATGCATTTTTATGAAGGTTATGAAGTCTGAAACTTATTATTTAGTGACTTCTGGCAAATCATTTAGGAATTAAAACTACAAATTTTATGAACAACAAACCAAAAATAAGAAGCAAAAATCTATTCATTCTTTGAAAATCTGGACAGTTGGGAGGTATAGTTCAGCTGGGCCTGTCTGAGTTTGCTGCCCTCCCCCCCCCCCGACAAAATAATGGTTGAACTGGAGCCACTGCAGCCATTCCAATTAACCATTACTTGGCTATTTCACTCCATTTACCATAAACACTAATGTGCATACTGCTTTACTTCAATGATTGGACTTCATTTGAAAGTTTTATTTTGTATTTTACAGCACAAACATTAAGTCATCTGTTAAACAAAGCAATGCAGTCTCACAATGAAAACTTAGCATTAAAACTTCTCTGCCCTTGAAACTCACATTCATTGAAACAGCATTGAAATCCACATTCAAAGAAAATACATTTTGCCAGTGGCAGATAAAGATTAATTTTGGGCTGTTTTGAATCATAGGCCCCTTGCATATGAAACATACATGTGCTCTTTGATACACCTTCCTCATTGTACTAAAAATTATATTCCTTGTACAATACAGTACACTTGTTAGAGGGTGTTTTAAATTTGTTTTGAACATTTTTCCAGTAAGCAATGAAACAAAACATATGCACCCATAATGGCAAAACTGCCCAGTTGAGAACATTTATCATAAAAAGTCTACTCAGACTTCCACAGTCCACCATTATTAGTAAATATACACAATTCTACAGTCCACCATTATTAGTAAATATGCACAATTCCACAGTCCACCATTATTAGTAAATATGCACAATTCTACAGTCCACCATTATCAGTAAATATGCACAATTCTACAGTGCACCTTTATCAGTAAATATGCACAATTCTACAGTCCATATTCAGTGAATTCAGTTCTTGCCATAGCTGTCAACCTTAGCACAAAAACCTGGTCGAAGCCAATAATGGCTAAATACAGTCCCAAAAATAGGGACAAATTTAAAATATTCATCTTATAAACTTAGAAAATTGCTAGAAAAAAAGGTTGTGCTACTATGTATTCTGAAGAACATGAAGTTTGAAATTCAAATGCGGTCAATTTTACTGCGGACAGAACAAAACAATTTTCAGCAGAGGCGAGGATTAATACTGCAGACACGTCTTTGTAAAATGGCAGGGCACCAGAGCAAATCCGCACAAACACAGGGAGGAGATGCAGACTCCACACAGAAGCCACCCCAACCAAGAATCAAACCAAAAAACCTATAGCTGTGAGGCAACAATACTACCACTGCACCATCAAATCTGCAAGGAATTAAACATTCAGAAACCTGAAGTCTGAAATTCAAATGCCGGTCAATTTTACTGCGGACAGAACAAAAACAATTTTCAGCAGAGACGCAGGAATTAATACTGCAGACACGTCTTTGTAAAATGGCAGGGCACCAGAGCAAATCCGCACAAACACAGGGAGGAGATGCAGACTCTACACAGAAGCCACCCCAACCAAGAATCAAACCAGAAAACCTATAGCTGTGAGGCAACAATACTACCACTGCACCATCAAATCTGCAAGGAATTAAACATTCAGAAACCTGAAGTCTGAAATTCAAATGCCGGTCAATTTTACTGCGGACAGAACAAAAACAATTTTCAGCAGAGGCATGGGATTAATACTGCAGACACATCTTTGTAAAATGGCAGGGCACCGGAGCAAATCCACACAAACACAGGGAGGAGACGCAGACTCCACACAGAAGCCACCCCAACCAAGAATCAAACCAGAAAACCTATAGCTGTGAGGCAACAATACTACCACTGCACCATCAAATCTACAAGGAATTAAACATTCAGAAACCTGAAGTCTGAAATTCAAATGCCGGTCAATTTTACTGCGGACAGAACAAAAACAATTTTCAGCAGAGGCGAGGAATTAATACTGCAGACACGTCTTTGTAAAATGGCAGGGCACCTGAGCAAATCCGCACAAACACAGGGAGGAGATGCAGACTCTACACAGAAGCCACCCCAACCAAGAATCAAACCAGAAAACCTATAGCTGTGAGGCAACAATACTACCACTGCACCATCAAATCTGCAAGGAATTAAACATTCAGAAACCTGAAGTCTGAAATTCAAATGCCGGTCAATTTTACTGCGGACAGAACAAAACAATTTTCAGCAGAGGCAGGGGATTAATACTGCAGACACGTCTTTGTAAAATGGCAGGGCACCAGAGCAAATCCACACAAACACAGGGAGGAGATGCAGACTCTACACAGAAGCCACCCCAACCAAGAATCAAACCAGAAAACCTATAGCTGTGAGGCAACAATACTACCACTGCACCATCAAATCTGCAAGGAATTAAACATTCAGAAACCTAAAGTCTGAAATTCAAATGCCGGTCAATTTTACTGCGGACAGAACAAAAACAATTTTCAGCAGAGACACAGGAATTAATACTGCAGAGACGTCTTTGTAAAATGGCAGGGCACCAGAGGAAATCCACACAAACACAGGGAGGAGATGCAGACTCCACACAGAAGCCACCCCAACCAAGAATCAAACCAGAAAACCTATAGCTGTGAGGCAACAACACTGCCACTGCACCATCAAATCTGCGAGGAATTAAATATTCAGAAACCTGAAGTCTGAAATTCAAATGCCTGTCAATTTTATTTAACATTTGTTAATCAGGGCAGTCTGACTTGGAACAAAAAAACAATTTTCAGCAGAGGCCCAGGAAGAAATAATGCAGGCATGTCTTTGTAACATGGGAGGACACAAAAGCAAACCCACACAAACACAGGGAGAAGATACGGACCCCACAAAGAAGGAACCCCAGCCAAGAATCAAACCTGAGAACTTGCAGCTGTGAGGCAACAATGCTACTACTACACCATCAAATATCAAGCATTGCAACATTTACAAACCACAGATATTATGAGGAACAGCTCAGATCAAATATGAGGCAAAAATCTGCAATTTTTTTACAAATGGTGGTGGGTAGGGAACTCAAGTCTTTAACACCTGCATACAGGGTACAGGGTTCAAGCCTGAGGTATTCCCTACCACACCACCATGAGCACCTGGGGCATTTTCACACACACACACACACACACACACCTCTCCAGTTACAAGCACCAGCAAACACATACACAACTCCACTACTGCGCATGCGCGAAAATTTAAAAAAATATTTTTTTTTTGTTTTCTTTTTTAATTTGAGGGGGCTGCAGTCCGGCAGCCCGATGCCACGAGCCGCCCCTGTCTCTATGGACCTTATTACCAGAAGAACAAGAAGCAGAGCCATCTCTTGTTAGCTCATTCTTTGTTGAGCAAACTTTTGTATTTCCTCCTTTGCATGTTTTGCATCAAAAAATGACTTTGAACCTCCAGGAAAGAATATTCTGAAAAGAGCGGGATACAGCAGCTTGAATTTCATGCCTGCCTCTCGACATTCCCTGACTAGTGGAATAAATCTACAACACTTCGGCCTCGTGTACAGTGAGTAATCATTTTCCACAAACACGCTACTGTCTTCCACATTTAGTACTTTGTCCTTCTGCCACAGTTTTGTCAGAATTAACTCTTTCTGTTGGTAAGATTGCATCTTTACTATTAAAAGTCTAGGTTACTTTCCCATGGCCAAGTTTGGAGCATGCACACAATTTGTTGTTTCAGTTAGCAACTCCTGCTGTAGAATACCAGTCCATTTGCTTATTTGTACTTTCATAAAATTAATACAGTCTGCTTCATTCCAGCTTCTCTGGCACAGCAGTAAATTTTCCCTGTGTGCTCTGTTATCTAATTGTATTACTTTTTGAAACATCTCTTCTTGAACAGTCTCATACTCAGCCAGCCTTTTCTTCATTTCAACCTCTGATTTTTGCAGTTTTATCACCTTACCTGAATACCTGTTTACAGCTTTTTCCATTTTTCAACCCTTTTGTTATTTGAGTCCATATACTCCTTCAGTGTTTCATTTATTTAATAATTTCTGAGTACATTTGACTTATTTTTCCTTTAGGTTGCTGGAAGTCATGTCTTGCACGAAAGCTGGAGCTTGCAATGCTTTTTGCTGAACAGCTGCAGAATTCTTCTCAGTCAGTGTTTTCTCCTCACCTTTTGAGATTGATTTTCTCTCAGGTTTTCTGAATTTCTCTTTTGCAGTGCACTTACTAGCCAGTTACTGAAATTTACCCAAAAAGACAAGTTCACTGGCTGTCTTTTCTGAGTTTCCATTTTTACAATGGGAGAGCTGAAATTAAGCTGTCCCTCAGTGTGCAGCTATCTTGGAAGTCTAGTTTAACCTGGTGTTGAGCAAAAACAGAGACAGCTTTCTGAATGGTTTGGAAGGATGGGATGAGGGGTATTGTCCTAATAGATAGTGATAAGGAGTTCTTTAGCAACATGGTAGGAGTACAGACAATGTCCAGCAGATTTGACAGGTGTGGACAGACAGGAGATTTTGGTCACTAGATCATGATGATAACTAGGAACATAGCTGTGTAAAATGTTATTTCATGATGGACAAGACAATGGATTCTAGAAAATTTTATAGGTGGTAAGACATCATCATTCATCATCATTCTCTTTCAGCTTTTCCCGTTAGGGGTCGCCACAGCGGATCATCTCTTTCCATTTCTTCCTATCCTCTGCATCTTGCTCTGTTACACCAACCGCCTGCATGTCCTCTCTCACCACGTCCATAAACCTTATCTTAGGCCTTCCTCTATTCCTCTTACCTGGCAGCTACATCCTTAGCATCTTTTTCCCAATATACCCATCATCCCTCCCCAGCACATGTCCAAACCAACGCAATCTCGTCTCTCTTGCTTTGTCTCCAAACTGTCCAACATGAGCTGACCCTCTAATATACTGATTCCTAATCCTATCCATCCTAGTCACACCGAGTGCAAATCTTAACATCTTTAACTCTGCCACATCCAGCTCTGACTCCTGCCTTTTTGTCAGTGCCACTGTCTCCAACCCATATATCATAGCTGGTCTCACTACCCTCTTGTAGACCTTCCCTTTCACTCTTACTGGTACCCGTCTATCACAAATCACTCCTGACACTCTTCTCCACCCATTCCACCCTAGGTGGTAAGACACTGTGTATATATAAGCTCGTTTCTTCCCACATTCCAAAGACATGCAATAGGTGGACTGGACACTCTAAATTGGCCATAGGTGAAAGTGTGTGCAAGACTGAGCGGTGCAAATGAACTACAGTGGCAGGGATAGCCACCCGGCAGTGTAAACCTTGGCTGGAGATGACTGTCACTGCGGACGTGACACCCCGACCCCATGTGCAAAATGGGAAAAGGGTTGAGGATGGATGGTGGTAGTTCTAACCAATTTAGGTGTTTTAGTGATATACAGTGGTAGGTTCTGAAAGGAGTATTTTCTATAACTTTAGTAACTTTGTTTTAGCATCGTTCAAGTTGTCTGAAGATTAGTAAGGATGGGAGCACCATAAAGAAGTGAGGGAAGGAGCTAAGTAGTGGCAAGTGGAGTTTTAGTTGCGTTGGTGAGAAAGTTTTTGACTCTATAAAGCATTCCTGGGTTTTGATGAGTTCTTCTTATGTAATTTTGTATATATAGGTCAAATTTAAGATCATCATCCACTATCATCCTTAATAATTTGCTATGAGAAGTGACTTCAATGGTGGTAGAGAAAGGACTTTACATTTTGTTTTTTCATGGGGCAGGGATTTGGGGGAAAAAGTAGTAGTTTTTTTTCTGAGCATGGGCTATGAGTTACAAAGCCATGGTTCAGTTGCTATTAAAGCTTCCTGAGTTATTTTTTGGAGGTGTGCCACATTTTCAGATGTGCAAATGAGTGTGGCATCATTTGTGTACTGTAATAGGGTGGTCTACTGTGTGGATGTGTAGAAGGTGTTGGTGAGAATGTTAAACAGGAGGGAAACAAGGATAAAGCCTTGCGGTACACTGGTGGTGACTGGAAAGTATGGAGAGAGGGTGAAATTCCATTTTACTGACTGACACCTATTGGGTAGGTAGCTTTTGAACCACAGAAGTGTGGGATGACATGGACCTAATAAGGACATTCAAAGTAGAAGTTTGCCATAGCAAACTGTGTTGAAAGCTTTAGACAAGTCTAGAAATAAAGAAGAGACTTAGTTGCCATTATCTTTAGTGTTATTTACAGTATCTGTATAGGTTAAAAGTGCAGTGCTAGCACTATGGGAAAGATAGAAGCCATGTTGTGTGGGGGATAGGAGTTCTTCTTGCAGGTGATAGTTTAGCAACTGTTTTTGAACATATTTGTGAAGTATTTTGGAGGGGGGCATAAGACTGCTCTAGGCCTAATGTTAGTAATGTCTGTTTCTGTTAAATTTCCGCCTTTGTGCAGATGGATAATATGTTACTTTTTCCAGAGAGAAGGAATATGGGATTCCTGGACTGATCAATTTGTAAGGATTGAGACAGCGTACGCAATGCTATCGGCTTCTATTTTAAGATATTCACATGGACGACCATCAGCTGAAGTACAGCATGGTTTGAGTAGTTTTATACAGGATGTCGGCACAGGTTTGAAGTTAAAAGTGGATGTGGTGATATCTGGCTGCTGGGCAGTGTTAATATTAGATGTTTGGGAATCCTTTGTTAGAGGTGACATACTATCTATGAAATAAGAGCTGAAATATATTGCAGTTTGGAATGATGAGTTATTTGGAGAAGGGTTAGGGTTGAACTTATGGCTGGGATGCAAGATTTCTTTAATATTTGTCCAGAATTTTTCAGGGTTGTGTTTATTTTTATTCAGAAAGTTATTATAGTATAGTAATTATGGAAGAAATGAATCCACCACCTGGGATTAACCTGCATAAAAAAAAATAAAGTCTACTTTGTCCACTGAAGCTTGCTATCTTTTAATTAATAAAGCCTTCAAGAAGCAAGAACCTAACACTCTACATCTTTTCTGTTGCAATAGTTTGCACGAGGTTCTTAACTGCGTGCCCCCCCCGCCCCAACCTGGGATTAAATTGCAAAAAATAAGTTTATTTTGTTCACTGAAGCTGGCTGTCTTTTAACTAAACAAAACCTCCGGGAAGGAAGAACCTGACACCCTACAGCTTTTCTATTGCAATAGATGAATTACAACTTAGTTTTTGTAAAATTCTAAGGCTTGGTGTTAAAAGGTGTGTGCACAAGAACAAGGGTTCTCCCCTTCCTGTTATTCTAGCCATTTGCCACTAGATGGAGCCATAATACCTTGAATTAGCCTTACACACACACACACACACACACACACACACACACACACACACACACACACACACACACACACACACACACACACATTCTTCCAGTCCCAAGCATTCATTGTTTAAATTCATTGTTTACATTAGTACATTTTCGCTTTTACTTTTCAGCATCCTGTCTATATTAACCACAACTCTCTCTGTAACTTCCCAACAACCCCGTTTGTGTGCTTACAGTGACACTTATTTAAAGCGTTCCAGATCTACTTAGATTAATATTTTGTTAGATACTGATATCTTAAGCTTTTCCTGTCCCTGCAGGGGCGGGACCCTTAAGTTCCTGATTAATCCTGTTCTGGCTGCTCTCTACTCCATTCACCTTGACTGCTACTCCCACCCCCACTCCCTGATTATTTTCATTAGTCAGTCCCCTACTAGGATGCCACCTTTAAGCTATCTCTAAACTACCTAACTCACATTCAGCTTCCATCCTGTAGATGCTTTAGCTTCCCTACCCCTCTGTTTGTTGTGCATGCACGGCAAGTAAGTCGAGCAGTGGCACATGTATACTTGAGCTGATATGCATTACTGACTTCTTATTATTACTGTTAGCAGCTGATTTATTTGGTTATTACTCTTAACTGCTGATTTATTTGATGGTGCTGAGCAGAAACTGCTGTTCAGAAATCCTATATGTCACGAGAGCTAGCTAATGTACTAACTGACAAACTGCTTGTTATTTCTATCTTGTATTATGAAGGCGGAGCTTAATCGTTGTATATCTGCCAGGCATCCTAGTAACTGTTTGCAAAGCATATTCATGTTCTGGCTGCACCTGTAAGCATTCCTGTAGCATACTACTGTTCTTAGAAGACTTACAGACTGGAATTTACAATTGCTTTTATAGAAGGTTAAGTGACTGCAGTTCATTTTGCTGTTAGTTCATATTAAATAACATAGCTGTAGAATTACTGTCTTAGAACAGCCGTACTTCCTTTGCTTTGTGCAATATATTGTGTGTATTCACTGCTGAATTGCACAGCTATCAGGTGACTTGGAGACTGCATGCTAATGCTGTTAGTCTGTGGTTCTAGAGAGCTGTTTAACACTGTATGCAATATAACCAATTTTCCTCTTTATCTGTATCCCTTGCATACTCTCCAATTCACATTCCTGTAATCTTTGCACTAATTTCACCTTATTTAACTTTATTTTTCAGTTCGCACAGGATCTTAACTGGGTGCCCCCCCCTCCCACCACCACCTGGGATTAAACTGCAAAAAAAAGTCTATTTTGTCCACTGAAGCTGGCAATCTTTTAACTATATAAAACTTCTGCGAAGCAAGAATCTGACACCCTACAGCTGTTGTATTGTCATAAGTGAATTACAACTTAGCTTTTGTAGTTCTAAGACTTAGTGTTAAAAGGTGTGTGCACAACAACAAGGATTTTCTCCTCCCCATTATTCCAGCCAATTGCCACTAGATGGCGCCATAATACCTTGAATTAGCCATAGACACACACACACACACACACACACACACACACACACACAGACATCCAGTCCGAAGCATTCACTGTTTAAATTAGTAAATTTTTGCATTTACTTTCAGCGTCTTGTCTATACTAATCACAACTCTCTCTATAACTGCCCAACAACCCTGTCTGTGTGCTTACAGAGATACTTATTTAAAGCATTCCAGAGCTACTTAGATTAATCTTCAGTTAGATACTGATATCTTAAGCTTATTACTCACATTAAACTGATAGTTTTTCAGCTCTTGTCCCTGCGGGGGCTGGGCCTGCTCTGTTCGCTACGTTTACTCTGCTTACTACCCTGCCCCATCCCCACCCACCCTCCATAACGTTAACCTTATACCTAATCTGACCCCTCCCACACCTCTCTTCCACCTATCCCATACCCCCCCAATTATTCCCCCAGTCATACCATACCTCCTAACTACTCTACCCCCCCCCATTCTAAATAGGGCCATATAGTGCTCCATCCCCTAAACTACAGCTAGCCTGCTCATATTCATTATGTTATCACACTGCACTCAACCACCATCATGTTCATCACTACAATTACTATGATCTCATGTCTCTTACTTGCACTTTCTCTCCTAACGATAATCACAACTTTCCAGACAACCAACAAATCTCCTACACCCACCTGTACAATCACCACACATAAACCACATTTATCAAGTTACTCTAACATCCACCCTTGCTTATTCACAGCTAATACCTCTGTACTATCTCAAGTAAAAATTCCACTTCTACAAAGGCACCCCCATTATCACACCACTAGCAGCAACTGTACCATTTTTAGGAAAGAAATAAGTATAAGCCACATAATTTGTCAAACCATTATATCCCAGTGCAGTAAAATACAACCCAACCCAGGCCCAACTCTCCCCAGCAAAACTAGCAAATCTCTCATGCTATCAACCATAAATCTCCAAAGCCTTAGAAACAAGATACCTGAACTCCAGGCATGAATTTCACAAAATAACCCTGATATTACAGCAGCTACTGAAACCTGGTTGAAAACATATGTAAAAGACAGAATTTCTCCCCCTGGCTACTCATGCCTAAGAGCTGATTGGCCCCACAAAAGAGGAGGGGGGGGGTAGCAATACTCTTCCCTAGCAAATATACTTTAATTCCCTACTCAAAACAACTTCCAACTTCTCCCCCAGCCGAAGTACTAATCTCTATATTCCAGCTTAACAATCATAAAAACACTTGCATACTTGCTTTGTATAGAGACAATGAAACCATAATCCTAGGTGATGTAAACATTGACTGGTTAGACAATGCCAAAAAGAACCCCTCAAAAAACATAAACCTTTACAACGTCTCCCAACTAATTCAAGACATTACCAGACCCCACAAAATTAACAACTGGGGCTGCACAATGCACTGGATATTAGTGTCCAACCCTAACAATATCACCACAGCAGGCATACTACCTAATACCATTAGCGACCACCACCCAGCATATATCCTATGCAAATCGACCCCAACCCCAGGCCAACACCAATACAAATCAACCAGAAATTTGACTAAGTTCCAACCATCCATATTTAATGAAACCTTAGCTAAAGTAAATTGGGAACCCCTCAAATCCATGCCACTTACTGAGGCTGTTAAATTCTTTAACACAACATTCCTACACATCCTAAATAGGAAGCACCTACCCGCCAGAAACAAATAAAACATAACCATGCAAGCTGGCTCTCAAAATCCACCAAAGAAGTCATGTCCAGAAGGGATAAAATATGGAAATCACAGCAGAAAAATAAAGACCCCTCAACTCTACTACAATACAAGCAATTCCATAACCAGGCAAAACGACTAATAACTAGAGATACAAAAGCTCACTACCTTCACCTACAAAGCCAACATAAAGATAATCCCCAAAAATTCTGGTCTTCCATTAACCAACTATTTCACTCAGACTCTCAAAGCAACCCATCCCCTGACCCAGACAAAACCGCAGACAAACTTACCACCCTCTTCAGTTCCTACTTCATTGACACCATAGCTAACCTAACCACCACTTTTCCTACAGTTAGCACCACCACCACTAAGACAGCTGATGACCAAATCATCCCAGAAAATAATCCTACCCTCAACTCCAGCCTAAAATTCTCCTCCATACCCACTGTCACAATAAAAAAAAACTTTTACTTAAGCTAAAACCCTGTACTCTGGCCCCTGATAATCTACCCCCACACTTCCTGCAGCTAGCTACAAACTCTATAACTTATCCCATCAGCATACTCATTAACAGATCGATTAAAGAATCCCTTGTCCCAGACATCTGGAAAATAGCATACATTCTCTCCTTAGACAAAGTCGGCTCCAGCAAAGACACCAGAAACTTTCGGCCCATAGCAATTCTCTCACACATCTCTAAAATACTGGAAAAATGCATTCATGCCCAATTCCTCAACCATCTGCTTGAAAACCAAATTCTATTACCCACTCAGCATGGTTTCAGACCAGGACAGAGCACCACTACTGCCCTCCTCTCCTTCCTTGATACAGTTAACCGGTCATGGGATTCTGGCAAAATAATTGATTTTCTTTTCCTAGACCTCTCCAAAGCTTTTGATACCATTCCCCACACCATCCTCCTCTCCAAACTATCTGCTCTCTACATTCCCCCACCCACCTACCCTACAATGGTTCAATAGCTACCTCTCCAATAAGCAGCAATCCACCAAATGGCAACAATCTTACTCTCTCCCTCCCTTCCTTAATACTTCCACAGGGGTACCTCAGGGCTCCATACTTGGCTCTCTCTTATTTAGCATCTTTATTAACAACTTTCACTCTACTCTCCCTACAATGCTCAGTAATCCAGTATGCTGACGACTCTACAATAATATGCACTGCAAATTCCAGCTCTGAACTCCAGCAAATCACCCAGAATGCCCTCACCTCTACTGAATCTTGGATACTTAACAATCATCTTGCCCTAAATCTGGAAGAAAAAAACCTAAACTAGTACTTTTTACCCCTAAGAAAACTACTCCCCTAGATAAAAACTCTTCACTATACAAGCCCAAGACAATGCCACTATAGAAGTTGTCCCACACACTAAACTACTAGGCATTATTATAGATGAAAACCTCAACTTTGACTACACATAAACAATAACATCAAAAAACATACCAAAAGCTTGGTATGTTCTACAGGCACCAGCACTTTCTTAGCCTCTCTACTAGACAAACCCTTGTAACCACCTTTTTATTACCCTCTCTCCTTTATGGCACCCCTCTCCTCACTAATATCCAAAATTCTGCAAAATCCAAACTTGAAATGTGTTACAACAGAATAGCCAAATTTCCACCACGGCCAAATTCTCATCCCAACACTGTAACTCACTGAAACAATTAGGCTGGCTGAACTCCCCCACCATCTCTCATTCACTCAACTAACTACAGCGCACAAAATAATCTACAGACCCACAGACTATCCTGCTCTCTCAACACTACTTGCCCAATACCAACCCAGCAGGCAACTAAGATCTGAATATCATCTACCTCTAAAAGTAGAAAAGTCCACCTTACCTGCTGGTCAACTCTTCTATTCCTTCACCGTAGCCAAACTATGAAACTCACTTCCACCTTCTATAAAATACACAGGCAGCACCACCACCTTCAAATACTGAAAAATCATCTCAACTCTTCCTGGCTATATACCTGCTCTACAACCTAACCTCCTCCTTCTCCTTTTATGATAACTAAACTGTTTTTTGCTACTGCTGACTGATATTTTCTCCATAATTACTATTTTTCATCACTTGTTGATACTGGTATAATAATGCTGATTAACATATCTCTGTTTATTCCTCTCTGATTGAATTAATCTGGCAACCAACAAATTTCCTGCATTCATGTGTATATTCTGTATATATTACTGCAATCACTATGTGTGACACTGTATCGACCTTTGTACCAATTAATGTTTAACATTTTCTGTATCTGTGTTCTTGTCGGAGCTCTTCTAGCCAGGCCTCCACTGAAAATGGGTTCTTTTAGGCCCAGTGGACTTTCCCGGTAAACAAATGGAATAAATAAACAAATGCAATAAATAAAATTAAAAAAAAATTCAAGCAAGTGAAAAGTCTGCAGTCCCTTTGATTTTATATGTAGATCTATCATATCAATATCAGCCTGATGAGTCATTATGGAAAAAAGAAGTTATATCTTACCATAACATTCCATCTGTGTTGTCCATTTTCATTCTTCCTCAACAAATGGGTGCAGATCTGACCACTGGATCCGACTCAGTCACTGTCTACTGATTCTAGGATCCAAATCTCGAGCTCCTCTCTTACTCACAATGCTTCTGACCATCACAATACCACAGATTGAGTTTGCTGTTCATTATACTAAAATAATGATACTATGACAGGAAAGAGGATGAAAGATCAGGAGCTCAAACAGGAATTATGGTTCCTAACCACTCTTACGTTAGGTCTCTCTCAAGGTTAAGGACAGGGGGAAGGTGGGAAGGAAGTTAAGGAAGAATGAAAATGGACAACATAGTTGGAACGTTATGGTGAGTACATAACTTCTTTATCTGATGTTGTCATTTTGATTTAGTCCTCAAAGAATGGGACAGAGTCCCCAGCTACAGTAACCTTGGGTGGCACTCATCGAAAGATGTTCCAGAGCACTGCGGAACCAAAGGCATCTATATTCTTGGAAATGATTCCAATTTGTAATGTGCAATAAAGGTATGAGTATTTTACCAAGAGGCAGCTGCACAGATATTGTCAATAGAGGCTCTTGCCCAAAAGGCTGCTGAAGTAGACATTGACCTGGCTGAATGTGCCTTCAATTGTTTAGGTAATGCAATACCTATCAAATAACAGAAGTAGAAAATGCAATCTGTGATGCATTTAGCCAGGGTAGTTTTAGAAACTGGTCTTCCTGTTCTTATGTTAGAAATGGAAACAAATAGTTATTCAGATATTCTGAATGCTTTAGTACTGTTCAGGTGAAAATGCAACTGTCTATGTACAATAAAAGCACAGCAGTGTGCAGAATCCCAAGACACAAACTTTAATGAAAATTAACGCTTTTGTCAGTTACAAGAACCAGACTTCTTCAGATAAAGAAAAAAGTTATCTGTCCTACTTATATCACATTTGAAATACATCATGATCCAACAGCCAATGATTCTAAAACAATGATAAAAATGCAAATTGCAACCTGCAACCCTAATAGTAACCCTTTGTTTACCAAAGTCTTTAGGCATGTACATTTTTTTTCTAAAAACATATAGCACAAATACATGAAAAAACTATTTATATGCTTACAAATATATAAACAAAAAAAAATCATGCTTGTTGACAGCAATGACTTTAAAAACTGTACTTATTACCTTTCAAACTGCACTGGAGATGGAAATACTGTCATTCAGCCCAGGGGAAAAACATGGATTCAAATAAATTTGCCACCAAGTTTCTTTTTGTTCCAAGTATAGTTTCAATGGTAATTATAGGGACTTTTTTGAACTTGATGCACTACCACAAATTTAAATTGATGTTCAGGGTACTTGGTCAGATGCCGATATAAGGCATTCATCTCCTTCTTGTGAGTTTATATCATATTGATGTTCATATATTCTCTGAGAAAGTTTATGTTTGGTTTTGCCTACATAAAAAGCAGGACATTGCAAGCACAAAGCAATATATACCACTGACTGTGAATAACAGGAATATTTTCCTTTTATATCAATATTTCTTCCCCTTACACTAACACTTGTACCAATAAAAATGTGTTTAAACTAACTACACATTCCACATGGAACCATCCTCCCTGTGTTAGTACTGTTTTTAACCACTTGCTTCTCCATAATGCTTTTTAAATTAGGTGCATGCCTGTACACAATATTAGGATGCAACCCCAGTCTGTGCTGGATATCCTGGTCACCCATAATCATTTTCCAATTTTTATTCAAAGTATCAGTAATAATGAAACTGTTACTGTAATATGTGGTAACAAAAGGGCAAAAAGCTTTTTCTTTGCCTCGGGTTATATTCAGGGTACCAAATCCTGTCTAAGGCACAATATCCTGATTACCATTCATCAATACTTGCATCTTCCTGATGTAAGAAAAAATCTTGCAAGAGGGGCTTACATTCACAATTACTACGCTTGTTAACCACGTCATTACGAATTTTAGTCAATAATCATGGTGGGTAGCCTCCACTGGAAAACATTTTACGTATATATGTACATTCCTGAAGAAACTCATCATGGTCTGTGACCATACGAGCTGCCCTAACTAGTTACCCTTTTACCACTCCCCTTTCAACATGAAAAGGGTGACTACTAGTGTAGTGGAGATAACTGCTGGAGTGGATATGTTTCCTATAAATAGAAGATCTTCATGCATAATTGTCTGGGGACTTGGAAATTAAAACATCCAAGTAAGCTATTTTATCCAGACCAATGATATGTGTAAAATTCAAAAACAGGGTGGCCTGATTAATATACTCAATAAAATGTGGAATTTCATCCAACGGTCCTACCCCATGCAATAAACAGATTGTCCAAATACCTCATATACATCTTAATATAGTTGCAAAATTCAGAAGGAAACAAATAACACTTCTCCCACCAAACCATGACAATATTAGCAAATAATGGGCCACATGCGGAGCCCATTGCTAACACCAGCATCTGTTTAAAATAATGCCCTTCAAAATAGATGTAATTATGCTTTAATACCAGTTCCATTAGTTGACTAAGGTTATTGACTTTATCTTGGCCTAAACCCACTACTTGACACAAAGTCCGAAAACCATTCTATGCCCACATTGTGTGGGATGCAACTGTACAACTCTTTAACATCAACAGTAACAAAAATCCCTTCTTGAAATGGACTGATCTGATTACATAAGGTCAAAAATTGTCAGGAGTCTGGGCATAAATAAGGGATTTTAGATACTACATGTTTCAGTTGGTTGTCAAGAAAATGTGCGATGTAACAAGTCTTAGACCAACCTGAGTCAACTATGGGACGTAGGGGGAGGGGTCCCTTACCTTTTTGTGTATCTTTGGTATACCAAAGATACCAGAAATTTTTGGTTAAGTGGTTGTTATGTAATTAAATTCTGTTATAGAAATTTGTCCCTAAGTTAACATATCAGATAATGCATAATCTATGTACTTATAACCTACATTATCTTAATTCAAGGACACTTCAGTATAAACATCATCATATAACATAGTGAACATATTTATTTATTTGACATATGTTAACTGATGTGATCCAACTGGGCATAACTCTTTTTCAGTGGAGGCCCGGGGAGAAAAACTCCACATATACAATAGTAAAATTACAATGAAATACAGTAAAAGAAATATTTACAAAACTGAAAAAATCAGCAGTAATAAAAATATCTAAGGCTCTATATTAGAACAGCAAAGTTTCAAAACTTCGAATGTTCTAATATCTACCCCTATTCAGCAAAAGCTGAAAACATCGAACATACAGAACAGCAATTTTTTTCCAAGGGAAAAAAATTGCTGTTCCAAAACACATACACACAACACAAGCACACCAAACAAACAGCAATCCACACACATACACCTAAAATCTTACACCTAACCCTACACTAAATTATACACACACCACTAACTATCCACTTACCTTAACCCAAACCCTAACCCTAAGGTCTGTCACTATCGCACACTCACCTCACCCGATCCCTAACCCTAACTCAACTATCCCACCCAAACCCTCACGTCCACACAATCGCACACATACCTAACCCGCACCCTAACCCTAACTAACCTAATCCGCACTCAATCGCAAACTTACCAGAACCCAACCCGTAACTTTCCACCACAGCGCTGAAAACATGGAAGCAACAGAAACGGACAACCAAATTCTTTCCCTAGGAAAAAATTTGGGTTTCTGTTAATTCGATATTTTCAGCTTTTGCCGAATAGGGGTCGAAATTAGAACATTTGAAGTTTTGAAACTTCGATGTTCTAATATAGACCCAATATCTAATAGCTATAAGAAAGTAGTAAGGAGATAAAGAAGGTTGGAGACAAGAAAAAGGATGATAGTAGGAAGGAAGCAGAGGTAGAGTAGGAGAGGAGCTCAAGTAGGATGATTACAGAGTCAAGACCAGATACTATTAAGATGCAATTTTAGTGTTTTTTTTTTTAATTCATTGACATTTGTGATATTTTTCAAGAATAGAGTAAGTTTATTCCAATGGGAGGCAAGAGAAGAGCTGAAGAGATACTGTCCAATAGATTTATTAGGTTTATAAATTTGAATTAGATGTTGATCAGAACTTCTGAGAGATCGAGGGGGGTGTATCATTATTTTCCATGACAACTACCCCCCTTATCTGGTTGCATAAATCTCAGGTTATTCTGTGATTTGAATTCCTCAAGTAACACCCACTAGCAGATGAAATATTTTCAGCATAACCTGTGTTGGAAATCAAATGCCTAAAATCCACCTCAAAAATTTTTAAAGTCTGATTTAAGTCTGGATTGTAAGTACTAGGAACCCGTAGGACATTGTCAAACTCTAAATTGTCAATAAACAATAATTGCAAGTTCAAATTACTGATGTACATTTTTAAGTCCCAAATAAGCTTAACCACTTCAGCTGATTTACTGGGCACAAAAGTATACCCTTTACAAAACAAATCAGCATGCACAGTACATATAGCCACCCCAGTGAAATTGTAAATCTTAAAGTCTCCATTGGAGCTGGAAACAATAATATAAGGTTCAGTTACAGTCACCTCTGAAACTTGGCATTGATGTATCCATTCCTCCGATTCTGCCAATTCACTCAATTCTTTTGGGAGTAGGGGTTCTGGTTCTGTAACCTCTGGTTTCGAAGCCATTCTGAGCTCCATACTGTGGACACTTCTAAAGGGTCAGCAGCTCCTTCACTATCCACAGCGTCAGCACTAGGTGCTCAAGACTCGTTGTCTCCCCTCCATCCAGCTAGCTGACCTCTTGGTGGATTAGGGTAAGCTTTCTCCTGATGGTAAGCCAAACGATCCCTCTCAAGCTTTTTGTTTTTTTCTACTGGAAATGAGCATACACATATTGTCTATTTCCTTAAAAATACGTTCATATTGTTTTTTGTGAATATAAGCCCCTCTTGCAGGATTTTTCCTTAAATTAGGAAGATGCAAGTATGGCATATTTGATGAATGGTAATCAGGATATTGTGCCTCAGATGGGATCTGGTACCCTGAATATAACCCAGGGCAAAGAAAAAGTTTTTTTGCCCTTTTGTTCACATATTACAGTAACACTTTCATTATTACTGATATTTTGAATAAAAATTGGAAAATTATTATGGATGACCAGGATATCCAGCACAGACTGGGGTTATATCCTAACATTGTGTACAGGCGTACGCCTAATTTAAAAAGCATTATGGAGAAGCAAGTGGCTAAGAACAGTACTAACACTGGGAGGATGGTTCCATGTGGAATAAGTAGTCAGTGCAAGCACATTTTTATTGGTACAAGTGTTAGTATAAGGGGAAGAAATATTGATATAAAAGGAAAATATTCCCAGTCAGTGGTATATATTGCTATGTGCTTGCAATGTCCTGCCTTTAATGTAGGCAAAACCGAATGTAAACTTTCTCAGAGAATACATGAACATCAATATGGTATAGCCCACAAGAAGGAGACTAATGCCTTATATCGGCATCTGACCAAGTACTCTAAACATCTATTTAAATTTGTGGCAGTGCATCAAGTTCAAAAAAGTCCCTATAATTACCCTTGAAACTATACCTGGAACAAAAAGAAGCTTGGTGGCAATTTTATTTGAATGCATGTTTCCCCCCTGGGCTGAATGACAGTATTTCCATCTACAGTACTTTAAAATTTAAAACAGTTTGAAAGATAAGTACAGTTTTTAGTCATATCTGTCAACAAGCATGAATGTTTTTTATTTGTTTATATGTTTGCAAGCATATAAACAGTTTTTCATGTATTTGTTCTATATGTTTTTAAAAAAAATTACATGCCTAAAGACTTTGATAAACAAAGGGTTACTATTAGGGTTCCAGGTTGCAATTTGCATTTTGTATCATTGTTTTAGATTCATTGGCTGTTGGACCATGATGTACTTCTAATGTGGTATAAGTAGGACAGATAACTTTTTTCTTTATCTGAAGAAGTTTGGTTCTTGTACCAGACAAAAGCACTAATTTTCATTAAAGTTTATGTCCTGGAATTCTGCACACTGCTGTGCTTTTTTTTTGTTTTAGTAGTTTTGGTTGCTGATTTTTGTGGTTTATTGTCTATGTACATCAAGAAGATGAAGGGTGTACGCTCCTTTATTTTCAAATTTAGGGAGGAAAACTGGCAAATTGATAACCTGATTGATATAGTTTGCAGTGACAACTTTTGGTAAAAAAGAAGGATTTGTGCATAAGCTTCCATAAACACAGTTTTCCACAAAAGAAACTTAAGATCCACCTTAGTTGATGGTTCAAAAGGGGAGTGTACTAAGGCTTGTAACACCATGGTGAGATTTCACAGTGGAGTGGAGTCTCTTACTGGAAATCTAAGAACCAGAAAAAAAGAGTTTGTAGGCGAGCTGTACACAAAACAAGGAGGTTACTGGTTAATCACAGCACAACAACCCTTTATTAAAATCACACACAAATAATTAAGTGCTTTCCTTCAGCTTTGATCAGGACTTCTTCGGAATAACAACACACACTAAAAAGAGTCTTTAAATACTTTTAGAAATGACGCCAAAAATAAAAAAAACTTAAAATTTAAAGAAACCTATCTTTCTAAAACTATAATTATATTCCCAGACTATAAAAACATAATGAATGTTAAATAACCTTCCCACTTGCCCCTTCCTCTCCTTCTTTACCTGCCCCCCACCCCCAGAATCATTATAGCTACCCCACTACCTGTGACGTCATTTTTAAAAGTCCTTTCTTATCCTTTCACCCCTGTACGGCCCTAGGCTGCTGGCTTCATTCATTGGTAAGTGATTTATCTGGACTGTAATTACTAGTAAGCTAATCTTATAGCTGATGTTGAATGTATGATTATTTGTCTGTACAACTCTATATATGAAGTGTCTGGACGTTCCTAATGCTCGTTTTCTAGGATTATGTATTTAGCAGCTATTCCACATTGCCCTGGTAAATTGTGATCTTTGCGCTAGTCCTGATAGTCTAGGCTGTTACAGTGAACACAATAAACACAGCCTCTATACTGTTTTCTCACGTTTACTAGCCATAGACTGTTACTGTTAGGTGTTTTTAGTTGCTGGCGCTAAGTACCCTTAATACATAGTTTTATCTGGGCATTTCTGTGTCCGTGGTAAATAGTATCCCTCTAATAATGGGTTACGTACTGAATGTGGTCAGACCACAGGTGTTACTGGTTAACGTCAATGTTTGCTGTTCATTGCATGCTGAATACATTGCTTTCGGGCCATTGTTCACATAGCTGAGCTAAACTCTAGATTGCACTAGATTTAATCTCCTCCTAATATAAACCTCTAATGTGTTACGGTATTTGGTGTGTGGCATTGCCTGTATGGATAGTGTTGTTAATGTCGCAGCTTGCTAATCGGAGTTTCTGTTATGGACTCATGTAACTGCTGCCTTTTTACTGTTTTGTACATGCTAAACAGCTGCTGCTCACTTAAAGCTCTCCAAACTGTATTTTTGCTGCTGAACCTTGTGTAGCCGGTATATCCGGTTCCACTCTTCAAGATTACAACTCCTATCTGCTTGTACCCGAGCGTTGCTGTTTTAGGACAGTGAATTTCTTATCTTCTTCCAAAGTGTATATGATTTGCCGCAAACTGTAATTTTGCTGCTGAACCTTATGTAACCGGTAATTTAGGTTCCATTCTAAAAGGTTAAAACTGCTATCTGCTCATACCTGAGCGTTGCTGTACTAGGACTGTGTTTTTTTATTTTTTCGCTCCCAAGGTGTAAATATTTTTGCTGCCAAAGTGTAATGTTTTCAACTGATTGATTACTATCATGATTAACTCTGCTTTAAATGCCTATTTTTACCTGGTCCCTCTCTGTCCCTAGTGTCTACATGCTCTCACCTCCACTACAAACCCATCTCTAGGTTACCTGCCATTTTTTTCTGCACTGACCCTTTCTTAATGAATGTCTTTCCCCATGCTAGTAATACATATAGCTATTTTCTGTAAAGTCTTACCTATCTGTTATTTTTCTTTACAGCTCAAATACAGCCGTGATACCCCTGGTATCTCCTTCTATTCAACTAAACTCCAGGCTTCCAGCCTCTGCATTGAACCACCTAAAGGAGATTCCTGCAGTGCTTCCTATCCACATCAACCTAATCTAGGATTTAAAGTGTATGTAACCCTGTGTTATAAACTAAAGTCCCTGTTGTGCTTTGTCATTTTACTGTTATACATTACCAAGCGTATACAAGCTAGCATCCTAATACAGCCGTATAACCACCTTATTCTCCTGGCCCTTTACCTACTCCCTTATCTGCCTTTCCTTATACTGTAGTATGATCTTAGTCTGGCCACTAGATGGCAGCATACTCCCTCACTGACCCCATAATCAATGTTAATATTCCTGTCATTCTACTTCTAGTGAATTACATAGTCCCAGCCAAACCATAGTTAACCTATAGCTCTGTCTCTATAAGGATACCCTGTGAGTGGTTCCTTACCCCCAGTGAACTTCTTGCTTATCTTTTAATCTAAATACATAAAACCACCATTCCCTACCCCTGTTGCCTTCCTTACCTTCTAACTGGCTCCCTGCTTACTAATTGCTCCTTGCTGGCTGGTCTTCTTTCTTCTCCTTTGGCTCTACCCACTCCATTTGCCCTATGGGCTCACTCCGCTCCCCTACCCTGCTCCCAATTTCCACCCGCCCCCGCTACTCCTACACATATTCTAGCCAGTACTCCCCTCTCCTTCCTCTCAGCTAATCCAGTCACATCTCCTCATTATACCCCCCCTTCCCATCCCCAAGACTTAGTCCCCTCCCTTTCCTCTCAGCCAATCCAGTCACATCTCCTCATTATCCCCTCTCCTTTCTATCATCCAATACTTAATTGCCCCCTCCCCATCCCAAACCATAATATCCTATACTCACTTCTATACTCCTCCTCTTACACTCTCACAGTCCCCCTGACATCCAACTACTTCCTTTATACCTAACATCCAAACATTCATTTATACCCGAGTCATACTATGCTTTCTCCACTCTCTCAAACCCTTGTCATCCCCTCCCTCAGCTTACTTCTTCTAATTCCTCTATGCCATGCTACCTCTTATACCTCTTACAAACTACTCCCTTCTTTCCTATCCCCCACCTCCACCCTCAGCACCCATCCTCACCCTACCAGATCTCACTTTCATACTATATCCTCCTCAGTAGTTCAACCTAACCCACTTCACTGCTTCAAACTAAAACTTCTACCCTCCTCAATAAAACTTCACATTCCTAAAGCAATATTGCACTTCCCACAAAACTCTGGGAGCAAACCCAAACCCCTGGTCCCATTCCCCTTTGACTACCTATGCTTAGCAGGAGACAAACACCCCAACCCCGGACCTAATACCAGCAACAACCCAACTCCCCTTATCACAACCAATATTACCAACCCCAAATATCCCAGACTCCTAACCATCAATGCCCAGAGTCTAGAAAACAAAATAGCCCACTTCCATGCTTGGCTATACCATACCCTACCTGACATAGTAGCCGTCTCTGAAACATGGCTAAAACCCAACATTTCTGACTCTGAAATCCTACCCCCTGGGTTTCAAGCTCTCAGATATGACTGCCAAAATAGGAAAGGAAGAGGAGTAGCCTTAATCTACTCTAGCCTACTTTCAATCACTCCCTACCAAAATCCTATTCCTCAGTTCAACAACACTGAACCAGTCATAGGAATACTCAAGATAAACAACTATACAAGCTTTTGTGTTATAGCCCTCTATATCCCCCCTGAAAACAATACGACTACACTTGAAGAAATTATTCTATAGGCCTCAACTAATATTAAACTTGAAACATGCATATTAGGAGATGTAAACAATGACTGGAACAAAATTAATACCAATAATCCCTCCATATCGATCAATCTATTCAGTTTCACTCAACTTACAAATGCCATTACTAGACCCAATAAAAATAACCCGCCAGGCTCCATACTTGACTGGATCCTAGTCTCTCACCCAAATAAAATATCCCACATTGGCACCTTACCAGACTCCCTTACTGATCAGTTGCCAGCCTTCATCCATAGAGCAACCCCCTCCACTCCTCACCTACACCGATATATTCATGCTCGAAACCTCACAAACTTTAACCCCACAACTTTCTCCAATTCTCTCAAATTAATAAACTGGGACAATCTAAAAATTCTTCCTCTAGATAATGCTGTTGAATTCTTCAACTCAACCTTCTTAAATACCCTTAACTGTCAAGCCACTCCAAGAACAAAATTTATAAAACCCAATTCCGCCCCATGGCTTACTACAGATACCAAAACAACTAACAAACTTGTAAGAGAAAATAACCCAAGCGTTAAAAAGGGCTGCAGATAAAACGGACCAAGTAAAGCAAAATTACCTGACCAATGTTCACTCTTTAAAGTTAAGTCCAAATGGTAAAAAGTCCAGTAAACCAAGTCTCGACCACACTGTGTTGTTCAAAATTGAAAAGTTGTTTATTTAAGCGATACCAATTTCGATAAAATTTGGTTAATTAAAACACCACAAGATAAAACGCTTTTCGTTACCAACAGTTCAGAAACTTTTTCAAATCACCTGCACTCCGCCCCTTTTCACCTTTATATAGTGATCATGACGTCACTATTATTTAAAGAAACAAATCCACTTTATATGCGTTATACTTTTAAAATTTCAACATTTTATATTTCAACAAATATACTTAAAACAATATCACTTAAGACAAACATTTTCTGTTCTTGTCATCAAATATTGAAAAGATTTGATAAACTTTTTGTCACCAATCTAGAGTCTAGCCTTGTGATTAAGTACATTGTAGTGCTGCCCTACTACAAGTGTGCACTACATACTTTGCATGTGTACAAATACAAGTACGTCCATGTAGGTTTATAACAAATAATACAAATGTTTTGCCCTTTAACTTGCCTTTTTACATGTGTACTATTGGTCTTAAACATAACCATGCAAGTTGTATCAGCATAATATTCGCTGTTAAGCTTATTTTTAAAATCGTGCACTTTTTACACTTGTACATGTGTAAACACCCTTAAGCTGGAGACAACTATAATACAAACTGTCAACTAAAATTAAGCAAAGTGTATAATACATTCATAACAAATCTAAAATAACCTACATATGTTGCAGTTAACATACTGATTCCGTAAAATATTATTTTTATAGCCCATTACCTGTCAAGTACATATTGTTCTAATAGTACTGTCCAGTACTTAGATCTTTTGTTTTATTTTATTTTTATTTTTAACAAATTTAGTGACAAATATATATATATATATATATATATATATATATATATATATATGTATGAACTACAAGTTCTTCCCAATCATATTTATGTTTATATGGAATCTAATTGCAACATTAAGCCTTTAAACCTACAGCTAGTCATTTCACCACCACTACTCCCGCAGGTCCAATAGTTACAAGGAGTCCTACATAAATTAAATTTGTTGTCTATAAACTTCCTACTATGACCAGCTACTATATTGACTGTTTAATATTTAGTGTTTAGTAATTGAATTATGAAATTACCGTAAAGTGGCTACAAACAATGTGTAAAAAACATTCCTCAATAAGAGGTACTCTAACCTACCTTTGTGTAGTCTACACGTTAAGGTATTATGAATATCTGAAACGTGTTAACTACTCATAACTATACAAGACATAGTATTGATCTCAATGGACCTGCTTTACAACAAAGTGTCTAGTACTACTCATGTGGTCAATTACTCCTGTCCAAATTCTTCAATCTAAGAATACAAAGTATCAAGGACATTTCATTAATACCTGGATAGGTACATGCATTAGTAGTAAGTTGCCACATGAGCTCTAATCTGTCCAATAGTAAACTAACAGGTCCACCCCTTTCATCATTTATTATTTGATCTATTACTTGAAATTTAAAATTGTGTCCAACATGTTCTGTGATATGTCTTGCCAAAGCATTGTCAAGCTTACCGTTCTTTATGCTATATAAATGTTTGTACATTCTAAGTGTACGTGTAGTTTTCCCTATACAGAAAGCTTGACAATGCTGACATGAAGCTAAGTAGACTATCATTTTAGATTGACAAACTTATTTCTAGTGTCATATTTTCTGTCTCAAATTCTAAAAGTCTTTCCAGTGTCTATATATCTACAAAAATTACACATAAACACTTCACCATGCCTGGACTTCTTGATGTTAGCTCGATCTGATGTTCCAGAAGGGTTTTTATATTCTTACCTTTTTTAAAAATCAATTAAGGAAGTTGTACAATTCTTTTCCTATCATATGGGTTGTTTTCTAATATTTCCCAGTTCTTATAAATTACTTGTCTAAGGTCTTCTGCATTAATACTGTAGCGTGTAATAAATATAATTAAGGTTTTTTTTGTGTATTACTGTCAGTCACAATTACTACATCACTCTCAGTTTCATTCTTATCCAAGTCTAGAATTGGTTTGTATGTACCTCTCCTTCTCTTAATAGTGATTTCATTAATCAAATCACATACCAACTCCAATGGGTAACCTCTACTCTGGAACATCATGTTAAGTTTCTGACATTCGATGAAGAAGTCTACGTCCAAAGTTGTCATTCTAACTGCTCTTACCAGCTGTCCCTTTACCACCGATCTTTTTTGATAACAATAGTGACGTCATGATCACTATATAAAAGTGAAAAGGGGCGGAGTGCAGGTGATTTGAAAAAGTTTCTGAACTGTTGGGAACGAAAAGCGTTTTATCTTGTGGTGTTTTAAATAACCAAATTTTATCGAAATTGGTATCGCTTAAATAAACAACTTTTCAATTTTGAACAACACAGTGTGGTCGAGACTTGGTTTACTGGACCTTTTACCATTTGGACTTAACTTTAAATAGTGAACATTGGTCAGGTAATTTGGTCCGTTTTATCTGCAGCCCTTTTTAAATATACCAAAACACTTATGCAACAAAGGGACAAGACCTGGAAACTTTACCATCACAATAAGCACCCTGACACCCTTCTTAAATATAAACAACTCCGCAACCTAGCCAAAAAACATATTATACAGGATAAAAAAAAATATACTATATCAAACTACAGTCTAATCATTCCAAGAACCCCAAACAATTCTGGAACTCAATCAACTCTCTTCTCAACCCAGTTAACAAAAACAATCCTTGCCATGACACTAGTAAATCTGACCCAGAAATAGCTACTCTCTTCAACTCCTTCTTCACTAACTCCATAGCAGAGCTCACCAAGACCTTCCCAAACAACTCCTCCCCCCAACTCAAACCCTCTCCCCACCCATCCATCCCTAACACTCCTCCCATATTACATCTCAAACCCATCTCCACCTCATATATAAAAAAATTCTCTCTAAGCTTAAGCCATGCTCCAATGCCCCTGACAACATCCCCTCACTCTTTCTAAAACTTGCAGCAGATGGTATCACCATCCCCATTAGCACCCTCATTAATAGATCCATACAGAAATCATATGTCCCCAAACTGTGGAGTCCAGCCTTTTTCCTACCCCTCCATAAAGGAGGCAAAAATAACATCTCCAACTTCCAACCCATAGCCATTCTCTCCCCTATCTCAAAAATTCTCGAGAAATGCATCCACCTCCAGCTCATGCCTTTCCTTACAAATAACCAACTCCTCACCCCAACACAACATGGGTTCCGTCCTGGCCAAAGCACAATAACTGCTCTTCTCTTTTTCCTAGACATAGTACACCATGTCTGTGACTCTGGAGAACTTGTATCCACAGTCCTCTTCGACCTCTCCACAAGGCTTTTGATACAGTCTCCCATAGACACCTCCTAAACCATCTTTCTAATCTTAATCTCTCACAAAACACCCTTACCAGATTCAGCAGCTACCTCTCTGAAAGATCTCAGGACGTGAAATGAAAAACTGGCACCTCAGCCTTCCTTCCTACCCTAACCGGAGTACCCCAGGGATCCATACTCGGTCCAATGCTCTTTAATATCTTTATTAATGATTTGCATGCATCCATTCCTAATACTAAGATAGTACAATATGCAGACAACTCAACTTTAGTTTGCTCTGCTTCTAACCTCCCCAAGCTCCAAACAAAAACTCAAACTGCCTTCTCAACTACTGAGAACTGGATGCTTCAAAATCACCTTTCTCTGCATGCCAACAAATCTAAAATTATAATATTCTCTCCCTCAAAATCACTCCCTCTTGACAAAACCCCTTTCAATATTATCAGGCATGCCAACTCCACCATAGAAGTTGTTCCTTTTGCTAAACTTCTTGGGGTTACTACTGACGAACACCTAAAATTCGATACCCATATTCAGTTAAGTATTAAGAAAACACATCAGAAACTTGGCATGCTGTACAGAAACTCCCACTTTCTCTCCCCTTCTACAAGACAGACCCTCACCACTACCTACTTATTACCATCACTGATGTATGGTGCTCCCCTACTAACCAACCTGTCTTCCTCTGTCTCTTCTAAACTAGAAACTTGTTGCAACAAAATCTCAAAATTCTCCACCAAATCCAAATACTCCACCCACCACTGTATACCTCTCCACCTGCTACAATGGCTAGAACTTCCCAACTACCTTGACTACCTCCAACTCACTACAGCCCACAAGTTTATTTTTAAACCAACTAAATGCCCTGCACTAACAAATGGGTTCATATTACGTTATCGAAAGATAATGTAATTGAACGGCTGAAATATCGAAACGGCTGCATTTCGAAACTTTTATTGTGGGAGGGCTGCACCCCCCACTGAATACATATTCCAACTCCGAGATCACACTACAGTGAGGAAAGGGCAAATATCCCAATCTTCACTGTACTGCGATCCCACAATGCGAACTTCGAAATGCGGCCGTTTCAATGTTTTGGCCATTCGATCACATTATCTTTCGATAACATAATAGGAACCCCTAACAAACATCTTACAATCATACACCCTACACAGAACGCTAAGATCTGACCACCAAAATCTAATTTCTGCATACAAACCAAATTGTCCCACTGGTCAGCTTCTCCTACCCTTTTCCTTAGCCAAAAAAATTGAATTCACTCCCTCCTTCTCTAAGACTTTCTGAAAACTTTTAACATTTCAAAACCCAGCTCCATTCCTACCTCTCCTATATTTGGAAATGCAATTGCACTCTACCTACCTAACCTGCTTATTACATGAATACATTCATTACACATAAGGTACCTTCCTCCTTAACCCTCTCCTTTTAGGGATTAATCTTATTTACTGCCTTCTTACAAATGTTACTTTTATACCATTCACAGATTATTTAAAACCTCTGTACAGTTTTACTCTGTACTACCTGTTCTGTAATCTGTAAGCATGTAAGTATGTACTGTATATTTTACTGTTTACTTTGCTTAGTTTTCTATATAATACTATGATTTGCTTAATTGGTACTATTTCTACTATGTATTATGGAGCTTTCTCCCCGGGCCTCCACTGAAAATGGGTTCCTAGAGCCCAGTGGACCTCCCCAGTCATCAAACTGGAAATAAATAATGTATTAAAATGTTAAAAATGCAAACTATAAGCTGAGTATTACTTTTTAGCAAAACATTAAAAATCAAACTTGTTACCACAGGGACAGCTTAAAAACAACACAATGCCACCTAAGCCATAATTAAATATATTAATATACTGCCATGATAAAATGATTTAAAAGGGTCATATAAAAAAAGAAAAATTAAATTTCAAACTACACAGTGCAGTAAAATATAAATTGCACAATCCTAAATAAAATACTGCATTAGTGAAAACAACCATGCTGCTCTCATAATTTACAAGCCCTACATTTTAAAATGGGTTTAATAGAAACACAGTCATTCAACTTGGGGTAGTGAAAGGATTCAGCTTAAACTGCCACCAGGTTTCTCTACACTGTAGCGTGTTTTCCCAATCACCTCCTCTGGGATCCACATTTACCTGTTCCAGGATATCATTCATTATGTTTTTACAGTTTAGGAATATAAATATAGTAGTTTTAGAAGGACATGTTTCTTTAAATTGTAAGTATTTATTTTTTTGGTGCCATTTCTAAAAGTATTTAAAGACACTTTTCAGTGTGTGTTGTTATTCTGAAGAAGTCCTGATAAAAGCACTTAATTATTTGTGTGTGATTTTAATAAAGGATTGTTGTGCCGTGATTAACCAGCAACCTCCATGTTTTGCATGCAGCTCACCTACAACCACCTTTTTTTCTGATTTTTGGTTGCTGAATGGTGGTTATTCAACCCCTTTTTTCAGTTTGTAAGTCTAAGTAAGGATTGCTTTACACAATTTACATGATGCTAAAGAGGAAGCATTATTCTCTGTGTGATTATTTGAGATGGCTGCCAGCTGAACTTTAATAGTGGAAAAATTTGCTTTGTCTTGGAAAATCGAAACAAAGAAGTCTAGAACTGCCAGAGCAGTGAAGAGGTATAATTGTTTCTGATGAGCCCAAATAGCGAATCATTTCCATTTACTTTTGTAAACTTTTCTAGTAGAAGCTTTATGGGAAGAGATCTCAATTTTTCGAACTGGGAAGGAAAGGCTGGAATGTCTACCCATCATCGGAATTAGAGAAACCATGCAGTCAACTCGAGGCCTATAATATCTGGGTGAATCTGTCCTGATGGGTGAAATGGGAGGTCTGGACTGGGATCCAGTGTTCAACGGGGACATATTAAGTGAGTCCAAAGGAAGGAGAAAAGTACAGTTTTGTACCTACCATAAATGTAGATGTCCGATAGATATGCAACTGCAGTCCTTACATATGGGTTGTCCTGCCTCAGGCAGCCCTTCGGTCGGCCGGATTCCAAAGTCTGGGTCCGGTGGCGGCTGATGTCGCCTCCTCCCCGACGTCAGAGCGGCTGGGGTATAAAAGCATCAGCCGACGCCATCTTCTTCAGTGTTTCTTGCCCCAGATGCCAGGTGCCCTCCAAGGAAGGCTAAATTTAGAAACTGGATAAAAAATTCCAGACATACACAACAGTAATAAACAGATACACCATAACAGATATCCCCAGCTAATTTGAAAAAGGGGAAGTGGACCCAAAAGGAGAATATACAGAGGGATAGATATACAGAGGGATAGGAGGGAGGGAAAACCTGACTGCAGTTGCATATCTATCGGACATCTACATTTACGGTAAGTACAAAACTGTACTATGTCCTTCAAGAATGCAACTGCAGTCCTTACATATGGGTTGAATACCATAGCCAAGCTGGGGGTGGTAGGCTCTAAGATAAAGATGGTGTAGCTAAAATGCCCTGCAGGACTGCCGAAGCAAAGCCTGCTCGGGATCTGGAGTATAAAGGCAGGTTGTAGTGCTTGGAAAATGTATGCACAGAGCTCCATGTAGCAGCTTCTAGAATGTCCTTTGTAGCCACCCCTCTTAGAAAGGCTGTGGAGGTGGCTATAGCTCTGGTGGAGTGTGGCCTGATATTGGCTGGCACACCTTTTCCATGGAAAGAATAACAGAATCTGATGCAGTGTCCAATCCATTTTGAAATTGTTTGTTTGGAAATTGCCTTTCCTTGCACTCCAGCAGCATAAGCTACAAATAGTTGGTCAGACTTTCTGTTGGCTTTTGTTCTGTGCAAGTAGTAGCGCAGTTGTCTGTGTATGTCCAAAGTGTGCAGCAGCTTTTCTCCTTTATTTTGAGGATTGGGAAAGAAGGTAGGCAGGTGGATTGTTTGATTTAGAGACACCCTGGATATCACTTTTGGCATGAATGAAGGATTGGTTCTTAAAGAAACTCTGTCCTGATGAAAAATGAGAAATGGAGGTACTGCCATGAGGGCCTGTATCTCCGAGACTCTTCTTGCTGAGGTAATTGCCAACAGGAAAACTGTTTTCCAGGAATGAAATTGCAATTCTGAAGATGCTGCTGGCTCAAAAGGAGGAAGAGTTAATTTTTCCAACACGAAGTTGAGGTCCCATGCAGGCACTGGTGGTTTTCTGGGAGGTTTGATATTCTTTATCCCTCTTAGAAACTGTCTTAGCAAAGGATGTGAAAACACAGGTGGATCACTGTTGTATTTTGCTGAAATTGCTGAAGCGTGTATTTTTATGGAAGAATATGAAAGTCCATTATGTAGCATTTCTGCCAAGTATTCTAGTATCTGTGGGATACTCATTACTGATGCATCCTGACCCTTGTTGGCATTCCAGATGCTGAATCTCTTCCATTTGGCTGAATAAGTTTTTCTGGTGGAAGGTCTACGTGCTTCCAGTAAGATCTGTTGAACTTCCTTGGAGAGAGAGATATGGGGAGAAGTCATGGAACCCTCCAAGCTGCCAGCTGCAGAGTTTGCAGGTTGGGATGAATCGTCCTGTAATTGTGCTAAGTCAAAAGCAGAGGCCATTGAGGCAGGGGCCACGGCTTGGTGCAAGTTATGCTCCTTAGTAATGGATACCAGTGGTGTCTTGGCCAGTCTGGAGCTATCAAAATGCCTTTCGGTTGTTCGGCTTTGATCTTCAGTAACACCTTGGTCATTAATGGTAGAGGTGGGAATGCATAGATTGTTAGAGAGTTCCAGCTGAAGGAGAGAGCATCCATTCTCCAGGCTTGGGGATGGTGTGTCCTCGAGCAGAACTTCTTCAGATGATGATGATTGAGGTGTGAGGCAAAGAGATCTATGTCCGGCCTCCTCCATGCATGAGTTATTTGTGAAAAAATGTCTGTCTTTATTAGCAGATGACCTTGCTGAAGAAATTTTCTTAAGGCCTCGATTGCATGAATTACTGCTAACATCTCTTTTTGATTGATGTGTAGATGCACTTCCCGGGGTGTCCATTGCCCTTGAATGCATCTGCCCTCCATGTGCGCCCCCCATCCACGATCTGAGGCGTCTGTTGTAATGGTTTGGCTTGTCTGAGGTTTGTTGAAAGACATGCCTTTGTTTAGCTGGCTTGCTTGAGCCCACCACAAAAATTCCTTTTGTAGACATGGAATGAGTGGAATAATTGCTTCTAAGTCGTGGCTGTGTTGAGACCATAAACTTTTTAGGTACCATTGTAGTTTTCTCATGTGTAGTCTTGCCAGTGGAATAAGTAGAATGCAAGATGCCATGAAACCCAGGGCCTGCAGGATTTTCCTTGCAGTCATCTGGGTGAGCTTTGCTAGGCTTTTGAAGTAATCTGGTAATTGTTCTTGTTTTTCTTCTGTGAGGAAAGCCATTTGTGTTTTTGTGTCCAGTTTGGCTCCTAGAAAAATTATTTGTTGGGATGGCAGTAGTCTTGATTTTTGAATGTTGACTGTGTATCCCAAAGCCTGTAGCAAGTGAATGAAATAATTCAAGTTTCTTATCAAGGCTTGCTTGCTGTCCGCTTGTATAAGGCAGTCGTCCAGGTAAGGGTATATTTGTATCCCCTGGAGTCTGCAGTGTGCAATTACTGATGCCAGGCATTTCGTGAATACTCTGGGCGCAGTAGATAAGCCAAAAGGCAATGCTGAGAATTGATAATGCTCTGACCCTGCAAGAAATCTGAGGTATCTTCTGCAACTGTGTCTGATTGGGACATGCAGGTATGCCTCCTTGAGGTCCAGAGTAACAAGCCAAGACCCCTTGCCCAGCATGGGAAGAAGTTGCTGTAGCATCAGCATTTTGAATTTTGGCACAATGAGAAAAGTGTTTAGAGCGGACAAATCCAGTATAGGTCTCCATTGCTTTTCTTTTCTTGGAACAAGGAACAGTCTTGAGTAGAATCCCTGGCCTTGTTCCTGAGGAAGAACCTTTTCTATTGCTTTGATTTGTAGCAACTTTGAAACTTGTAAGAGTGCCTCTGCCCTTTGATTTTGTGGCAGGTTTGGCATGCCTTGTCTTGTTGGTAAAGTATGGAAGTGGAACCTGTAACCTTGGTCTATTATGTCCAGAATCCATTTGTCCTTTGTTAAAACGTGCCAATTTTGTGAAAATAAGGATAATTTTCCGCCTAAAGGTGCTTCTCTTTGAGCCTTCGTCGGCGGTGTCAAAGTCAAGTCATTGTGATTGTCCCTGTGGAGCAGTAGAAGTCCCTGCGCCACTTCTCTGATTAGTCGGTTGCCATTGGCATCCCCTGTAGGAGCCTTGGTATTGCCCTCTCCCTCGGGCACGCCTGTTTTTTCCCCTTTGGAACTTGTCAGTGTCTGGAAAGGACCAATTCTTCGAAGGCCAATTCCTGCTGAACCTTGGTGGCTGAACCTGGAGGAAATCCTAGACTGTTTGCACTGATTTAGCCTTTTCCTCAATTGATTTCAACACATCCTGAGCATTAGCACCAAAAAGCTTGTGTTTTTCCAGAGGTGCATCTAGAAGCTTTACTTTAACATGATCTGGCAATGCCTGTTCTTTCAACCAAGCATGCCTACGTATGACGGCCCCTGTCATAGCTGCCCTACATGAAGCTTCCAATGCATCATAACCACACTGAAGAAAATGATTGCTAACCTGCTGTGTATTATGAACCAAATCCTGCAAGGCCTTTCTATCTAAAGGCTCAGGAGAGGCTAACTTTTTCTGCAAATCATCCATCAAGAAATCCTGATACTGAAACATATGAAAAAGACAATTAAGGGCCCTCATGGCAAGGGTGGTTGAGGTATAAACTTTTTTGCCCCACTTCTCCAGGGACCTAGATTCCCTGTCTGTGGGCAAAAGATTTTTGGCCGTGGAAGTGGCCACTCCTTTGGGCCCCTGGGAAATAGTTTCTAGATCAACAGAATGGGCCTTAAAGAGATGTTTATGAGTTTCAGGAACCCTGTAGTATCTGTCTGGCTTGATAGGAGCAGGAGGGAGAGAATCAGGAGAAGCACTCGAGTCTGAGTACACATCATCCAATACATCTAACACTGGTGGGATAGCTAAAGGCCTGTGCTGGGGTAACTTAAGGAAAGTACAAAGCCGTTTCCTGGAGTCGGAGAATTCCTGGCCCTGCCACTGAAAATGCTCTCTCATGGAGTGGAGAATTTCCCCGAAAGAAATATCCTCAGGAGGAGAGGCAGAAGGAATAGATTCCTCAGCATCAGAATCCTCGTAGGCCTGGAAAGATTCTTCCTGGGCATCTGAATGGTCTGAGTCACCAGAGGCTTCATCTGAGGAAAGGGTATCTGTCTGCTCAACCCTAGGCCTTTTGTCTGAAGGCGGCTGAGAACCTCTGTCAGGATGAGCCTGGGAGCCTCTGATTAAGGAAATTAGATCTGCAGCTAAAGTCATGATCTGTTTATCAGAAGTGGGACCCTGAGAAAAAGATTTAGGAGGGTGAGACTTAGCCTGGCTGGCAGCCTTAGCACGTGTGTAGGCCTTGATGGACATAGACACTGGAGGCCTAGCTGCCCCACGTGTTGGAGTAACTTTGTCCACCGATATGGTCTCAGGCAAATCTTGGGCTTCGGTTTCAGGCGGAAAATCAACAACCAGCACCGGGGTAGGCTCCGGGGCCGAAGTGAACGGTAAAGCGGTGTCGTCGGTCTGGAGCGGCAGAATTACCGCCTCCGAAGAGACCGATGCACTCGCGGTAGGTTTTGGCGTGGTGTCGGTGGAAGTCGCGGGCCGAGAATGTCGGTCCCGGTCCTTCCGTTTTTTGGAAATATGTGTTGTCGGTTGTTCCGACGGCATGATATAGGAGTACTTTTCACCAAAAAAGTCTTCAGCAAATTCTGCCCGGTGCCTGAGTGTGCGCTTATTGAAGCAAGCACAGGCCGAGACGTTGTGGTCTGGGCCAAGGCAGGGAAGGCAGTAAGAATGGAAGTCCTTATGAGGTATTTGTTTACCACAAGACAAACAGTTATTAACTTTTGCAGTTTTATCTGACATCGGCTGAGGCAAGAAAAGGTTCCCCAATGGGGTACTTAGCTTTTTGATGACTTCGGTACTGAAAACACAGGAGCTGGCTGACCGGCACTTGCGAACTGCTTCTGCTTTGGGCACCGCACGGCAAGAAAGACTGAAGAAGATGGCGTCGGCTGATGCTTTTACACCCCAGCCGCTCTGACGTCGGGGAGGAGGCGACATCTGCCGACGCCAGACCCAGACTTTGGAATCCGGCCGACCGAAGGGCTGCCTGAGGCAGGATAACCCATATGTAAGGACTGCAGTTGCATTCTTGAAGGACATCCATACCTGTTGAGGCCAGAAGGGGGCAATGAGGATCAATCTGCTCTTCAACCAAAGTGCTTTCTGAAGAAATTTTGGGGATAAGAGGCAGGGGAAGGTAAGCGTAAAGTAGACCAGAGGGCCAGACATGGACTAGAGCATCTCTTGGTGACTGCCCCTGAGGAGAGATGGGTGAAGAACCTGCTGCATTTGTTGTTGAAGGGGGATCCAAATAGGTTGCAACAAGGTTGACCTCATTTGTGAAAGATCATGTTGCCACTGATTGTTTAAGAGACCACTTGTGCGGCATGAGGATGGTCTTGCTGAGCCTGTCTGCTAGAATGCTGGACTTCCCTGGATTGCTACTAGAAAGTGGTTGGAAGACATCGCCCATTGCCACACCCTCACTGCTTCTTGACAACGGGGGGGTACGATCTGGATCCCCCTGTTTGCTGATGTACCAGACTACTGACATGTTGTCCATTTGTACTACAATAGTCCCTAAAGAGAGAAAGCTCCGAAAGGCCTGCAATGCTAGAAGCACCGTTCTCATCTCTAGTACATCGATATGCAGATTTGTCTCTTGCATTGACCACGTGCCTAGAACAGTGGACAACCTAGCTTGATCTCCTCGGAGTGGGCCCAACAGAGAAGAGAATTTCTGCACACTCGAGAAAGGTTTATGGGGTGACTCAAGGGATAGCTATGAAAGGACCATTGCACTGCTAGAGCCCATTGGAGAATTCTCATGTGGGAATCAAAGTTTTTGTGGTGGCCATCAAACTTAATGCTGTGAGGATCAATCTTGCCTGGGGCGATGGAATAGAAAGAACCTGCATGATGTGCGTCCTCAATGTAAGAATTCTGTTCTGAGACAGAAAAGCTAGACAGCTCACTCTGTCCAAGCGAGCCCCTATGAAATCTATTACTTGAACTGGTTGAAGATGAGATTTGTGTATGTGGATGGTGATTCCCAATGAAAGTGCCAGGTGAAGTAAATAATCTCCAGCTTTTATTAGAAGATGCCCGGTTGGTGCAGTAAGGAGTCAGCCATCTAAACAGGGAAACACTCTGAATTAAAGCAGTCTCTGGTGAGCTGCTACCACTGCCATGCATTTGAACACCCTGGGGGCTGTGGTGCGACTAAAGGGCAGGGCTCTGAGCTGGCAATGACTGGCTCCCAGCCAGAAGTGTGCACACCTTCAACAGTGTCTGAATATTTTGATGTGATAGTACACATCTTGAAGATTGATTGAGCACATCCAGTGGTCCTTCTGAAGAAGAGGCAGAATGGACTGGACTGTGACCATCCAGAATTTGGAGTTCTTTATGAATTGTTTCAGATAACGTTGGTCCAAAATTGGTCTCAAGTCACTTGTCTTTTTTGGCACTAAAAAGAACTTGAGTAAATTCTGGATCCTCTTTGGTCTGGTGGTACCTACTGGATGACTCTCCTGTCTAAGAAATTTGCAATTTCTTGAGGTGCTAGCTCCCTCTGATTGGGTGGAACATCAGGAAAAATTTTCCTTTGTAAAAAGGGAATGAAATATCCCTTGGATATTATCCTTTGCACTCAAAAGTCATTTGTGATGACTAGCCAGATGTCTTGGTGCAAGGATAAGCACCCCCCCCCAACTGCCTTCAGAAGGGATAGTCAGAAACCTTTCAGGAATGCTGAAAGGACCTGTCTGAGAAAGAATCTAAAGATCCTTGATTATGCAGACCCCTCTGCCACGTGGGTGATGTCTACCATTATAACTATTTCCCCACTCTTTTTCTAGGGGGAAAGTCTCTGTGTGACTCCTGGAAACAACCTTGAGACTTCCTGAACCACAGTTTCTTACCACCATGTTGGCTTCTAGAAAAAGGTCTCTGTGGGGTAGAAAAGTGAATTCCAACAGCAGACAAGGTCATTCTATCCTGTTCAGTATGGGACAGAGTCTCTTTCACTGCTGGGCCAAACAAGGATGATCCATCAGAGAGCACTGATGAATGATGCCTTAAAGGGTTCCACGAAATCACACAGCTGAGTCCAAGCATATCTCCTTATGGCTATACCTGAAATGTCCGCCCTTGAGGAATCTTCTCCATTATGTGAAATTAACCTGATGGATATATTTACAATGGACTGTAGGTTGGCCACTCTCGAGGAAAAGGATTTCTGTTCATCTGCAGACATGGACCCTGGGACTGAGTTAGAGAGTTCATTTATTAAGACCCTCTGTAATCTGCTGAAATGTGTCAGGTAGTTAAGCGATCACAATGCGAAAATCACTGACGCATAAACCCACTTCCCAAATCTGTCCAAAACCCTAGACTCCCTGTTACGGGGACAGACAGTGGAGTTCTGTTCTGCAAGCTCCTTCTTCATGGCTGCCACAACCACCATGGCATCTACAGGAATCCTTTTCATCCACTGCTGTTTATCTGCTGGGGCACTTAATATTTTATCCAGGCATTTCAGGATTGGTTACACAGAATCTAGTTACTTCCATGCCCTGCGGCAGACAAGATCTATAAGGTCATCCACAGGGGGTAACCCAAGAGGTTGACAAGCAAGAAGAAGAAGTTACGTACTCACCATAACGTTCCATGTGAGTTGTTCCATCTCGCCTTCATTCTTTACTGATGGGTTCGGAGCCGATCCATTGACTCCAATACGGCCGTTTGCAAAGCTCAAGGTTTACCAGTAGCTCGAGACCAAGCCCCTTATCCCATGATGCACTGCTGGAATTACCTCAGATCTTGTTTGCTGCATGTACTATATCCATATAAGTGAACTACCCTCCCATAGAGAGGGAGAAGAACTGAGCAACCAGGATGAGACCAGCCTCTAAGTCAACTATCAGCCAGGTGAGGGATGGAGCGAGGGACGTAAGAATGAAGGCGAGATGGAACTCACATGGAACGTTATGCTGAGTACATAACGTCTTAATGTGAAGTTGTAAAATCTCGCCATTCATTCTTTACCGATGGGTAGCATCCCCAGCACTGTCAATCTCGGGTGGCTCACCGGAGTACATTCTTCAGGACCGTAGACCCAAAGGAAGCCCTGTCCCTGGAGGCCTTATCAACTTTGTAACGAGTGATAAAGGTATGAGGTCTATACCAAGTGGCTGTAGCACAAATGTTATCAAGGGACAATTTGGTTTGGAATGCAGAAGATGTAGAAACTGCTCTGGTAGAGTCAGCTTTAATCTTGTGTAGTAAGGGCATATTAGCAGTTGAATAAACAAAAATGATACAATCAGATAGCCATTTAAAAAGTGTTGTTTTAGCCACTGGTCTACCTTTTCTGGCTTCAGAGAAAGACACAAAGAGTTGGTCTGATTTTCTAACATCTTTTGTTCTGTCCAAATAATATCTGAGCTGTCTGTGAACGTCAAGTTTGTGCAGCATATACTCTAATTTATTGGAATGGTTAGGGAAGAAGACTGGCAACTCAATTACTTGGTTGATATTAGATTCCAAACAAACTTTAGGCAAAAAGGAAGAGTTTGTCCTAAGAGATACTCTGTCAGCATGAAAAATCAAATAAGCTTGAAGTTCTGATGCTGCGGGCAGAAGTAATAGCCACCAGAAATATGGTTTTCCATTATGAAAATTTGAGATCACAAGATGATGCTGGTTCAAACGGGGGAAGAATTATATGAGACAGCATGAAGTTTAGATTCCAAGTAGAATAAGGAGTTTTCCCTGGAGGCCTCATGTGAAAGGTTCCTTTGAGAAAGGCCCTGGACAACTTGTCAGACATTATGTTTAGCCCGTCAACTTTGAGATGAAAGTTAGATATAGCAGCCAACTGGACCTGAACTGATGTGGCTGCAGCTCCTTTACTAAAGATCATAGTCAAGAATTCTAATATGGACGTCAAGGGTGCTTGATAAGGATCAATGTTCTGCTTACAGGCCCATATGGAAAATCTCTTCCACTTACTAAGATATAATCTTCTGGTGGGCGGCTTATGGGAAGACAAAAGGATTTGCCTTTTCTCATTGGAAAGGTTATGAAGCCTGGCTATGAGGGGAACTGGAGCAGCCAAGCTGTTAGCTTCAGTGACTGCAAGTAAGGATGGAGGCCCCCCGATGGAGGTGTCAGAAGGTCCAGAACTGGGTCCAGAATCCATGGATCCTCCAAGAGATGATGATGATGATGATGAAGAAATGGGAACCAAATCTGCCGAGGCCAATGAGGGGCTATAAGAATTATGGTCCTTCCCAGTGACTTTGCTTTTTGTAGAAGTCTGGGTATTAACGGGATTGGAGGGAATGCATAGAGGAGACCCGGGGGCCAATCGTGTATGAGTTCGTCTCTCAGGGGTTCTCCAGGAGGGGGAATCAGGGCAAAGTAACTTCTGCATTTCATGTTGATGTGACTGGCAAAAAGATCGCAGCAAGGCTGGCCCCATTTGCGGAAAATCCTGTCTGCAATCTCTTACTTGAGGGATCACTCGTGCGACAACAAGATTGCCCTGCTCAGTTTGTCTGCTATCACATTGGATCTCCCCGGAATGTGCGTTGCTAACAGAGCTGGGAGGAGACAGCCCACTGCAAAACTCTGAGGGCTTCTTGGCAAAGGGGGTAAGACTTGGCTCTGCCTTGCTTGTTAAAGTACCAGACTACTGACTGACATATTGCCTGTCTGAATTGCAATCTTCCCTAGAGGAAGAGAGTCTTGGAAGTACTGCAATGCCAGAAGTACTGATCTCATCTCCAGAACATTGATATGCAGATGTGACTCTTGATCCGTCCATGTGCCTTGCGCAGTCTTTCCCTGAAAATGCCCCCCCCCCATCCTATCAGGGAAGCGTCCGTGGTCACAGTGGTTACTGGAGGGGGTAATATAAAGGGGCATCCTATAGTTACATGAAGAGATGTCAACCACCACTGGAGATCTCTCTTGCAAGAGTTTGTAATTAAAATCATGTGATTCATTGGAAGCTCCAGATAACACCATTGAGTGAACAGCAGCCATTGAAGAATCCGCATATGCATCTTTGCTAATGGTATGGCCAAGATCGCTGCAGCCATCAAACCCAATACTTTTAAAACTTCTATGGCTGGTGCTCTGTCTTTCGATACCAATGAGCTGACATGCTGGCAAAGAAGAAAGACCCTCTCGATTGGTTTTTGTAAAGTGGTAGTTGAAGTGTCTAGCTCTGCCCCTATAAAGACGATATGCTGCGATGATGACAAGGCAGACTTTTCTAAGTTGACTGTAATGCCTTAGTGACTGCAGAGTGTCAGAGTGTATTCCCTTGCCTGAATCAGTTGATGCCTGGTGGTGGACGTAAGGAGCCAATCATCTAGATATGGAAACACCAGGAATCCTAGACGCCTCAGGTGAACCGTGACCACTGCCATGCATTTGGTGAACACTCTGGGGGCTGTAGTGAGACCAAAGGGCAGGGCTCAAAATTGATAATGACTGGCTCCCAGCCGAAAACGCAGATGATCTCTGGAGGGACTGGCCATTTTTATGTGGTAGTACACATCCTTGAGATCTATCAAGCACATCCAATTGTCTCTCCCTAAAAAGGAAAGTACAGACTGTAGCATGACCATCCGGAACTTCTCTTTCCTCACAAATTGGTTGAGTCTGCTGAGGTCCAAAATGGGTCTCCAGTCTCCTGTTTTCTTTGGAACCAAAAAGAATCTTGAGTAAGTTCCAGATCCTGTTTGGTCTGCTGGGACTGGCTGGATGACTCTTTTTTTCTAGCAACTTGTGGACCTCTATAGTTGCTTGCTCCCTGTAACTGGGTGGAACGTCTGGGATTCTCCTTGTGGGTGGAGTGGAGAACAGTATGAAATACCCTCTGGAAATAATTTGTACCCAGCTGTCATTTGTTATATCTTGCCAGGCGTCTAGGTACAAAGATAAGCGACCCCCAACTTCCTCCAGTGCAGGACAGTCAGGCCTCCTTTCAGGAGCACTGAAAGGGTTGACCAGAGACGTGATTTCTGTCACCCTGGTGTTGCGGACTCCCTCTGCCGCGAGGGCGGCATCTTCCATTATTACCCTCTCCTCTGTCCCTAGAGGGGGGTTCACCACATGTGTCCTGAAAGGCACCTTGGGCTTTTCGGAACCACATTTTTCCTCCCCTTTGGCCTTTGGGGTAAGGCCGAGTAGGGGTGGAAAAATGGACGACGGCAGACAAGAGTCTTTCCCTCCTTTTCACACCTGGTCAAAGTTTCCTTCACTTTAGGCACAAAGAAAGATCATCAAAAGGGGTATTCACAAATGAAGACTTAAAGAGATCCGCGAAGGAACACAAGAGCATCCAGGAATGTCTTCTTAGAACAATTCTTGTACCCGCTGCCCTACTCGCCCCATCAGCTGCATAAAATATGAGATGCATGAACGAGTTCACAATGGAATTTAGGGTAGCAAGCTGGGCGGCAACTTTATCGGCAGCCCCTGCAGCTACAGTACCCTGAAGAGTATCTCCCAAATCCTTAAGGAGTTCTCTTTGCAGCCTGGTGAAATGGGTCAAATAGTTCAGGAATTGGAGTGTAAAAGTCGCCGAATTAAATATGAGTTTCCCATATCTATCCATGATCTTGGACTCTCTGTTAGGAGGATGGATAGACGAGGAGGTCTCAGCCATTTCCTTTTTGGTGGCCGCTGCCACCACCATGGCATTAATAGGGACTCCTTTGGACAAAAAGGATTTATCTACGGGGGCAGAAATAAACTTATTAGGCCTCAGAGGGACAGGCTCCATGGACTCCGATGACTCCCACGCCCTCAGAGAGATCAGCTGCATGAGGTCATCAAAAGGCGGAGACACCCAAGAGGTGGAAGGTTAAGACCCGAAAGCCTTCAGGAGACTTGACTCGTCCTCAGTAGGGATTTTGCACTTCCAATCACCCCTCTGCCTAAGGATCTCGAGTATCTCTGCAAAGGAGATATTCTCAGAGGGGGATCATGGGGACCCTTCTGACTCATCCAAGTCAGTGTCAGATGTCAAAGACTCCTGTGGGGAGTCCAAGTGTCTCCTCTTGCACAATATCTTCCTGGGGACCTCCTCAGTGGGAGCCTCTGTACAGGTCTCGGAAGAGCAGGGAGTGCCCTTTGGGGCTACCTGAGGCCCAGAGTCTCCACACTTACCCTGGATGATGGTGGTAGAAGAGGACACAAGTACTTTGGGGGAAGAAGAGGCCAGACCTGGTGACGAGCATGTCTTTGGGGACAAGGCTCTCCTCATGGCTTCAAAGGCATCATTGCTCTGACGAGAAGGAGTCGATGGACCAGAAGGAACCACCAGCCCCTCCTGCACTGAGGCTGTGGGCTCCGTGCCGGAGGTAGGAGCCGAGCTCATCCATGCCAAAGCCCCGAGAGGAAAAGTCGGCACTGACAAGTTGGTGCGACTGTCCTCCCCAGACCCGACAAGAGAGTGTCGGCTCCTAGAGTCCCAGGTTGGCGGCGAGGACGTCAGAGTAGATGGAATCGAGGACACAGGAGCAGGTCTCAGCTCCAAAGGCTCCATGATCAACAGGTCGGCCCCCTTCGGCTCCAAAGGTCCAGTACAGCTCGGAGGAGGAGCAGTCAAATCCAGGGTGGTGGTCTTCGGTTTTGAAGCTGGGTTGGAGCCGACAACAATTTAGCAAGACCTGGTGCCCGTACGAGCTTCTGCACCAATCGGTCCATATCCAAATCCAAGAGGCTGACAGAAGACCTACAGGAGTGCACCAACGATGCCAAATGAAGGAGTGGGGATGCAGGTCTCTCAGATACCGGCTCCAGAACTGTGGGGTGGCTCCAAAACGAAAAGACACTCTACTCCAAGACCTGTGGAGCTGATGTCGCAGAATCTTCCACTTTTTTAGATGCTTTAGATTCATTTGAGTCTCTTGAAGACTTCAGGACTTGCTGGCCCCATCCTGGTCACTCAAAACTTCGGAAAAAGGATGCTTCAGTAAGCCCCTATCAACAAGCTTCCTTTTCCTCTCCAATACAACCCTCGAGGAAAAGGAGTGGCAAATATTGCAGGACTCCTGCAAATGCACAGCACCTAAGCAATATACTCACTGAACGTGCCCATCAGTCACAGACATCTTTTGCCCACAGTATGGACATTTCTTGAATCCAGACTTTTGATGTTTGTCCTTGTCCTCAGACATATCCAAACAAAATATCCCTTTAGGCTTAACACTAAAAACAAAGCCACAAAAAGCCTAAATAAAGTCACACTCACCTATATAACAAGAACCATGCCTAGGCACAAAACACACAATGCCTAGAGAACAGCTAGTTTAACCAGAAAGACTAATAAAACACACATACACACACACATACACACACACACACACACACACACACACACACACACACACACACACACACACACACACACAAACACACACAAACAATGGCCCAAAGGAAGAAGGGCCAACAATAGCTAAATATGTGTGTATGTATAAATATTTATATATATGTATATATATATATATATATATATATATATATATATATATATATATATATATATATAAATAACAAGATAACAACTAGGCCAAATACTAGGCCACAACAAACTATGCTAAACTATCTAAATAGCACATGAAGGGAAAGGGGAGCTTGTAAGAAGCTACAGAAACTACTCTATACCTAAACTATGGAATAATGTCAAAAAATTTGAAATAACTTGTGAAAAACACTTTTTTTTTATGACTACTGGCTCGAACAAACTAGAACCTCTGAGATCTGTGCCATGGCAAACTAGATCTGAGGTAATTCCAGCAGTGCATCATGGGATAAGGGGCTTGGTCTCGAGCTACTGGTAAACCTTAAGCTTTGCAAACAGCTGTATCGGAGCTGATGGATCGGCTCTGAACCCATCAGTAAAGAATGAATGGTGAGATTAAACAACTTCACATCCGAAGGCTTCCAAAAACACAGATTCCTACTGGGAAGGGGTTTGGGAAGACCAACCACCTTTCTGAAGAAGGACCTCTAAGATGTCTCCACATGAGACATCTTCCGGTGGAGATCTAGGGGATCATTTCCCTCATCAAAGTTGGTGTCTTCTGTGAGGGATTCCTGTGGGGAATCCAAGTGCCTCCTCTTGCATGTTCTCTTATGAGGGACCTACTCATTGGGATGTTCCAGGGAGGTGTTGGAAGAGATAGGGAGCTCCATAGATGGAACTGTTTAGAAGCTCTTCTGGGCTGGCTGACCCTGAGGTGTATGGTGTGAAGGCTCAAAAACAGGATCCAGAGAAGGAACAGGGTATGGATCCAAACACGGGAGCGTTGATACTACTCTCAGCTGAGAGAAGACCCTCTTCACTACCTGTTAGGTAGAGGGACCCGGAAAGACCAAGGACAATCCCTCCAGAGCTAAGACTTTTGGAGCAGACAATCCTTCAGTCTCCCCAGTCCCATGCTCCAAGCTATCAAGTGCTGAGGCTCCTAGAGGAAGAGACAGCTCTGAAAACCTTGGAGTCAAAGTTAACCCCTCAAACCCGACACAGATGTTTGGCTCCGAGAACCGTTGTGCTCCAACAGAGTCAGACCTGATCAGGTCAGGAAAGTAGTTGGAGTCGAAGCAGGAAGAACTCTTGAATCCGACGTACTGACTCCCGCAGCCTTTGGAGCTATGGGCTCTGAAATGCATGGTCAGATCAGAGAAGGAGTAGTAACTGTGTAGAAATGCAGGTTGATAGCTCATGGATCCGGTGGGGGACGGAAATGACAAAATTCCCATTTGGATCTGTGTTCTGAGGAATCTCCTCATCATCCTATCCACCTTTGCTTCTGAAAGACTATGAGAGGACCTAACAGAAGAGGATGTGTAAGGTAGCTTAGATGACTTTTCACGAGTTTCTTGTAAAAATGGGGACCTCAGACTAGGAGACACTGGTTCTGGGGAGAACCTGGGAACATGGAGCCAAGGGGACAGAGCTGTAGACTGTTCTGGATCTGATAATTTTGGAACCTTTTTTGGAGGTTTTAAGGAAGAAGTCTGTGGTGGAGTCTGTGCAGGAGAGCACTTAAAGTGCTCCTTGTATTTCTGAGATGGCGTTTCAGCCCCTTAAGAAGTACCTCAGGAGGAAGTTGAAGCAGGGAGGAGACCTTTTCAAATAAGCTTGCTCCTCCGATTGCTGACAGCTCTTGCATTGAAGGCTGCACAAATAGCACAGGGAGTATCCAAATATGTTGGGTCTACACAGTAAATGCATTCCCTGTGGGCATCAGAATTAGGAATCTTATGCCCACAGGATGTGCATTTCTTAAACCCAGTAGGTTTATCAGCCATACCAGAAAAAGGGACTTAAAGTACAAGACAAGAAAGACAAATAAGCCTTTTTTTTTAAATATAGAGAAGAGGAGAAAAAGACTACCAAAAATGGTAGTTAAGAAATATACCTGCAGGTATAAGGATGTAGAAAGAGCAAACTACCAATGATGGTATATTAAAAAATTACTACAAAAGGTAGCAATATAAGAGTAAGGGTGGCATATATACACACACACACACACACACACACACACACATATATATATATATATATATATATATATATATATATATATATATATATATACACACATACACACACACACACACAAACATAAATATATGTGTTTTTATATATATATATATGTATATATATATATATATATATATATATATATATATATATATATAGATAGATGTATACATATATATATATATATATATATATATATATATATATATATATGGTTTTACTTCATAATCTTGAATTGCTGTAATCTCGAATTTCAGCATTTCGAAACTATGAAGCCAAACCACTCACAATCCCGAAACCCACAATCACGAATCACACAATCACGAATCACACAATCACGAACATACATACACCACATAACACACACACACACACACACCATTCTACCCACAGCACACAAGCCACACAACTCCACACCCCCTACTTATATATACCAACTCCGAGATCGCACATAACATTAAAAAAAAAAAATCACACCACGGCATTCTACACTTGCTCGCACACACAAACACATCACACATACACAAACACCAACAAATCCAACACTCACACTCATACTTACACCTCCTTACCCTTACCCACACATACAATGTACAAAAACAGACACATACACTCACTCACCTTCAATTCCAGACACCATACCAGCGAAACACTTCACGTAACATACCGGAAATGCATAAGCGCAGATTCGAGATATTCAAATTCGCTCTTATGCACTTTCTGCATTCTGCAGTTTCAGCTTCATGGTCTCGAAATGCTGAAATTCGAGAGTTTAGCAATTCAAGATTATGAAGTGAAACTATATATATATATATATATATATACATATATATATATATATATGTATATATATATATATATATATATATATATATACACATATATATATATATATATATATACATATATATACATATATACATACACACACACATACAGAGAGAGAGAGAGAGAGAGCTAAAAAGAAATTAAAAGTAGCAAATAGAAAAATATTTTAGATTTAAGTAGCAGAAAACACACTCACAACCTCAAAGCAGCTAAAAGTCACAATCCTGAAAGTCTTCAACAGCGGCAAACAAGATCTGAAATATTGTGATGGTCACAGGCATTATAGGTAAGGGAAGAGCTCGAGATTCGGATTAGATTCTGTAGAAAGTAGCCGAGACAGCTTCAATCGTTGGATCTGAAGCCATCCGTTGAGGAATGAATGAAAATAACAACATCAGATTTTAAGATTTATTTCTGAGAGAGCAAAAGAAAGAATATTAAATGGGAAAAATGAACACTACCAACAGGAGGGGAGGCTTGCTTGATATGCCTGATCTGGAGTTGTATTTTACAGCTATGTAGAATGGACTATGATATTTGCTACAGTGGTTAACTTATAAAGCCAAGTGGAAGCAGATACTTTTGGGCTATACATACTCAGGAGGCACTGTTACCCTGGAGTACACTGGAACTCTAGCACAGGCTACAGGCTTGAGGAAACATGGAAAGTACTTGAAAGTTACTTAAGACATTATTAGGCTAAAAGGTGGTAAAACCCTTGTATAAACTGGCTGTTACCTGTAATGTACAAATTAAACAAGATACAAGAGGCTGAAAAGGAATGATCTTCCGACTGATGGAAAACAAAGGGCAAAATATTAGATGCAATTAGAGAAAAGTGAAGATATTAAGGAATGGAGGATAAGTCAAGAGGAGTTTAATTAGCTCCAAACAGACTACATAGACTACATGGGATTAGTCTGGGAATTGAAAGAAATTCAATGAACAAAGTTTCAAAGCAAGGCATTAGACCATAATTGATTGAGTTGTTGATACAAGCTTGATCTCATATGCTGATGCTGATGAGCACTCTAAGCATGGTATGCAGTTTTAGTGGATATAACCAAGCAAAGAGATAGGAAATTCAAAGGAAGTTGGCATAAGAGATTAAACAAAGATATAGGGGACTTGCAGACATTGGACCTGACCCAGTTTGGCTTCGTCAAGGGCAGATCATGCCTTTTGAACTTGGTCGACTTCTTCGAAACAGTCACCAAGGCCATTGATGAGGGAAAGGCAGTCCATACAGCCTACCTTGACCTTGCAAAGGCTTTCGACACAATACACCACTCGGGTATTGTAGAAAAACTTACCAGCTTAAATGTAAACCCATATGTCACAAGATGGGTTGCAAACTGGCTTAAGGACAGAACCCACAGGGTTAGAGTTGCTGGCGCTATGTCAGACTCCAAGCCGGTCACAAGTGGTGTCCCACAGGGCTCGGTCCTTGGCCCCTATTGTTCGGCATCTACTTCTCAGAAGTACAGGCCAACATGGGAGGACTTTGGCTGACAAAGTTTGCAGACGACTGCAAACTGGGAGCCATAGTGGAAAGTGCATCGGACACGGATATCCTTCAGAAAGGACTCACGGAAACAGATAGCTGGTGCCAGAGCCATGGCCTGAAGTTAAATGCCAAAAAATGTATAGTCATACCCTTCGGGAAAAACAAGGTAACCCCAAGCTACCATATAGGTGGCAATCCACTAAGCACAGAAGAGGTTATCAGGGACCTGGGGACCCAGGTTGACAGTGGCCTTTCTTTTGACACTCACATTGCTAAAGTGGTTAGAAAGACCTTCTACATTGCCCACCTGATCATGAAGGGATTCACATCCAGATCTAGTGAGGTCATTGCTCCCCTGTACTCTTCACTTATCAGACCAATGATCGAGTACAATGCCCCATTCGGGATGTATCTCACCCGACATCTGCAGCAATTGGAGAGACCCCAAAAGTTCCTCACCAAAAGGATAAAGGGACTCCAAAATCTGTCATATGCTGCCCGATTGAAGAAACTCCAGCTCTATTCAGTCGCATACCGTCTGCTCAGAGTTGGCATGTGCCTGACATACAAGGCCATGTCCAACCCGGAATTAATGGACATGCTCCACCTCAAAAAATCCAAATCCACCAAAACCACTAGAGCAAGCGACTTAAAGCTTAGCACGGATATAAATAGGACGTGCTGGAGGGATAGATTTATCACTCAGAGACTCCCTATGCTGTGGAATAAAATCCCGGTCCATGTGAGGCAGAGCACCTCGCTGGCTCTGTTCAAGAGAAATCTTGACCTGTGGATGGGAGATCGTAGGTTTACTCCTGGAATCATCTCTGTGTCACTGCTGGACAGAGGCACAACAAACTAATGGGTACAGTATTTTTTCATATAAGGGGTGGCGTAAGCCACAAAACTTTGAGCTAGGCTTATAAATGCCTTAGGGCAGATAGCCTAGTATAAACCTATGAACAAAATCTATTGAAGATGAACAACTGACACAAATTATTTTGGTACCAAGGTATGTATTCAAATCTAGAAAGCTTAGAAGTTTGCTTGGAAGTGTCTCTACCTCTACTTCTATCTGCTACACAAAATGTATCCGAGGGTGCCAGATACTGGCTTTAGATGTAATTTAGGAGTAGTGGGTAAATGGGATCACATCTTTAGGGGTTGTCTTGAATTAAATCAACATAAATAAGACCTAGTGAATGAGGTAAATATGGTCAGAGGTGACCAAAATTGTATTTACAAGAAGTTGTTTTTACTAAATTAGTCTAGAATGGGAAAGTTGAAGCCAATGAAGTCACTGCTTTAACTGTTGGTCATTATAGATAAAAATATCATTGACAAGCTTTGAAGAAAGGAGGAATAAATAACCTATGTTAGAGGAAGTAATATATATGATAGATACCACCAGGAAGATGAAAATGACTAGTGGGCCATATGGTACTAAGGTAATAAGCTAACCATTAAAAAAATGGAAGATTTGAGACAGATATAAGAGTGAAAGAACATAAGAAGAAAGGAGTGTATCTTGAGAACTAAGGATGTTTGTTCTTAACCTTATGTAATAACCAATAAAGATGAAAATCAGTAGAATTCAAACAGAAATGGGCATGCTCACTATACAAAGTAACACTGTAAATCTGGAGGAAAATAGGCAAGTTATATTTAAAGTATAGATTTACAGCTGTGCATACATATATTTTTTATAATTGATATAACTTTCGATGGCAGAACTCAGTAAGGAACCACAGTTGTACAAGCTGATAAAAGGTTTTGTGTTAAGAATGTTTTTGGAAATTGCAAATGAAACATTGAAAATTTAGATCATGGAAACCAGCAGATACCTAAAAAGATGATCGTCTTATAAATTTTCCTGGTTCTTATGAAATTTGAAACTAATAATTGTACGCTGTTGGAAGGTAATGTAAAGTTTACAGAAAATATAAAGTAATGTGAAAAAGCATTGGTAATTCAGTATGTAATATGTACTGTTCTAACATTTCAACTATGAAGACGATGAGATATAATGAGAAGTTATGTACCTACCATAACGTTCCATGTTAGTTGTCTTCTCTCGCCTTCTTTCTTGCTTGATGGGTTCGGAGCTGATCCTCGGCTCCGACTCGGCACTTTGCTAAGCTCGAGAGTCACCTTTACCAGCTCGAGGCAGCCCCATATCCCATGATGCAAGGCGGTAAGTACCCAGATCTCGTTTGTTGTCTATAGGCAATAACACCTAGCATAAAAAACTTCCCAGAAGGAAGAAAGAAAGGCAGAAAAAAAGCCTGAAGGATGGGTAAGGAAGACCAGAACTGTATGGTCTTAAGAAGCATTCTTCCATGAAGGGAGAAAAAGGTCTGTCCAGGCCAGGGGGAAGGAGGGAGTGTCGCAAGAAAGAAGGCGAGAGAAGACAACTAACATGGAACGTTATGGTAGGTACATAACTTCTCAATGTTAAGTTGTCAATCTCGCCTTCATTCTTGCTTGATGGGACCGCGTCCCTAGCACCTCTATCCTGGGTGGCTCAATGGAACAGACTCTTGAGAACTGTAGAGCCAAAACTGGCTCTATCCCTGGAGGCCAAATCCAATTTGTAATGAGAAACAAAGGTATGAGTGGGCCAAGTGGCTGCTGCACAAATAGTGTCTAAAGGAAGTCTAGCCTGAAAGGCTGTGGAAGTGGCTAAGCTTCTGGTTGAATGCGCTTTAGGTTTCGAGCACAGCTGTTTTCCCCTGAGCTGATAGATTTCAGAGATGACAGAAGAAAGCCATCTAGATAAGGTCACTTTTGAGACAGGTAGGCCTTTTTTGTTATCAGCATAAGAAATAAAGAGCTGATCGGATTTCCTGAATTGTTTTGTTCTGTCCAAATAATATCTGAGTTGGCGGTGAACATCAAGATAATGTAATTTTTGTTCCGATCTGTTTGAGTAATTTGGGAAAAATACAGGAAGGTCAATAGACTGGTTCAAATTATTCTTTGAGGTGACCTTAGGCAAAAAGGTCGGATTAGTTCTCAAGGAAACCCTGTCTTTGTGGAAGACCAGATAAGGGGGACGAACAGAGAGAGCATGAAGTTCAGACACTCTCCTAGCCGAGGTAATAGCAACCAGGAAGAGTGTTTTCCATGAAAGAAATTTTAGGGAACATGAAACAGCTGGCTCGAAGGGATGTCAGCACTAAATTTAGGTCCCATTGAGGAGGAGGACTCCTGACTGGAGGTTTCAGGAGAAAGATTCCTTTTAAGAAGGCTCTACAAAGCCTGTGGGACATAATGTTGTGATCTGCGAACCCGACATGAAAGTTCGAGATAGCAGCCAACTGAACTTTGACCGTGGAAGATGAAGAGCCCGCGTGAAAGATTTCCGCTAAGAAATTCAAAACTGCTTGAAGAGGAGCAGTAAAAGGATCAATATTTTTAGCTTTTGCCCAACAAGAGAAACGTTTCCATTTGCTGGTATAAATCCTTCTAGTAGAGGATTTTAGGGAAGCCACTATGATATCCCTAACAGGATTAGAGATCATAGGAAGCCTGGCTAAGGAAGGAAGTGGAGCAACCATGCTGTGAGGTTGAGAGAAGGGATAGACGGGTGCAGCTGACCCAATTGGTGAATCAGAAGGTCTGGTACTGGGTCCAGATGCCATGGCTGCACCAAAAGGTGACGATGTAGGAACGCAAACCAAATTTGTCGAGGCCAATAGGGAGCAATGAGAATCATTTTGGCTCTCAAAACGGTGGCTTTCTGGAGAACTTGTGGAATCAGCGGAAAGGGAGGAAAGGCATAAAGAAGTCCCTGGGGCCAATCCTAGGTTAGAGCGTCTCTGGGGGGATGGCCTGGCAGTGGGAAGAGAGAAAAGAAGTCTGGGCATTTGCTGTTTTGGGGAGTAGCAAAAAGATCGCAACATGGGCGGCCCCATTCTAGAAAAATCTCCTCCACTATAGATCGTTTGAGAGACCACTCGTGAGGCATGAGAATAGCTCTGCTCAATCTGTCCGCTAGAATGTTGGTTTTCCCAGGGATATGCGTTGCTACCAGAAACCGATGAGAGGAGATCGCCCATTGCCAAAGTCTGAGAGCTTCTCGACACAAGGGGTAGGATTTGGTTCCGCCCTGTTTGTTGATATACCATACTACAGACATGTTGTCTGTGTGAACTGCAATTGTTCCCAAGGGAAGAAAGTCGTTGAGGGCTTGCAACGTTAAAAGCACTGCTCTCATCTCTAGGACATTTATGTGCAGGTGGTATTCGAACAGTTGCCATGTCCCATGAACCATCCTGCCCTGATAATGACCCCCCCACCCGATCAGGGAGGCGTCCGTAGTGACAGTGGCTACCGGGGCCGGGGATACAAAGGGTCTGCCTTGGTGAATCTGGGGGGAAGTAATCCACCATGAAAGATGATTCTTGCAAATTTGTGTCACCAGGATTTGGTGACGCATTGGAAGCTGTTGGTAAGACCACTGAGTGAACAACATCCATTGAAGCAGACGCATGTAGAAGCGGGCCAGGGGAAGAAGGGTAATGGCCGCAGCCATGAGGCCCAACACCTTCAGAACCATTCTGGCTTGCACCTTTTTGCTGGCAAGGATGATCCTCATGTGACTTTGTATATCTGAGATTCTTTTGTCTGTGAGGGTTGCTGACATCCGAACAGTGTTTAAGTTTGCGCCTATGAAGGTAATAGACCGGCAGGGCAATAAGGAGGATTTTTCGTAGTTGATCGAAATTCCTAATTGAGTGCAGAGATTTAGTGTGTAATCCCTGGCTTGAAGAAGTTGATGCCTGGTGGTGGCTGAAAGGAGCCAGTCGTCGAGATACGGAAACACCTGGAATCCTTGACATCTCAGGTGAGCCGTGACCACTGCCATACATTTGGTGAACACTCTGGGGGCTGTAGTGAGACCAAAGGGCAGGGCTCTGAATTGAAAATGACTGGACCCCAGCCGAGCGGAGAAATCTTCTGGAGCGTCTGTGAATTTTATGTGATAGTACAGCGTCCTGAAGATCTATTGAGCACATCCAGTTGTCCTTCTCTAGGAAGGGCAAAATTGACTGAAGTGTGACCATTCGAAATCTTGTCTTTCTCATAGACTTGTTGAGTCTGCTGAGATCCAATATTGGTCTTCAGTCTCCCGTCTTTTTGGGGACCAAAAAGAATCTTGAGTAGATTCCGGGCTCTGAATGGTCTGTTGTAACTGGCTGAATGGCTCTTTTTTGTAGAAGCTTTAATACTTCTAACTCTGCAACTTCCCTTAGACCGGGTGGTACATCTGGAAGGGAATTTATGTGAGAGAAGGGACTTTCCTCGAAAGGAATTTTGTAACCCTCGGATATAATCGACTGTACCCATCTGTCTTGAGAGGGAACGCCAGGCTTCTGGGTACAGCGATAGTCTTCCCCCGACTGCCTCCAAGGATGGACAGTCGGGCAACATCTCAGGGATGCTGGAAGGGCTTGTCAGAGAGAGGCTCTCTGCTTCCCTGGTTCTGTGGACCCCCTCTGCCTCTAGAGCGGCGTCTGTTGTTATTACCCCCTCTGCCTCTAGGGGTAAACTGACCACGTGTATCAGGCGTGACTCCTTGGGATTTGCGGAACCACATCTTTCCACCCTTCTGTCCTTTGGGGTAAGGTCTAGAAGGGGTGGAAAAACGGACCCCTACGGCAGAAAGAGTCTTGCCGTCCTGTTCACACCTGGTCAATGTATCCTTCACTTGAGGGCCAAACAAAGCTGACCCATCAAAGGGAGAGTTTGTGAAGGACGCCTTAAAGGGATCTGCAAAATTACAGAGCCGCATCCAGGATTGACGCCTAAGAGCCACCCCTGTACCTGCGGCTCTACTCGCTCCATATGCTGCATATGATATCAGTCGCATGGAGGAGTTAGCTATAGAATTAAGGATTCCTAGCTGAGAAGCAATTTTCTCTTGAGCCCCTGCAGCCGTAGGATCCTGTACTACTTCACCGAGTTCCTTAAGGATGTCCCTTTGGAGTCTGGTGAAGTGACATAAGTAGTTCAGCGAGCGCATAGCAAAGGTCGCTGAAGAGAACATCCGCTTGCCATACCTATCCATGGTCCTAGAATCCTTATTAGGAGGATGGATTGGTACGGAAGGATCTGCAAGTTCCTTCTTAGTGGCAGCCGCCACCACCATGGCATCAACAGGGACACCTTTCGTAAGGAATTACTTTTCGAAGGGGCAGTAATAAATTTAGGCGGCCTCCTAGGAACTGGCTCTACAGAGTCAGGAGCAGCCCAAGCCTTTCGAGCAATAACCTCCATAAGGGGGTCAAAAGGCAGAGACACCCAGGAGGTGGAGGGCCGAGATCCAAACGCCTCTAGGTATACCGACTCATCCTCAGAGGGATTTGTGGAGGGCCAGTTTCCCCTCTGTTTTAGGAGTTCTAGGATGTCTGAAAGGAGACATCCTCAGAGGGGATCTTGGGAATCCCTCCGACTCATCTAAGTCGGTATCTGAAGTGATAGACTCAGGGGAGTCTAGGTGTTTCCTCTTACAAGTCCTCTTGCGCGGAGGATCTCCTGACTGATCAGGAGAATCCTCGGAAGAGGGGGTTATTCCCAGTGGGGAAACCTGAGGCGGTGGATCTCTGGGTCCGGGAGCAAGAGAGATGGAAGAGATATCGACAGGCACTGTAGAGGGAGGAGCTAAGGGAATGGACTGCTGGCTGAGCCCAGTGGCCAGCACACTCTTCATCACCTCGAAGGCCCCCCTCCCAAGGAGATCCGAGAGAACCTGTTCCGAAGAAACCGGGACTCCAGGGCCCACTGAAAGGGAAGGCTCCGAGGCAGATGTCGGAGCCGAGCTCACCAAGGCCGAGGCTCCAAGGGGAAGAGCGGGGTCGGACAAGGGTCCGATGCCACTCACCCCCTCGGAGGAGACCAGGGAAGCCCGACTACCGAATCCCTCCAAGGAAGGTCTCGAAGAGGAGATAAGAGTAGATGCCGAGGGTGCAGAAGGGGGGGGTATCTGCCCCTCAGCCATAGCAGTAACTATCCCCGAAGACTCCAGCTCCAAACTTTGAGGTAGAGTCAAAGGAGGAACTTGAAGAGGGTGTGGACTAATAGTCGTCTGTTGAGACGGACTATGCAGCATCTGGGCCAGTGCCTGTGATTTCAACAATCTACTTACCACCCTCTCTAAATCATGGTCTGAAAGCCTGGACGACCTAGATGATTGGCTCCGATGGCTCCGCTCCGAAAGGAGAGGTGAGGCCGGAGCCGAAAGTATCGGTTCCAAGGAAGGGGACCTGGACCTCTTCCTCGAAGGAACCATCGGAGCCGAAGAAACCACAGATCCAGACGGAGCCAAGGACTTTTCGGCTCTGAATGAAAGTCTCGATGCATCGGCTCCAGCCGGAGCCGATACAGACATAACAGTAACGGTGTCGGAGCCGGTCGGCGCCGACACCGAAGCCTGAGCCACATGGTGGTCGGAACCAGTTGGAGCCAACACCAATGTGACCATAACAGTATCGGCACCGATAGCCATCGGTGCCGAAGATTTTTGCAAGACAGGATCGGCTCCAGCCGGAGCCGATCTCAACTCCGAAGGAGTCAGAGCCGAGGCCACTGGCTTAGATACAGAAGCCTGGGCCTTAGAAGTCTTAGAAGTATTGCTCGGAGCCGATTTGGCCGGAGAGCCCTCTGGTTTAAGGAGACCCCTTAAAATCAACTTATTTCTCCTCTCCTGCAGGACTCTCTGGCTAAAGGAATGACAAATTGCACAGGAGTCCTGCTGGTGGAGAGGTCCCAGGCAATATAAGCAAGAAGTGTGACTCGTGCTGTCAGAAGATGTCTCTGACAGATGGTCACACTTCTTAAAGCCTGAGACCCTTTCTTTGGACATAGTTGTACACAAACCGTACACACAACACAGTCCCAATCAGACAACTAAAGTTATCTATTATAATAACTAACCTCTCACACACACACCCTAACGGGGGGGGGGGGGATGGGAGTGAATGAAGGCCTGACTAAAAGAAGGAAAAATAATTTTAGTCAGAAAAGGGCTTACAATTAAGTAACAAAGAAGGTATTCTAAAGAAAAGTGAAAATTGTTAAATTTTAGGGGCAAAAAGTAGTTTAAAACTAACACTTACCAGGAGCTGGCAAAAGGAGGACCTCATCAGCGAAGCGGCAAACGAGATCTGGGTACTTACCGCCTTGCATCATGGGATATGGGGCTGCCTCGAGCTGGTAAAAGTGACTCTCGAGCTTAGCAAAGTGCCGAGTCGGAGCCGAGGATCGGCTCCGAACCCATCAAGCAAGAATGAAGGCGAGATTGACAACTTAACATCTGCTATTTGTATTTGATGATGCCTAAAAGGTCAGTTATTTTTAATAAAATGTATGATGTAAATGTTAAATATATTTAAATTATGCCAATGATGTGTGTAACTTATCTTGACAGAAAGATCTACTTTACAAACTTAATGGTAAAAAGCCTGTAGCAATGTCCTACTGGAGGTGGCGGGGGGCCCTATCTGCAATTAAAATTACGACTAGGATACACTGATTGGTTTGCACAAACTCAAATCACTGTCAGGACAAAGTAGAGAAGGCAGGCAACAAGCAAGGAAGGAAAATGCATTCATGAACAAAAAAAAAAAAAAACAATATTAGCCAAAAGTTTCCGGTTGATTACATTTTTAACCTTTTTTTACCACTGTTATTTACATTTCCTGGTTTCATTTCATCCTTGAATACAGATGTTGAAGTTTATGTAAACACTCTTCTAAATCAAGATATACAATGGCTAACATCTTACACAATCAGCAATTCTGTTTGTGGCTAGATGGTATGAAAATATTTGACACAAAAAATGGACAAAGGCTCAGAAGAGGCTTTTGAACCTATAGCCAAACATTCCTGGAAGTGATTCTGAAGATTGAATCACCATGTAGAACTCAGAATAAACCTGCATGTCTAAGGATGCTTCCTGCCATGCTGCAGCTGCCTCCAATGCTGACAACTAAAATTACTGGTCATTAGGCAGCAGATGCTTGCTCAAGCCCATCAGCAGACTGCCATGATAACCATTTATAATCAGTCAGACTGGTGGCTATCAGGGTTACAGCTAGATAAGGGCAAGATGTCTGGCAGTTTAACACAAAGACTTCACACTATGAAGCTACTAACAAGATTCATCCTGTTGTCATGTGCCTGATTCCTTCAATCTCCATTCACCTACTGAGCAAGTCAGCTTAACAGAAGGGGCTCCTGGGCCTGCACAAAAAATGGGCCATAAATTTAAATATACTTAGATATAATATGTGTGTGTGTGTGTGTGTGTGTGTGTGTGTGTGTGTGTGTGTGTGTGTGTGTGTGTGTGTGTGTGTGTGTGTGTGTGTGTGTGTGCGGGCGCATGTTTATGTAAAAACTGCCAGAATCAATGTTGGGAATTACACATGGTTTGGCTTACCATGTATGCAAACAAATCCTAAGATCTAGCAAATCAGGCCATAGTCAGATTAGACATTTTGCTTACCCATGTTATTTTGCCTTCTTGCCAGTATAGTGTAGAAATGTATAGTTCTTGTAAAAAAACAATACTGTACAGTAACTAGGGCCTAACCCATCTTTAATTTTACTCTCTTCCTGCAGCTGACCATCAGCTACCATCAGTCCTCTCCTCCTTCACCAGGTCTACTGGACCTGCCTCAGCTTCCTCCAGTCTCAACCTAACACATGTCTGGGACCAGTGAGGAGTTCCTGGATACTGATGAAGAGCCACAATTTTGCCAGGGAGTGTGCCAAACTCACCACAGCAGCCTTGTCAGCTCTGCTGTTGCTGCCCATAGGGAGGTGATGCATGCTTCAGCACATGAGCAACCTCCTGATTCAGCAGCTCACCACTTATGCAGCACAGACATCGCCAGGTTTGTACTCTGCTTATTGCGGTATGCCTAGGCTGCCTACCCTCTTCCAGGATGGGTGCACTGACATCAGCCACTTGCTCCCATTAAACCCTCCCCCATTGTGGCCTCTCCAATTACCGTGCTGACAATCAAACATGGGTCATCTGGGGGGTGCAATAAGGGCATTATCCCTCTGCAGCATGGGGACATCTGGCCTGATTCTTATTTTGGCTTATGAAGTCAACACACACATCTGACAAGGGTCTAAAATAAAAAAAAAAAATTCATAATTTGACCATCTACAATCACAAGTACCTTCTTTCCAACAAGGTTCATATGTTGTTACTAGTTGTGGCAGTCCAGGAGACCATAGAGAGTTAGCCCAAATTCCCAGCTGCCCCAAAGGACTGTCTGGTTAAGCTTCCTAACTTTAGAACAAAGCATAATACTTCAAACTAAAGTTAATCATACAAAGACTATCAAATGAGTATATCGCTGACACTGAAATATCTGCCAATGAAAAAGCGAAAAACAGGATTCATGTATGAAGTAAAGCAAGCATCATGAAGAGAAGTCTAGGGAAGTTCATACAGAAGGACCTTTGTCTGCACAAACACGTCTTATACTCACAGTAAAATCTAAATAAATAATATGGACAAATGCAATCAAATAAATAAATGCATACATAAACACAGAAGCTGATATTAAATAAATAAATTGCAATCATTATAGCGAATGGGATGGGATCATAAAGGTCCTACAAAATGTAACATTCCACTAGCCATTAACAGTGTTCAGTACCCCTACGCTACAGAACAGCTGATGAACCTTCCTTCAATAATTACTTTCAGCATTAGCACTGTTCATGCTGCATGGTGCTTTCTCACTTTTTCATTTGATGATATTTTAGACTGTTGGCAATATATATGTTTGACACTCTCTGTACAATTAACTTTAGACTAAAGTAATGTGCATCAGTCTAAAGTCAGAAAGTCATCTGGTTATATGAATTGTTCAAAGTCACACAGTAGGCAAATGAGTATAAAGATTCATACCCCATAGCCCTGAGAAAGGAAGCAGCTCATTCTCAGCTCAGTGCTTTAGTCCTCTATACTAACTGTCACACTGACTTCCTCACCACGTGAATTGTGGTGTAAGGCCATTTTCTTCAGTAGCTTGGTGGTAAGGTTTATACAGCCAGGAGTTACTAAGAATGGTAGCAAATCTCACAAGTATACAGATGCGCACACATGCATTAAAGGAAAGCTACAGAAACAACACACCTTCTGTGGCTGTCAATCCAACCTTCCGCACTGTTTTGGGAGTATAACATTTTACAGGTTTAATTGTTCAAGAGTTATTTGTAAGCCCATTCAGTAAAGCATGCATGGCAGCTTTATTTCTCTTGTTTTCCTCTACATGTAATGAGGTAGTCCAACAGATACTCTTCTTTGTTAATTTACAGTAATTGGAGCCACAAAACACCACTGTGTTCTGCAGACATGGGAACTTTTACAAAAATAAGGGAAAGTTATATACTTATTGTAAAGTTATGCACTTACTGTAATGGTAGATGTGGATGAGCAGGTCCATTCTCATTAATAGCAGGACTAGTCATTAAATGTTAGGATAGCACAGCAGAACATCTAAAATCTACCCAGGCTACTTAGACCCTTACCTTTATCCAAAATAATCCACCTGAGGCCTTCCTCTCAAGATCTTTGGTATTATCATACAAAGAAGACAAAAAATAATCATACACTGTAGACTAAGCCACACAGAGGAGGGGAGGGAGATCAAGTATGTTAAGAAGAATGTACCTGATAATCCAGATCCATCTTTAAAACTTTTATACATGGGATGAGGAGATTCATCCTCAGTAATAGCAGAACAGAGTACCAAGCTAATTTTTCTGTGTGGTTTCCTTTATGGGAAACAAGACTTGGTACCACATATAGCTCATAGCATCTTGCAAGTGATCAATGAAGTCCAGGCAGCTACTGTACAAATATCATTCAAAGCTGCATTGTGACAGAAGGCCTGAGAGGTATCCATTGCTCTACTGGAATGAACTGTGTATTCAGAGGACAAAGGTTTATTGTATTCTTCATAGCAATATTTAATGCACTTAGTCAACAACAGCTAAGGTTATGTTGAATAACTTACAACACATTTCGTTTGGAAAGGATATGAAGTCTTGTGGAGCTTTTCAGATGGAACTGATTCTGTATGAACAGAATCTGACTTATCTATGTGCATCCATATAATGCAACAAATATTCTTCACTGTTAAAGCAGCTGAAGACTAGAAAAGATTAGCCACAGTAGCTACAATGGTATGCAGTGTACTCGCATCTTTATGAAAAAACTAGATAAGGTGGATGTACTGATAGGGTTTGCATCTGTGAAATTCTACTAGCTGAAGTGTTTGCTGCAAGAAAAAAACATTTTCCAGGGTAAATGCTATAGTTCTACACATTCTGCTAGTTCAAAAGGGAACACAGTGAGTTTTCTGGAACAAAACACAAATTATATGGTGCAATGGGATCCACTGTAGGCAGCCATAAAAGAAAGATACCCTTTAAAAAGGTTTTGCATATCTATACGAAATCCAGTGATAAGGAATCCAAGCTTAGATGGAATTTTAGTATAGCAGTTAAATGTATTTTAAACAGATAATTAGCAAAGTCCGGTGTCAAAGACATGCCAAATGTGTTCTAAGACTGAAGGTACAGGAAGAGCTATACGGGGGTTGGTACCTTTGGAAGAAACTCAAGGTGAAAACTACATTCTCTTACTTTTGCATGCATTTCTAGTATTAGGTTCCTGTGAAGGAGAAGTGATAATCTGGACCATCATGTATGAAAAGGAAGGGTCACTGGTCATCAGTGGAAAGTACAGTTGTGTAGTTAAACTTACTATAATAATAGATGTCAAAGTGATCACAATTTCAGGTAGCTACGTAGGTTATGTCCTACTAAGGATATAACAGCTGGTCAGCTTTCAGATCTTCAACGGTACCTTCTACATGCCCAAACCATTACTCATCTTGAAAACCATTATTCAGCTTGAGCTGAGCTGAAGACAAAGAGTGGACTGAGCACCAAGCCCTTCAGAGCTTTCAGGCCAGCTATGAGAAGGAAGCTACAGCCCTGAAAATGGGACAATACTAGGAAAGTGAAAATAGAAGTCCTCACTCTGGCAACAAAAACATACAGCAATAAGGGGGGGTGGAAGGAGGGTGTGGCTACTGCAGAAGTGATTATTCAAACATCTACAGTTATGTTAAGTGTACTTACACAACTGTATTATGTTCATCATACTGATTACTGCTACAGTAACATTAGTTATATGGGTAGACCACAACATCTTACACTGACCGGTAGAAGGCAAGATGAAAGTAAAAGAGCTGCTGGAGAATGGTCTTAGCAAAGCCTTCCTTAGATATGAAGAAGGAATATTGGTTGCAGTGTTTGTAAAGGCATGTATAGAGGACCACATTGCTGCTTCAAGAATACTTCTAGAATCCAAGCAATTTCATAAAGCTACAGAGGAAGCCAAGGACCTGATAGACTGAGCCCTGACCCTGTCTGGAATTGCCTTATTGTGGGAAGTATAACAAAAAGTAATAGCATGAGACAACTATTTGAAATAGTCTGTTTTGATGCAAGGTTGTCCTTTCTTCCTATCTTCATAAGAAATAAGCAACTGATCAGTGCTCCTAAAATGTTTTATTCTGTCCAGATAATATCAGAGTTGTTTGTGGACTTCCAACGTATGAAGACAGGGATATGGACAGTTTGGGTCAAAGTAAACTTGTATACCACTTTAAGCATAAATTAAGGAATATTTTTTAAAGAAGTCCTATCTTTGTGGAAAATGACAATATGGCTAACCCCCCATAAGAGTTTGCAAATGAGATACTCTTCTTGCAGAATTCAGGGCAATCTGTAAACATTTTTCTTTGTTAAGAATCTGAAGTCCACCAGATATGCTAGTTCAGATGCAGCAGGAGTTAATTTTTCCAAAACAAAATTAAATCCCCAAGGAGGAGACATCTGTTTCCTAGGAGGCTAGGTATGCAACACCCCTTTCAAAAACATTTTCACGTGATATTGCATTGAAAGAGGGGGATCCATGGGCAAACAAGCTGAAATGGCTGACAAATGTATCCTCATGGATCCTCATGGAGGAGTAAGACAGGCCAGAGGATGATAATAACTAATCAAATATAAAACCAAAGAAGCACTAACCTTAAAAGGGTCCTGGATTTTGTCTGACACCAACTAGAAAATATTTTCCATTTACTTGCACAGTTTTCTAGTAGCAGATTTTATTGCCTTCTTTAATATTTGCTACAGATCCTCATGAAACAGATGTCTAAAGACCATCAGCCACACAGTTACTTAGGATGTATGAAACATACCTTGTTCTGCGTGAGTAGGTCCAGTCTGAGAAAACACTTGGGGTAATTGCCCTTGTTTGTTTCTAATAGAAGGGAGAACCAGTGTGACCTGGGTCAGAAGGGAGTCACTACAATGACCTTTATAAAGTTCGTCCAAGTCTTCAGGATGACCCTGAATATTAGTTGAAATGGTGGAAAAACAAAGGAACATTCCTGCCAAAGAAAAGAAAAGGCAATTGTTTTCCAGGCCTTCTTGCATGGAGTCCTGGAGCAGAATTTTGCCAACTGATTGTTGTGGCTGGAGGCAAAAAGATCTATCTAAGGTGCTCCCCACAGCTGGTTCAATTGCTGGAAAACCCCTTATCTAGTTTCTATTTATGAGGGGTTGTCCTGGTACAGCTCAGCTAGTCTTCCACACAATTTTGCTCTAATGGAGTGTACAGTGAGTTTGTGCTGAAAAGCTATATTCCAAGCTACAATGGCTAGTCTGCACAGACAGTAAGATCTGTCTCCCCCTTTTTGTTTGTATACCACATCACTGTGATATTGTCTGGAAATATTAGTATGAGAGCCAACACCTCTTTTACATTTATGTGATTTAGTCTGTCTTTTATCTTCCAAAGGCCTGAACTTTTATCCTCATAGATACTGCTCCTAAAGCAAAGTCTGAGGCATCTCTTGTTATATACTGTGCTGGAAAGGAAATGGGAGACCTGGGTTCAGATAAAATTGGTCTCTCCATCAAAAAATCTCCCTTCTCAGAAAGAACAAAACTGGAATCTAGAATTTCAGGGAATGATGATTTTGGGACCATAATGATTTCAGGTACCCTTGGATTTTTTTTTCACATGGCGTCTTGAAGGAATCAAGAGAATCACAGATGCAATGAATCCTACTATCTTGAGAAATTCCCTTGCTAAGACTTTGGTTTGAGTGGAAATATTCAGGAATGGATCCACATACAGATCTATTTTTTTCCCTGTGGAAGAAAAGCTCTTTGAAGTGAGGTGACTAGGAGACACCCTAGGAAAACAATCCTGTGAGTAGGAGTTAGACAAGACTTTGTGATATTCTCCTGGAACTCCAGTCCTGTGCAGATCATCTCTCACTCAAGTGAGATATTCCTGACACATTGAAAAAGATGCTGCAAAGATAAGGAGGATGTCTAAATAATGAAAAGTTTGAACACCCTGCAGTTTGTAGTACGCTAATGCTGGAACTAGACAATTTGTAAATACCCTTGGAGATGCAGATAATCCAAAGTTAATGCAGAAAACTAAAATTGTGATCCAAAAACAGAAGCCTTAAGTAATGTCTGAAATTTGGTTCTATATGAGTGTGATAAGCATCTTTTAAATTTAAGGAAACTTAGATAAGGAATAAGAGAACAGGTTGAGAAGCGATCAACAGTCTAATGTTGGGAACTGTCACAAACTGGTTTAAAAAGGAAAGATCCAGAGCTATTCTCTGTGACTCTTCTTTCTTTGGTGCCAGAAACACTCTTGAATAAAATCCTCCTTCAGTTTGAGGAGGAGGGTCCATTTCTATCACTCCTTGAGTCAGCAGATGCTGAATGATAGCTTGAAAAGAAAGGTTTGATTGGAAGATTAGGAGTAATCCCTAGAGAAGGAGGAGGGGAGATTCCCAATGTCATCTGTATCTGTGATGAATCACTTTCAGAATCCATTTATCTGAAACTATCAGTTGCCAAATAGAGAAATGAAGGTTCAAATTTTTGGGAAGGATTAAAGACTTTCCAGAGTGGGACAGGTTGCAGGTGGGGGATTCTGTAGACAGTCATTCAGACTTGTTAGGCTGTTCTTTATTCTGGGGGGAGGGGCTCCACCTTACTTCCTGGAACCCCCTGTCATTACTTATTTTTTAAAAAATGTGAGTATCATCAGCTTACACTGTCTGTGTCTGCTTATTTTGCTTTATGAAAAAGGTTGTAGAGGTAGCAATAAGCCCCTTGCAAACTTGTGCAAGGAGGCTGAAATAAATGGTGAAATTTTCCCAAAAACTACAGCTCGGTCTAAAGGAGAATTCAAAGTTTCAGCTTTAGCATCCTCTGGAAAAGTTTTAAGTATGCAGTCAAGCAAGTCTCCTCATAACAGTTCCAGTAGCAGCAGCCCTGGAAGTGGCATCAGCCAGATCAAAAGATAAGGTAGTTAGTTGCTTGAGATGTAGAAGCAATAAGATATGAATACGCTTCTTCCTCAAAATGCACCTCATACTCTTGAAAGAAGCAAACATACACATTACATAAGAGCTTGACAAATGAGAATTCTAAAAATAAGTGTTATAGAATACACTTTTCCCCCAAATCTATTAAAAGCTTTCCCATCCTTGTCAGAAGGGGAGAAACTGGCATTAACCAGATGGTTATCAGCAGCTGAGTTTACTAGAGAAATCACTGCTGGGTCTGATCTGAGATTACAATATAAAATTTATAAAATTGAGGAACTTTATACAACTTATCTTTTACTAAGAAATAGTGGAATATTACTATGTTCCTAATGAAAAAAAAAAATGATTCTGGAAATTATTTGAGAAAAAGAAAATCCTTCCTACAGACAGTCAAATGCCTCACTTTATGCAGAATCACAATCAGAAATCTGGGAAGTAAAAACAGAAGCTGTCCCTTCACAATCATTTTTGAGTCAGTTTCTGGGAACTCCTTAGAAAATATTCAGGCCAACTGCGGGTAGCCTGCCGGCAGGATAACCCAATTGTAATGACTGCAACAGTGAAACACGATGAACATCTAAACTAAGCCCAGTAAACCATTCCTGTCTAAAGTAAAAGACATGAGAAGACATGTGTGTGACCTTTTTCTTTCTTTTTTGACAGAAAATTCTGATGGAGACCTACTTTTGACAGGCAAAAATCTTCATAGAAACAGGCATTCCAGAGGTTTTCGCTGCACATCTTCCAAGACCAACAAGAGTGGTTTTCTCTTCCCTGCCAAGGGCAATTCAACAGTTATAGAGGACATGCCTAAACCCAGGTCTATGGTATATGCAGGGACTACACCAGAAGGAGCTAAGGAAAAAGATGAATATTCTGAGGAACCAGAAATAGCCAGAGCACAGTCACCCGTCTCCGGCTGACACATTTCAGTAGTCTGCTGTGGTAGCAAAGACTTTTTTTTTAATTTTATTTTTGTGAATGGAAGTAGGACGAACCAAGAAAATTGTAGTTAGTTCCATGGTAAAGCTGAAAGAAGAGGTCAGATTTCCAGTGAAACCTGGCAGCAGTATTCGGTAAAACAGGTAAGTAGTAAAACATTAACTTTTTTCACCAAAAACACATTGAAAAGCATATTAAACATGTCATCCACCCCTAAAGTAAAATAACACTGTTTTCACTATGAAAAACAGTTTTGAGTTTTAACAACTTTTTTACCCATAAAAAGTAAAAAGTAACTAAAAGTTGCATGACAGTCTATAAACAGCTTTTCCTAACGTAAAAACATAATTTTTACACAAAAAGCTCAGTTTCTATTATAATTTAAAAAAGTGGATTTTTCCCCAAGAAAGGAACTTACTTGCCCAGCAATGGAAAATGTTAGCTGACCTCCGATCTTTGAAAGCCCGCAACAGACAGTTCTTCAGTAGCTGGAAAGCTCTAAATGGCTTGGCACCCAAATCACTCTTTCTTTAGCACAGCTTGACCAGAATAACAGTTTGCGTAATTGGAAGGTATCCTTGAAGCTTTGGAAGCTGGCCAGCTGTTATATCCTTGGCATACTATATAACCCATACAATGAAAGCTACTGCAGCAGTGATAAATATGATGCACATCTGAAGATATCCTGCAATTAAATGTAGGGAATGGAGATGCAGATGGGGCAAGAACTCAAGGATTCTGTTGCTGCCTACTGGAAGGCAAACCACGGTTACTCTGTTTTTGCTGATTATACCTCTCTCCAGGGTGGGGTTTGAGATGATTATTTTGAAGGCTGTGACAGCAATTCTGGGTTCTTCCAGATCTTTGGTTTGATACTACTGGTCATGCCAGACCCAAAGCTGACATGGCCTCTTTTGCATTTGAAATTTTACAACAACAGCTTGTGAGGGTTTTGCCTTATTTCTCCATATTTCCAGGCAGGATCTTGCTTCAGGACCAAAAATTGTGACACCTTAAAAGGGATGAATTTAAGAAAGTCACCTTGATGTCTTTGTAAGAAGCAGTAAACCTAACTCAGGCATGCCACTGCACAGTAATACTGACATCTGCAACTCCAGAAGAATCCTCAGCACAGCTGTAAGCACACCTCACTGTGAGATTCAAAAATGAGGAGACATATGCTGATTGAGACTGAACATTTTGTTTAGAGGCTCATCTGGCAATTGGTCCAGTGAAAGGTGTACAGTGTGAACCAGTTCTCTCTGGAACCTGAAGGAAAATGTGGAGCACACAAGTACACTACCCAAAATTATCCACAGCTCTAAATTCTTTGAAAGTTGGACAAAATGCAGGGCTCTAAAGAGTCAGAGCCTTTTTAAGAGCTGTTACTGCAACAACAAAACCAAGGTTTGCAGTTTCCAAGTACCAAATGCAATCCTTAAGGGGACCAGAAAATACTGTTAGATTTCCTGGGTAAAGAAGCCACAGTATTAAGGCTGTTCCAAGTCATATTGGTAGTCAACGTCAACATCTTCAATAGTACTGTTGAGAAGTTCAAAAAGCTTCCTGAAATGTCTACTGTGGGAAGGATATTGGACTTTTTGGACCTTCCTTGTCACATCATTTCCAAGACCTCCCAAATTTGGGGTCGCCTTAGAAAGATGGAGGGGAAATGACATTCTCCTCGTGTTTGACCTTAAGTATGGGAGACTTGATGAGTGAGTCTATCTGCTTCCCCTTGCATGTATGCTTTCTGGCTGCCCCTGGAAGTGATAAGTCCAAGGAAAAAGAAGAAGCGTGATCATGTTATGATGCAACAGGAACATAGAAACAATACCAGACAGTGATCACAGAGACTAAGATACCAAGCTGTATATTCCTTTAAGTAGAAACATCTGAAAGTTTTTGCAAGTATTTAATAGTGCTGCTTCCCAAATCAAGCAGGACTACACGACAACCCTGGTGTAAATTAATGTCTATACATCCAACCATCAAGACTAGCCTTAAAGGTAGACAAAGTAGTACTTTGCTTGACCTGTAGTGGTAAGTTATTATTACCAAAATCTATAGTCTCAACATCAGGACCACAGTCAACAATGATAAGCATCCAATTGCTGACATTGAAATCCTCAGTACTGAAGCTGATAGGATATATGCAAATGACCCTTTAAGGATATCAAGTGTTTCAGCTATATGGCTTCTGAATGTCCATGACTTATTTTTTTTTGTTACTTTTTAAGTCTTTATGGTTACATTTAGGCCAATAATGCCAAACCTCACTAGTTGTGAACATGCATGTTTTGGCCTTTTTATTGACCTCATAAAAGGCAAGGACTGTCCTGCTCTTGCATTAAGGTCCATGCTTCTGCCATCTCTGCTTTCCTGCTCATGTCCTCACAAAACTATAGTCACCCCCACATGAAAATTCCTGAAAAGGGTGCGACATCTCAGACCACCCAGAAGGGAACCAGTTCCCTCCCAGGATTTGAACTATATGTGCTGGAAAAAACTTACCTTACCTCCCTTTTTACCTGCAGATTCAGCCCCATCAGCCTACTCTCATGGAAATCAGCCCAGCAAGGTACATCTCCAAATTACAAACACTCCCTGATGTGCAAGGAGACATTCTTGATTATGTCATAAAAACAGAGTTACCCAAACACCCAACCCCTTCTTCATGCCCAAGGTGGTGTCAGAGATTTCTTTGAATCAGGCCATCAGTCCTCCTGTGTTATGTCCAAACTCTGAAAATAAGGAAGAGAGAATCCTCCATTCTCTGAATGTGCACCAAATTTTCCTGGCAGATCTGACCAGCTATTTGTAGTATTTGCCTATAGATAACAAAGAAAGCCAGTAAGTAAACAAACTATCTCTAAATGGATTGGTAAACGCATATCCTTCTGCTATTCACAGCATGGAAAACAGCACCTGGTCAAGATTACAGAAAGCCATGAGCACTGCTTTCCTAAAGGAGCCCCTATTCAAACCATTTTAAAAGCAGCCACCTAGTCCTGTATACACATCACCACTACACTAAATTCATGGGATCATTTCCAGGGATAGGACGAGGTTTGACTTCACCATACTGCACAGCTTGCTGTCCCATGACAGAGTTTCCTGCCAATCTCCCCAGTAAAAAAGCTTTGGGAAGCTTTCCAGCATTTTAATTATTTATTTATTTGTCTTTGTTGACTGGGAAAGTCTGACTGGGTGCAGCCCATTTTCAGTGGAGGCTCGGGGAGAAAAGCTCCAACACAGTACATTTACATTAACAAGTGAATTTCAGACATCTCCCAGGAAAACGAAAGCTACATTTCAACTGAAAAAAAAAAGCAAACAATTACAAGACATGTATATACAGTAAACTATTTACATCAAGAATTATAAGTCTATACAGTTCTTGTAGCTTTAAAATCTTACAGAAAGTAAATGAATTGACATTGCTGAAGGGAAAACGTAATGAAGTTTAGTGTTCTTACATTCACTAAAGAAATGTTTGCAAGGAGTTCAAGATACATAATGAATAAAGCTGTAAAATTATGCAGGAGGGAACGAGAGACATTAGTAGCATTTATGAGGGTGGTGGTATTAGCATGAGACTGAGACAGCATAGTATAAGATTAGTTCTATTTAGGCTGCCTGTTCCAAACTGGAGTATCTATAAGGTTTATAACTTAGGTATACAGTGAGAGTACATGACATGGGTACAGTTAGAAAAAAAATAAGAAGTGCTGTTTAAGAGGGGGTGAAAAAAAAGCAACGTATTGATTCAAGTGCAGAAGGGAAAGACATTAGGGATATAATAATTCAAATAAAAGATGTCAAAATGTAACTGATGAGCAATAAGAAGTCTGTGCTTTCACAGACAGAGCTCTCAACCTGGTGCTGAACATAAGCATGACCAGGATTGGCTAAGGAGTTGTTCAAGCTGGATTTTACAGCTTGAGAGTTTGTTAGTTATTTCACTTGTGAACTGATGATGTTCCAGAGTTTGGAGATGTAACAGGAGTGCAGACAGCCCCCCAATGAACTATTGCTTTAGTAGTGCTTAACAGAAATTTATCACCAGAACAGAGGCCCCTTGTGGGGTTGTATGGCAATATCTTTTTAATGCAGGAAGCTGGTTTGGATTTTGGTGCAGAGCTTAGGTTTGTGAAGATAGGTGAAGCACATAACAAGGTTGAAAGCAAATAGGATGAGGCTAGGGTTTTTCGTTCTGGGTCTGCAAGGTACTGTTTTGCCCTGTAAAGGCAGCCAATTTTCTGGTGGGTCTTTTTAATTGTTTGAAGAGTATGTTAATCAAATTTTTAAGATTGTCAACTATTACAATGCCCAGTAATTTAGCATGTTGTACTACCTCAATTTTAGTATTATTTGCAGATGCATCCAAGAAAGATTGTTTTTGGTGAATATAATGTTTTAGGGTAAAGAGCATCAGTTTTGTTTTATTGTGATTAATGTGTAGGTTTGAAATTTTCAGCCAGGATTCTATTGAAGAAAAAGAAATTTGAGTGAGTTCTATTAGTCTGGATATTGTGGGGGAGCTCCATATTAAAGTTGAATCATCTGGGTATCATACTATATTTGCATGGTCTATAGCAGTGTGAATCTTGTTTATAGAAATATTAAACAGAGAAGAGCTTCTAATATAGAGCCCTGAGGGACACCTATGGTAACTGAAAGCGAGGTCCTGTTGCCACTTGACTACTTGTTGCCTTCCAGATACATAACTAAGGAACCATTTAAAGGCGGATTGAGAGACCTACAAATGAGAGTTCAGTGAGAAAATGTTGGTGTGATACAGTGTTGAAAACTTTGGATAAGTCTAGGAAAATAGTTGACACTAGGGTACCACTTATTCTATGCTGGTTTATAATGTTTCTGAAGTGAAAGAGAGCAGTGGTTATGCTTGGGTGGGGTCTGAAACCATGCTGTGTTTCTGAGAGCAGATTATTTAAATTTAGGTAATGAAGCTGAGCAAGAATACATTTTTCAATATTTTTGAAGGCGGGAGAGGATTACAATGGTCCTGCAGTTATTAACCTCTGTATATGTGTCACCTTTGTGTAAAGGTACAATAAAGGATTTTTTTTCAGATGGAAGGAACATATTTTTTGGATACTGATCTACTTATCAATATACAGACCAGAAAAGCAATTGCATCTGCAGCCATTTCTAAGTAGTCTGAGGGTAGATGGTCAGCAGCTAGGGTGTGTGGTTTTAACTTATGTAAGAGTTTTTTAATGATGGAGGTTGGTACTGGGCTGAAGTCAAACAGCTGAGGATATTTATCATAGGCTGCAGGTTCTGAGAGGGTAGAAGAAGTAATGTTTGTGAGGGACAATATAGTCAGTATAATATAGTTGTTAACCTGAGTGGGAATTGAATGGGTAGTACTGTTGGGTATAGGGGTGGGGGCTTGGATGTAAAAGTTTGTTTGTGGATGTCCAGAAGAGTTTTGGGTTGTTCTGATGTTTATTTCGGAGGATGTTGTAACATGTTTAATTGTCATGTTTTACTTGGTATTTTATCCTATTTCTTAATTGCCTGAAAAGTTGAAATGTATTTTGTGTTCTATTTTTGAGCCATTCTTTCCAGGCTATGTCATGCTGTACCATTAACTTAGTTTCCTTTGTTAATCATTGTGCAAGTTTTTGAGTTGTTTGTTTGTTTGACATCTATTTACTGGGAAAGTTTTACTGGACAAGTTCCCATTTTCAGCAGATGCCCGGGGAGAAAAGCCCCAGAAACACATTAGCAATATTATAAAGTTATGAACTTGGTTGTAATTTATATGTTTATCTTGGATATTGTAACTTCTGACAGTATAAGTTGATTGTCACTTAGGCTATCTGGAAGGCACCCAGGTGCCCTAATTTTGCCGGGTTCATTAGTAAGAATCCAGTGTAAGGTTGACTGCCTACCAGTACTTTTGTGGACTCTAGTAACTGATGTAACTAACTATGTAAAGCCATATAGGTTTACGTAATCAGATTGGGTGTTGCTATTGATAAGCTGCCAGTCTATATTTAGGTTTCCTAGTATTACTGTTTCATGTTGCATATGGTGGTATATTCAGTACAGGATATTTTCCATAGTGGTAATGTTTTTACCTGGTGGGATATATATGGCTGTTAAACAAAGCATTTTCCTATTATTGATGTTGAGGTGTGATACCACAGTTCAATAATGCAGAAGTACTGACATCTCCTGTGCATATGTGGTTAGGTTTAGGGAATTCTTGTAGAGGATGGCAAATCTACCTGCCTGATTATTTGTCCTGTAAACTTAATTGTATTGAAACCAGATGGGGTTATTTCATTGTCATTTATGTCTTATGTCTGGGAATATGTGGCAACACAAGCACATACTGTATGCCCTGGATTTTATTGCATATACTTCTAAGATTGATATTTAGGAGAAGTCTGGAATTGGAGGATGGGACAAGAAGAAAATGGTGCATTCAATATGGTGCATCAGTGTGTTTTTTTTTTTTTTTTTTTTTTTGCTGTTGTGTAGGGCCAGGGTTTGGGCAAATGTCTCCACTTATTTTTTTGGCTGTAAAGTTTATGAAGGAAAGTATGTAGCCAAATGCATGTGTGCTTTACTTTTATTGGATCTTGTATGGTAACATACTTAGATTTAATATACCTGTAACTGAAAAAGTCTAAGAAAGTTTGCTAGTACAGGATGGGTGCCACAGTGAATGGGTTTGTAGGAGTATCAATTATATATATTTGGGAGGTATAACAGTTGGTAAAGAGTGCTAACAAGCTGAGGAGGCACATTAGTAGGGTCTGAGTCAGAGTCATTTTGTACAACATGCACATTAGATTTTGCTGAAGATATTAGCTTGCACTGCAAAATGTTACTGGGTAAAAGCAGTTATAGTTACAGCAGTCATGGACACGTTGGGTTGCAGCAGTTTAAGTAAATGAGTCGGGCAACTGCAACTGGGTTATGATCGGATTGTTTTGATGCCGAGATAGGTTGGGAGAAGTGTAGAGCCAGAGTTGGGATATTTTAAATATCGAGTAAGAGGGAGTGGGAAAAAGGGGGTTGTGTAGGGGAGCAGAGTGAGCCTGGGCACAGTGAGGAGAAATGGAGCAGGGCCAAACCACTGAATCAGCAATGTTAACAGTGTTGAGGAAAGCAATCAGTAAGCCTGGCTATGGCATAAGGTAAGAAGGTTTCTAGAGATAGTTAACAACTATATAAGCTGAACAGTGTAAAATAGAAACTGAGAGAAGGAAAAAAAGAATTAAAGGGAGCAGTACACAAGCCCAGGAAGACTAAACAGAGGTTTACATGTATTTAGTGTATTACCTGCAAAATACTGTAGTAAAAGAAGAAAAGGAGGTGGGCGTAGTCTGAAAATGAAAGTAAAGCAAATAGTTTGTTCTGTTTCAGGTGGGATGAGGGGGTAACAAGCTATGTATTGGTTATTTTAGACTACACAAAAACCTGTTAAACTGATTGCCCATTATCAGGGGCTGTATGGACACCAGTTGTGTAGGTGTTGGAGTTCTATGGAGCCATGTCCTCTAATACAGAGCATGCATCAATACAGCTACCTACTGCAGGTGAGTGTACATGGACACTCAGCTATCCCTAGAGTTAGATTCTACAAGCTGTAAGTCTTGGCTTCTGTTAACTTTACTGCATTACACATACATACCTAGTTTGACTGCACACTCTTGGTCCTTTCAAGGATGGACTTCAGGCTTGGGTGTCAATTGCTGGACATTGATAAATCTTATGCAGCCAGTGCAGTGTATTAGCTGGGGCTGATTTGTTGCAGTGCTCTTTCTCTCCCTCCAATCTTCCCATCTTTTGTTTCCCTTTCTCAACCTTAAGTTTGAGGCAAGTCCCCTATTAGTATGACAATACTAACTATGATGAAAATAGTACAATTGTATAAATAACCTACCATGACTGTAGATGTTTGAGTGAATCAGTATTGCAGTACTCTTTCCCTCCATCCTTTTTTCCTCTCTCTTGATTCCTTTTTCTCAGTCTTAAGTTTGGGGCGAGTTCCTATCTTCCATGATCTCCACTCCTCTCCTACTAGGTCGTGCTCAACCTAATCATCATTGAACCATAGGGTCTCAGGCAAGAAAGACCTGAAGATGGCACCAACTGACATGGGTTCAGAGGTAAGTACCAGGCTAGCTGACCTTGTGGGCCATTTTAAGCCTAGCCAGTTTCCCTTTTTGTACTCAAAATAATCTATCCTGTTTGGTTATAGATTGATCCTACCCATCTCATGCCCAGTAATTATATATTAACCCTAATGAGAATAATTAGGATCATGATAAAGCATTTAGGAGCTGCCTCTGGCCATTACTAGTACAGGGGGCAATTCTGGGGTAAATTTCAGTTTTCCATCAATAGATCCAAGTTGTGCTTGAATATGGGCAGGGATAAACTTTGTTTTATGTAGAAGGGGAGTCTGTTACAGAGCAGTGGTGTCCTCTGTGAGATCCACCTGCCCTTCCAATCCATTCTGTTGATATTGCAGAAGGGGTTCAGATCTCTAGACTGAATATTTGACTTGCTGGCATGCAGTAAATCCATTAGTAATGGGTTGGCGTATGCCTTGTATGCCAGACACAGTTCACCTCTCAGCAATCTGTAGGCTACAGAGTACAGTGACAGGGCTTTGAGTCACTACATGTAAGACATGTTGTTTAGGCCTTATATCTTTTTAGTAAGATATCTCTGTGGACATTTTAGTTGTTGCCATATGGGACATTATATTCAATGACTGGCTTAATAAGGGCTGAATAAAGAGTGACAATGACATCCTTCTTTCTGGACATAATCCCTTTGTTTATAAGCTGTGCAGTATAGAAGGACTTTCTTACAACAATGGATACATGTTGGTCAAAAGTGCAATCACTGTCCACATATGCTTCCTAATCCTGAACAACTACTTCAACACTTAGGGGCTTACTGTCAATGTGGCAGTTCCCTGGGGGAGATGACTTTCCAAAGGTTTCAATAATGCATTTTTTGCATTTAGTTTCAGTCCATGATTATGGCACCAGTTAATTATCTGGGACAAACCTTCCTGCAGGATGGCTAAGTCATTTGGGGAGTCAATGACTGCTCCTAGTTTGTAGTAATCTGTAGACTTATTCAGCTAGAGACTTTTGGTACTGACTTCTACTTCGGAAAAATAGATGCCAAACAGGAGAGGTCCTAGCACAAAACTCTGGGTGACTCCATTGATAAGTGGTGTCTTTGTGGAGGTGATTTCTTCTAGTTTGATTATCTTCAACCTGTAAGTCTGTTGGCAATCCAGTGGGTGACACAGGGGGTTTATACCCAGTTTATTTAACTTTACTAGTGTGCCTGCATGGGGAACTGTTTCAAAGGCTTTGGCCACGTTGAGGTATGCAGTGTGAACCATTTTGCCTTCATCCATTGCTTTGCTCATCTTTTCAAACAGCTCCACCACGTTGAGTAAGCATGACCTGCCCTTGATGAATCTAAACGGAGATGGGTCCAGCATTTGTAAATTCCCCAAGTCCTAACTAATTAGTTCCATGAGTCTTTCCTTGGCCTTGCATATGAAGTAAGTCAGACTTATGGGGCTCTTATACCACTGATGTCCTGAAGTCAAAAAGCTGGTCCGTCTGCTGGAGTATGATGAAAGACTGAGGTATTTTGGCTGTCCATAAGCTTCTACATGCAAGTGTGAAGGAGAAGAAATTACTGGTTAAGTGACTTGCCCAGATACACAGTAGGTAAATGAAGGAGGTAGGAATCAAACCAAAAAAAAAAAATCTCCAAACCCAGTACTGCAACATTAGAACATCTATAATTATGGTAAGTTATCTACACAACTGTACTTTTCTGGAATTATCTTTGTTATATTTTTATCAAAATTTTATGTACAAGAACAAACGCATTAACATAATACATCAAATAACTATTTCCATAAATGTCTACATCAATTCTTGCTACATACATTACTAAAATTCATTAAACTGACAAACTGATCACAGAACGTAGATTAATGTTTCTATATTCATGAGTTAAATTTTATTCGCTAATTATATTCTGTGGATATTTTGTTTGCTTTCATCTTAATGACTGACATTTCTTGATGACACACAACAGTGAAAGAATTTATACATTCTGGAAATTAAGGTTTTGCCTTATTTTTCCAGTTAATTTTTGGCATCACTGACTGTACTCCTCAGTGATTTACCTGAAAATAAAAAATATTTGCAAGGGTCAGGGAAAAAATATGAGACAAAATTTAGGACAGTTGAGAAGAATGTTTGGGGGTGGGGGATCTTAGTACCTGGAAGAGCATTAGATGCTGAGCTGTCCTAAAACCTCACAATATTAGTTCTGCTGTTAAGCAGGGTGGACTTCTCCACAGCAGATATTTAATTACTGTAAAGAAATGATTAAAAGGGTGCAATCCTTAATGGACTGTGGAGATTACTTAGACTGTACACAGGAAAACCAGTGTATGAATTAAGCAGCTTTAAGCAAGTAATAATGGTCAACATGGTGTGCGTTACTGTGTAAATAACACACACACGGGGGTGTTCTGAGGCCCAACACAGCTGGTGGAGGGTGTCTGCACTCCAGGAAGAGAGTTACTGACTCAGTGACACACACCCTGGAGGGCATTATTGTGCTTAAAGAATGGACTGTCTACAGAATTGTTGTGCGTTACTTATTTTTTATTACTCTATTATTATTTTGATGTAAAATAGCTCATCTGACTAATTTCAAACTTGATGTAGTACATGTAAATGGTGTAATTTATAAGCAACATACAAGATTTTCAGAAAATGTTCATTTACCTCACTTGTTGGGTCCCTTACTCATATAACTTATGGTTTGTTGGCAATCATTGGGGATTGAGTTCACTAAATAACACATACATTGAAGTTTCAGACTTTATTTCCTTCAGAAAATGTATGCAACAACAAATCATTTTACTTTAACAGCTTTTTTGCTTTTTTAATTTTATAGCAGCAATGTCTAAGATCTGTTCCTATTTTTTAGCCTTTGTTTTCCCCTTTATTTTAGACTTTATCCATACTTCTTGAGCTAAGAGATTGAGAGGTATGCATACCTGTTAGCTGCTGTTGCCACTGCTCGATCAATCTCACACTCTCACACACATGTTTGCTTTCATGCACATAAGCAGGCATACACTCACACACAGACAGAAACATAAACACACATACATATACACACCACACTGTCTCTCACAGACACACACACACACACACACACACATTTTTCTATATATTTTTTAATTTTACACTCACTAAACAGCAAAGGCAGTGTTTAGCGAGAGAAAAATAATGGCATTAGTCAAAGCTCCATGGCAGCTTAATATGCTGCTTGAAGTGTCAGACTCCTTTTTCAGTAGGTATTACCTGTACATTAACACCCTGCTGGAGAATTTTCATTCTCCAATTAGAATGGCAATGTACAGGTAACCCATTCTCTAAGCAAGCAATAATGCCTAACACTGTATGTGTTACTGTATAAATAACACACGCCCAGGGGTGTTTTGAGGCCCGACACCACAGGCGGAGGGCCTCTACACCCCTGCAAGGACATTATTTACATAATAACACACAGCCTGGACGGCATTATTGCACTTACAGAATGAGCTATTAAATTGTTTTATATTTGTTTTTTTTATTTATATTTATTTTAATATTCTTGATGTAAAATAGTTTCTCTGCCTAATGCTTCAAAACCTGTGTAGTATATGTAAATATTGTTGGAGGAAGTATTTTACATACAAAATAAAAGTTTGGTAATTATTTAATGTTTACACACTCTCTCTCACAGAGAATCACACACACACACACAACACACACACAACACACAACACACACACACACATTAAGAAGCAGTGTATCTTTAAAAAAACATGATTAAATTTAATTAATAATGCCAGATATTTAAAGTTTCTTACCTCCATACTTCTCAACTGTCCAGATTTTCAAAAAATGTCAATATGTTTACCTAATTTTTATTTTGGGTCAGCTCCTCATAAAATTTCTGGTTTGTTGGCAATCATTGGGGATTGAAGTCACTAAATAATGACACACGTTTTAGTCTCAGTCTTCATTTTCTTCAGAAAATGTATGCTAAAACAAATCTTGTTATTCTAGCAACTTTGTAAGTTTATAAGAGCAATATTTAAAATCTGTCCATATTTTGCAGCCTCCCTCCATTATTTTAGGTTTTATCCAGTTATCTTGAACTAAGTGGTTGAGAGGTATGCAAACCTCAACTGCTGCTGCCACTGCTCGATCTCTCAACCTCTCTCTCTCACACACACACACACACACACACACACACACACACACCTTCACACCTTTCCACCTTCATTAACGCCAATCACGCATACACTCAGACTTAAACATAAAACACACAAAGCTCTGCTTAGCGAGCGTAAAATAATGTTTCGATTAATCTCTCACTTTCATGCACATATACTCACACACACAGACAAACACACACACACTTTTCGTTTTTTTTAAACATTTTCTATTAATTTTAATTTTACACTCACTAAACAGCAAAAGTGCTGCTTAATGAGCGTAAAATAATGGAGACCATTAGCTTCCTTATTGTCTGAGCTTCATGCCACCTTAATATGCTGCTGTGAAAGATAAGGCTCGTTTTCAGTGGTAATTACCTGTACGTTAACAACCTGCTGGAGAACGTTCATTCTCCAATCAGGGTGCCGTTGTGTGGTTTACCCATTCTCTAATGTAAATTATTCCAAGTGCTATGCAAACTGTGATAAAATTGGTAGGCTACAATACAGATAGTTCTAGAGCTGTGGGATAGGCTCATTAGAAAATTAGAAGTTATGTACCTACCATAACGTTCCATGTTAGTTGTCTTCTCTCGCCTTCTTTCGGCACTTGCTAAGCTCGAGAGTCACTTTTACCAGCTCGAGGCAGCCCCATATCCCATGATGCAAGGCGGTGATTACCCAGATCTCGTTTGGTATCTAGAGGAAAAACTGCCCAAAATCTTCTCAGAAAAGAAGAGGAACAACTAACCTGAAAAGGCTGTAAGGGGAACCCAGGTAACTAGGGTCCAGAGCTAACTGGTGTCCAAGGAAGACATTCTTCCAGAGAAGAAGGAAGTTCAAGGTCTGTCCAGGCTAGGGGGCAGGAGGGAGGGACGCAAGAAAGAAGGCGAGAGAAGACAACTAACATGGAACGTTATGGTAGGTACATAACTTCTAAATGTTAAGTTGTCAATCTCGCCTTCATTCTTGCTGGATGGGACCGCGTCCCTAGCACCTCTATCCTGGGTGGCTCAATGGAACAGACTCTTGAGAACTGTGGAACCAAAACTTGCCCTGTCCCTGGAGGCCAAATCCAATTTCTAATGAGAAACAAAGGTATGAGGAGTGGCCCAAGTGGCTGCTGCACAAATAGTGTCTAAGGGTAGTCTAGCCTGAAAAGCTGTAGATGTGGCTAGACCTCTGGTAGAATGTGCTTTAGGTTTTGAAATCAGTTGTTTGCCCCTAAGCTGATAAATGTCCGAAATAGTGGAAGACAGCCATCTGGATAAGGTCACTTTTGAAATGGGGAGACCTTTCTTATTTTCAGCATAAGAAAGAAAAAGCTGATCAGACTTCCTAAATTGTTTTGTTCTGTCCAAGTAATATCTGAGTTGGCGATGAACATCTAGGCAATGCAATCTTTGTTCCGCTCTGTCAGAATGATTGGGGAAAAATACTGGAAGGTCAATAGATTGGTTTAAATTTGTTTTAGAAGCAACCTTGGGCAAAAAGGATGGATTGGTTCTCAAGGATACTCTATCCTTGTGGAAGACCAAGTAAGGGGGACGAACACAGAGAGCATGAAGTTCTGACACTCTCCTAGCCGAGGTTATAGCAACTAGAAAGAGTGTCTTCCAAGAGAGAAATTTTAATGAGCATGTAGCAGCCGGTTTGAAAGGGGGGAGTATCAAGGATGCCAGCACTAAATTCAAGTTCCACTGCGGTGGAGGATCCCTAACAGGGGGTTTAAGAAGGAATACCCCTCTGAGAAAGGCTTTACACAGTTTGTGAGACATAACGTTTTGGTCTGCAAATCCGACATGGAAATTCGAGATTGCTGCCAACTGGACTTTAACTGTGGAGGACGAAGAACCGGAGTGAAAAATTTCAGCTAGAAAGTCCAAAACTGACTGAATAGGGGCAGTAAAAGGGTCTATGTTCTTAGACTTTGCCCAAAAGGAGAAACGTTGCCATTTGCTAGAATAAATCCTTCTGGTAGAGGACTTTAAAGAAGCTACTATGATATCTCTAACAGGGTTAGAGATCATAGGAAGCCTGGCTAAGGAAGGAAGTGGAGCAACCAAGCGGTGAGGTTGAGGGAACGAATGGACCGGTGCAGTTGACCTGACTGGTGGGTTAGAAGATCTGGAACTGGGTCCAGATGCTAAGGCTGCACCAAGAGATGGCGATGAAGGAACGGGAACCAAATTTGTCGAGGCCAGTAAGGGGCAATGAGAATCAGCTTGGCTCTCAAGACGGTAGCTTTCTGGAGTACTTGAGGTATTAACGGAAAAGGGGGAAAAGCATAAAGAAGTCCCCGGGCCAATCCTGGGTTAGAGCGTCTCTGGGGGGATGGCCCGGAAGTGGAAAGAGAGAGAAGAAGTCTGGGCATTTGCTGTTTTGGGGTGTAGCAAAAAGGTCGCAGCATGGGCGGCCCCACTTCTGAAAAATCTCTTCCACTATAGATTGTTTGAGAGACCACTCGTGAGGCATGAGTATAGCACTGCTCAATCTGTCCGCTATGATGTTGGTTTTCCCGGGGATATGCGTTGCTATCAGAAACCGATGAGAGGAGATCGCCCATTGCCAAAGTCTGAGAGCTTCTCGACACAAAGGATAGGACTTGGTCCCGCCCTGTTTGTTGATGTACCATACCACGGACATGTTGTCCGTGTGAACTGCAATTGTCCCTACGGGAAGAAAGTCGTTGAGGGCTTGTAACGTTAAAAGCACTGCTCTCATCTCTAGGACATTTATGTGCAGGTGGTATTCGAACGGTTGCCACGTGCCATGGACCATCCTGCCCTGATAATGCCCCCCCCCACCCGATCAGGGAGGCATCCGAAGTGACCGTGGCTTCCAGGGCCGAGGGGACAAATGGTCTGCCCTGATGGACTAGGGGGGAAGAAATCCACCAGGATAGATGGCTCTTGCAGGTCTTTGTCACTAGAATCTTGTGACGCATGGGTAACTGCTGGAAAGACCATTGGGTAAACAACATCCACTGCAGGAGACGCATGTAAAAATGGGCCAGAGGAAGAAGTGTGATGGCAGCTGCCATAAGGCCTAACACTTTGAGGACCAACCTGGATTGTACCTTTTTGCTGAATAGGATCATCCGAACATGGTTTTGGATATCCAGGATTCTTTGGTTTGTTAGGTTTGCTGACATCCGAGTAGTGTCTAGATCTGCGCCTATAAAGGTAATAGATTGGCAAGGCGACAAGGAAGACTTTTCGAAGTTGACTGAAATCCCTATCTGGCTGCAGAGACGTAGGGTGTAATCCCTGGCCTGGAGAAGTTGATGCCTGGTGGTGGCTGAGAGGAGCCAGTCGTCTAGGTACAGAAACACCTGGAATCCCTGACGTTTCAGGTGAGCCGTGACCGCTGCCATGCATTTGTTGAACACTGGGGGCTGTAGTGAGACCAAAGGGCAGGGCTCTGAACTGAAAATGACTGGTCCCCAGCCGAAAGCGGAGAAACCTTCTGGAGCGTCTGTGGATTTTTATGTGATATTACGCATCCTGAAGGTCTATAGAGCACATCCAGTTGTTTTTGCCTAGAAAGGGCAAAATCGATTGAAGTGTGACCATCCGAAATCTTTCCTTTTTGACAGACTTGTTCAGCCTGCTGAGGTCTAATATCGGTCTCCAGTCTCCCGTCTTTTTGGGGACCAAAAAGAATCTTGAGTAGATTCCGGATTCTAAATGATCTGTTGGAACTGGCTGGATGGCCCTTTTCTCTAGAAGCTTTGAAACCTCTAGCTTTGCAATTTCCCTTAGACCGGGTGGAACGTCTGGAAGGGATCCTTTTTGAGGGAAGGGGCTTTTCTCGAAAGGTATTTTGTAACCCTCGGATATGATCTACTGTACCCATTTGTCTTGAAAGAGGGAAAGCCAGGCTTCTGGGTACAGCGACAATCTCCCCCCGACTGCCTCCAAGGGTGGGCAGTCGGGCAACACCTCAGGAATGCTGGAAGGGCTTGTCAGAGAGAGGCTCTCTGCTGCCCTGGTTCTGCGGACCCCCTCTGCCCCTAGGGTGGCGTCTGTTATTATTACCCCCTCTGATCTGGGGGTAAACTGACCACGTGCGTCAGGAGTGACTCCCTGTGATTTTCGGAACCACATTTTCCCTCCCTTCTGACCTTTGGGGTAAGGTCTAGAAGGGGTGGAGAAACGGACTCCTATGGCAGAAGGAGTCTTGCCATCTTGCTCGCACCTGGTTAAAGTGTCCTTCACTTGAGGGCCAAACAAAGTTGTCCCATCAAAGGGAGAGTTTGTGAAGGACGCCTTAAAGGGGTCTGCAAAATTGCAAAGCCGCATCCAGGACTGATGTCTGAGAGCCACTCCTGTGCCTGCGGCTCTACTCGCCCCATCGGCTGCATAAGAAATGAGCCGCATGGAGGAGTTAGTTATGGAATTTAGGATTCCCAGCTGAGAGGCAATCTTCTCTTGAGCCCCTGCAGCTGATGGATCCTGTACTACTTCACCCAATTCTTTGAGGATATCTCTTTGAAGTCGGGTGAAGTGACATAGATAATTCAGCGAACGCATAGCAAAGGTCGCTGAGGAAAACATCCGCTTACCATACCTGTCCATGGTCCTAGACTCCTTGTTAGGAGGATGGACTGGTACGGAAGGATCTGCAATTTCCTTCTTGGTGGCGGCCGCCACCAACATGGCATCAACCGGGACACCTTTAGTGAGAAACTGTTTTTCAGTGGGGGCCGTGATAAATTTAGAAGGCCTCCTGGGGACTGGTTCCACCGAATCAGGAGATGCCCACACCTTTCGAGCTATCACGTCCATGAGGGGGTCGAAAGGCAGAGACACCCAGGAGGTGGAGGGTCGAGATCCAAAAGCCTCCAGGTATACCGATTCATCCTCGGAAGGATTAACGGAGGGCCAGTTCCCCCTCTGTTTCAGGAGTTCAAGGATGTCTGAAAAGGAGACATCCTCAGAGGGGGATCTTGGGGACCCCTCCGACTCATCTAAATCGGTATCTGATGTCGTAGACTCAGGGGAGTCTAAGTGCTTCCTCTTGCAGGTCCTCTTACGCGGGGGTTCCCCTGAAGGATCAGGAGAAACCTCGGAAGAGGAAGTTCTTCCCAATGGGGAAACCTGGGGCGATGGATCTCTGGGTCCGGGAGCAAGAGAGTGGGAAGAGATATCTACAGGCACTGTAGAGGGAGGAGCTAAGGGAACCGACTGCTGACTGAGCTCAGGGGCTAGCACACTCCTCATCACCTCGAAGGCAGCCCTCCTGGGGAGGACCGAGAGCTCCCGCTCCGAAGAAACAGGAATCCCCGGCCCCACCGAAAGGGAAGGCTCCGAAGCAGATGTCGGTGCCGAGCTCACCAAGGCCGAAGCTCCGAGAGGGAGAACGGGGTCGGACAAGGGTCCGATGCCACTCGCCCCCCCAGAACCGACCAGGGAAGCCCGACGTCTGGATCCCTCCAAGGACGGTCTCAAGGAGGAGACAGGAGTCAAAAACTACAGAGCCGAAAGGGGTGGTATCGGCTCCGAAGCACCAACAGTCACGGTACCAATAATCTCCGGCTCCGAACTCTGAAGGAGAGTCGAAGGAGGAATTTCTGGAGGGTGTGGAATAGCGATCGTCTGCTGAGACGGGCTATGGAGCATCTGGGCCAGTGCCTGTGATTTCAACAGTCTACTCACCACTCTCTCCAAGTCATGGTCTGAGAGCCTGGAAGACCTTGAGGATCGGCTCCGATGGCTCCGCTCCGAAAGTAAGGGAGAGGCCGGAGCCGAGTGGATAGATTCCAGCGAAGGAGATCTAGATCTCTTTCTCGACGGAGCCATCGGAGCCGAAGAACCTTCGGTTCCAGTTGGAGCCGACAGCTTGTCGGCTCTGAGCTGGGTTAGAGATGTGTCGGCTCCAGCCGGAGCCGACGCAGGCTTCGAAGCAAGGGTATCGGCTCCAGCCAGAGCCGACAAGGGTATCGAAGCCAGCGTATCGGTGCAGATACTATAACTTCCGAGAAGGAAGGATCGGCTCCGGACGGAGCCGATCTCGACTCCGGTGGAGTCGGAACCAAGGCCACAGACTTGGACACTGAAGGCTGGGCCTTGGATGGCTTTGAGGGCTTCCCCGAGCCGGACTTAGCCAGGGAGCTCTCAGGCTTGAGAAGACCTCTTAAAATTAGCTTGTTTCTACGTTCTTGCAGGACTCTCTGGCTGAAAGAGTGACAAATAGCATAGGAGTCCTGCAGGTGTAGGGGTCCCAGGCAATAAATACAAGAAGTGTGACCGTCTGTCAGAGACATCTTCTGACAGCACGAGTCACACTTCTTGAAACCTGAGACCCTGGTGTCTTTAGACATGACTGAGTCCTAAACACAACACACACACCACTCAGTCCAAAAATCACACTGACTACACAAAAATTAAGTACAGTGAATAAAAAACACAAACACACCTAAACAAATCCTGACAGGAAACTGTTTGGGAGGGGAAGGCCTAAGGCCTGAAAAAGAAAATATGGATAAGGGAACGGGAAGCTAACGGGAATAGGGCTAAGTGAATGGGTTAGCTAACCCACTATGAAAAAGAAAAATTTAAGTATTGGGATAGTTAAATTTCTCAGAAAAGAGTAATTAAATTCACTTACCAGGAGCTGGCAAAAAAGGTGACCTCATGAGCGAAGCGGCAAACGAGATCTGGGTAATCACCGCCTTGCATCATGGGATATGGGGCTGCCTCGAGCTGGTAAAAGTGACTCTCGAGCTTAGCAAGTGCCGAGTCGGAGCCGAGGATCGGCTCCGAACCCATCCAGCAAGAATGAAGGCGAGACTGACAACTTAACATCAAAGATTCAATTCCTGATGAGGTGCATAAGCTGTCATAAAGATTTTACTAAGTGTTCACTCCAGGTTTGCTGTAAATGTTTGACAAGAGCATAACTAAGCATACTCAGTGTACTCATATGAGTACATTTCTTATGAGCATGTGCTGGAATTTTCAACAGTCAGAGAGCATTGAATGTTTAGAACTGTAAAAATGAATATTTACAGTACAGAGCATACCTTTAAACTGTCCAGACTTTTGCAAAATGTTCATATTTTTCCCTTATATTTTTGGTCTGTTCCTCTGTGGTTTTCTGGCAAATCACTGAGGAGTGAAGTCACTAAATAATAACAAACATTTGAGTTTCAGACTTCATATCCTTCAGAAAATGCATGCCAACACAAGTCTTGTTATTCTAGCAACTTTCCAAGTGTAGAAGAGCAATATTTAAAATCCGTCCATATTTTTCGGGCTTTGTTCCCCAATTATTTTAGGTTTTGTCCAGATTTCTTGTCCTAAGAGGTTGAGAGGTATGGTATAGAAGTATGCAAAGAATGCTTGTCTTAAAGGAATATACCTCTAAAATAGCTTTTTATGAGTATAAATGGCAACAGTTGAAAATAATGTGTCTTCTTCTTACATCTCTGGGGGTACTATTATGAGGGTTGAGTACATTTTAAAATGATACGCAGACAGTGGCTGCAACAACATTAGGTTTGAGTACAAAATGTAAATTTCTGACTACACCCATACGCAGGTCTATTCACAAATGTGGTGAGGGAGAAGGGATGAAGGCTACTGTAATGCTGAGGCTGCAGGTTTGTGTCTGCCTATGATATATACACATTCTTGTAACCAACAGCCAGCACCACCCCCATGGCTTGTGTGACGCTGCCAGTCCGGCTATCTGGAATTTTGTGAATAGTCGTGTGTCATTTGTGAATATTAGTATGATTCATATGCTTGTCTTACAAATGTAAGATAACTATATGTTATGGGGATACTAAACTACTGGTGCAGAAGTGTGTGTTGAACTGTATGTTATGTACTGAGCTTCAAGAATGTAACCACAGTGTACCCTACAGGAAAAGAACAGCAATGTATATAAACTGTATACCTGTGCAAATGTATGTTTTACTAGTAGAAGCTGGAACATACAGAGTTTGCTTGCAAAACTTCAAAAAAATAAGTTGAAAAGTAAAGTGTTTTACGATTGTGTTATCTCTCAGTAAGCAGACAATGTCTAGAGCTAGAGGTTTTCATATTGTCTTGAAACATAAATAATTACTAGCTTTCAAATGTAAAAGTGTTTAATTGTTTTGCAACTTCCAGTTCTGGGCAAACATCTGAGTGAAATGTACTTCTCACATAGAGATGATAAAATTCTGTTGGTATCTGTTAGCCTGGGAACTGAAGGCAGGTGACAAAGAGTGATGTCATCCAGGCTAACCCAGCAGTAATATGTTATATTAATTTAAGAACTCTCGCAGAGAGGGAGACTAGGCATTTTGTATCTTGTTTTGGACCTTGCAAGAAAATCCACTCATCTGCATTTGCCTTGCTCTGTAAGTAAGTTATTTAGGGCATAGTATATTTTAGATATGGTTATGAATATAGTAAAGATTAGTTTAGATGTTTTCTGTATTTATTTGAGACTGTCCTGCAATGTTGTTTTAAAATATTTCCTGTGATTCTGAAGTCTGTAGTTACTGTGTTGTTTGAGTATTGTCTTGTTTTTTATTATTTATTATTAAATATATTTAAACCTTTCAATTGTGGCTGGTTTATTTAGAGATATTTAAGCTCGTAGAGTATTTGCATATGTATTTGGTGACACTGTATAGGCCACTCCAATAGCCTTGCTCATGGTCACAATTACCATTTGGATAATAGTAACATTACACAATAGGATTGGGCACCCTTTGTAAGGGCCTTACAGTAGTTGATAAGTAGTGGTTAATGACAGTGATAAATTATAGTATGGGAAGAAGGGGGCATAGCTAGTAAACCTGTGCCAGCTTTCCCCAAGAGTGTGTGTGTGTTTGTATATAAATCAAATCTCTAAGTGTGTGTGTGTGTGTGTGTGTGTGTGTGTGTGTGTGTGTGTGTGTGTGTGTGTGTGTGTGTGTTAGCTACATGGGCAGGGACACGAAGCACTGGTTGAGCAGAGAGGGTGCTGAAAGTTTTGACTTGACCACTCAGCTGAGATCTTAACCCTATAGCTATGCCAGTAGGGAATCTTATTGGGGATCTGCAGGAAGAGGCAGAAACTAGCCCCAGACTGACTGTGATCTCTGTGTTCTCTTAAAGGAAAATGCACTTTACTGTGTGTGTGTACTTGTCATCCTCCCAATGTGTACGCCCCTCACTGGTGCTAGTGGTGAGGATTGAGGTTCCTTGATTACTGGGCCAGTGCAGGGGCATCACAGCTTGTTCTGCTACTAACTTTTTTCACCATTAAAAAGGTAGTAATAGTAATAATAACAATGATAATAATAATATCAATTTGAGAAGTGAGTAAACCCACTGAAAACACGGTCCCTTTTCAAGTGTGATGAAGAAGCAGTGACTGGTTAAATTACTTGTTCAGATAGTAGGCAAATAGAGGAGATAGGAATTAAACCAAAAAAAAATTGAAAATAAAAATATATCATAAAAAACACTTACGTGAGCAGAAGAATCTTTAACTGTCTAACGCCTCAGCAACATGCTTTTAAAGACTGATACATGAATTACAGTACAAATATTTACAAATATAAAATCACCTGATCATTATCAATTAAACCATTAAGACCTACAAGGAATAAAATGCACACTTGCTGTAGGTCCTAGGTCAGCAGGATGTAGTCTTAAACCTCATTACCAAACTGTTAGATATATGCTACTAACCTCTCCCTATTATCTTTTCAAACTTGAAAGTATATGTATAGATTTTAAGAATATTTCTATAGCAGCCCTTCTTTTATATGTATTTCACTCATCAATATAGTTTGTTTAGTAAAGTCCTATTGCTTCCATTTCTTAGACTGTAAAATGTGATTATACATGTATTTTATGTAACTGTCTAAATGTGGAAATATATGTTACCAATGTTAAACCCATCTGTGCAGATTTCAAAGGTTATTGTTTTTTCTTGTAAGTGTACACTCTCAGGCTGGGTCTGAAAATGATCCAATGGTATAAGTGGTCTACCCCTGTAAACAAACTTAAATAAATAAATAAATACAGAAAAGCAATAAAATCCGCTTCTCAAAATGATTCATTTCATATCCATAACCTGTCTTCATGCCATACTTACAAAAGAAAAACTAAATAAATACATAACAAAGCAAGCAATGTGTGAAAATGGGTGCATTCACATAATATAAGGTATTTAGAGGACAGTGATAATACATTTTAGCACAATATCTAACATTTTAACCACATGAAAATTTTTCTCAACTTTATTTTTTTTTCATGATAACGCTGCATTACCTTTTAGACAAGGCAATTTATGTCACCTCAAGAACAATGCTGTGTATGCTAATTCTAGCTATCACTTTCTGAGATTCTGAAAGGAGAAACGTCAAACTTTCGCTGTGTAGGTGAAATTCTAACTATGCAGACAGATTAATGTTACCTGTTTCTTTTAACAGTGACCTGAAGATGGTGTTTACACAAAGGTGAAATGCATTGCAAAACCTTTGCTTGATGCTGAGAATAAAACTATAACGTTCCCATAGCTTTCAAAATGAATTTCAGCTAAATTCTCATGGGAAAGCCAAAATGTTGTAGTCACTATCTTATTACCTTCTAACACTAGTTTCAACATAGAACTATTGTAGTCAAGAGTTGTAGCACAGTTTACTATGAAAATCTGTACTAAAGAACAAGTAAGTTATAAAACATGTTCAGCATACTTATACCAGTACATTTTAAAACATTAATCACAATAAATGATGGCTGACATGCAAATGTGCTCTGCCATGTCAAATAAATACAGTTTAAGTGCATACCTTTAGTGAGAGAATGAATTCCCAGTTTTACTTGTGAGAAGTTCCCACTGCCAATTTCACCTCTAACTCTGTAAAGGCCAATTCTTTTCCCTAATGTTAGCTCTTTAACAACCTTTTCATCATGAGACATATCTTGGGTCAGTTTCTCAAAGGGTGTCAACCTGCGCTGTTTACCCTCTTCATCTTCCTCATAACAAACAGTCTGTGAGTAATCTTCTGTGCTGTCCTGACGACTCCACCTTGCATACCGGTGGTTTCCCATGCTCCCACCATTTACATACACTGCTGTCATAGTCCAAAGACGTTTATCTTCTCATAGTGGGAGACAAGAAGGTTGACACTTGCAGGACTTCAAACCTCCTGTATTATTTAATTGTAAATCCGATAGCCTTACACAAAACAATAATACTAAAAACATTTAACTCCTGAGATGAGATAGCTTTATGCAGCATTACATTCTAGATGAAAATTTTACATTCTTCTTAAGCTTAGTAAGTGACCGGCAGAAAAAATTAGTGCAAATGACACATGCCTTCTATTTGTATTACAAAAGTCAAGATTTAAAGACCAATGCAGACCAGAAACCACCAGCTGTGAGCATGCAGTCAAATTACACTGAAGGCAAACTTTTTCCCATTCCTCAAAAGATACATTCAGGCACAGTCCTTAATATTTTCTGGCTTCTCTGGCTCATTCTTGATTTCTTCTAAACAATATTCTTCAGAGCATTACAGGTGGAGAATCCATACATTACAAGCAGTTAAAAGAGATAGTCTATTTCAGCACAAAGACTTTCTATTTCACTTTGACTGTCCTGTGTAATGTAGACAAAATGTATAGCTGGAGTGGCAGCCAAAATGAAATTTTTTCACTACAGTTCATTACTACAGCCTTTGGTAAAACAATGCTCACACAGACCTGGCGTCAGCATACACGCATTTCCCATCATTTGTAGGCTTTTAAACATCAGAGTATGTGCACAGCGCTGTGTCAGCTTCTGATATGTGTTGATAAAATATCCATCGCTGGATCCTGGCACTTCCTTTCTTTGTTGTTTCATGTTAGACTATGACGCTGAGAAAGTCATCTGGAAGTTTAATCTCTGCTTCTGTATCTGGCAGCAGGAAAAAGGAGTCGTGAGCCAGCAGTAAAAATGTCATCACGTGCAAGGATAGTGCAGGATTAGGTGACCGGCTACTAGGTCATTATAGATTACCTTCGGTGAGAAAAACATATCAAATCCAGAAGCCTTCATACACTCTGTAGATGGACCATCATCCTAAAGAGAAAGATTGCAAAACAGAATTATGTTTCCACTTATTTCAACTGGAATTTTTTATGTCACCATTGTATGTCTGAATTTTAACACTATGAACTTGCATGCACTAGAAATAGCTTGCTCATTTTCTCTTGTTCTTATTAGAAATGCATGCATTGTGACAGACAAATGAGCATCACTTGCATAAATCCACTGTGCAGTCGTTCCATTTTTCAGATGGAACATTTAAAACATAAAAAGCAGCTGCAAAATGCAACCTTACAACTTGAGTTTATCTGGAATGTTAGTGCTACAACCTTGTCTCCAGTCTACCGTCAGAGACTGCAATAAAGCAATGTGCTGACTTCCAATATCCAAGTCATTTAACCAAGACAGCATGGATGGCAATACAAGGAAGGTATAATGCATTCAAACAATATTCTTTTGTTGTGGCATTCACATGTGCTCCAGGGCAGGAGTCACTCACCACTGTCAAAACAGTAGACAACTGATACATTTACATTTACAGTACTACTAGCCATTAGTACAGTTTTTAAAGTGTGTGTGTGTGTGTGTGTGTGTGTGTGTGTGTGTGTGTGTGTGTGTGTGTGTGTGTGTGTGTGTGTGTGTGCGCGTATGTGTGTATGTGTGTGTATGTGTGTGTATGTGCATGTGTGTGTGTTGCTTCTTGTGCTACCCACATCAGTACTGAGACCTGTGGGGATGAGCTTTTGTCACTCAGCCTGCAAAGCAAACTCAGACTCCAAGGCTGAACATAACCATATTTACCCAATTTTATCCGCATCTATTTTCTGGCAAACAGCAATAATGCACTAGGGCTGCAATTAGTCATGTCAAAAAGGCCTCAGTGTTTCTAACTGAAATTTCTTCCAATCTTTGTAAATGATTAAACTAGAGCTGTGGTTTCTGCACATAACATTTGAAATACTTCAATTTTATGCAGTCATGGTACAAGCAACAATTTACTAAGGCACTTGTGCAGATGTGCAGAACTGATAGAAAAGAACTGGTATCATCCATACAGTGTTTAAAAGGAACATTCCCTTATCATTATACCGGAGTCTGATTGCCATGAGTCTGTCACTAATTCTGATGACATCCCTCACTGCCTTCTGCAGCCTCTCTCTCACCACAATTCCCACATTATTTGTAGCCCTTCCTCCTCCTGAGAATTAGTCTCTGCATCCCACGTCAAGTGGATTTGCTGCACTGCCCTTCCAACTTGTGTCTTGCATACACAGGCTGTCCAGCCTCCTCCATACCATCATGGCATCCACCTCCAAGCTGTGTCCTGTCATTGAATCTAAACTAAGTGCAGCAATTCTTAGTTCATGTTTGTCAGATGGTTTCATTTTACATCCAGCTTTTGCTCAACAGAGCTATCCCAAGTAACTCAGGATCGGCAACTGGACACCGGCCATTCATGGATGCCCAAAGTAGTTGGTCTATACAACAACCCCCATGTAGAGTCTGTGCTGCTGTCAACAGCTCCACTGATTGGTGAGTATGAGATGGAAATACTCAGCATGTTTATAAGAGGTGGTAGGAACCCCACAGAGACACTGGGAGAACACACAAACTCCAAACAGGCACTGGCTGGAAGTTAGGACTGAACCTTGTACCTTATGCATGGAAACCAAAGACCTTAAATATGATGCCAAC
>NC_056726.1:213989659-214007159 GCF_019279795.1 Protopterus annectens
TATTTCTCTGGCCTTGTGATTTATGTGAAGCAACTTGGATTGACATATTTTAATGTGTGCCAACTTATTTGTGTGGACTGAGGCGGCAAAATATTACATAGCCATCAGACATGCTCTAAACAAATCAGGGATAAATCTCAATAGAATCATGGACAAATCCAGAAGTAATCAGGGACAGTCAGGGACACGTAAAATATTAGTACTGTGAATATACATATTTTGAAGTAAAAAGTTTATAACTCTAGTTATTGTTTATGAAGTGTATTATTAAGTGTATTTCACCACCTTTCCTCCAAAAGTCACCATTTTAGGAGGGATTAAGAGGGACAGTGCTAACATTTGAGTTAAAAATCTGGGTAGTTGAGAGGTATGCTTAGAGGTGAAATACATAGCCATCAGACATCGTGGCTGTAACTGCTGGGTGGATGTTGGGGTTGGCAGGATGAAAGCAACTGACCCTCTTGTCATTTGTTCAGTTTAAAAACAGGACTAGTGTGCATTTGTGAGAAGCAAGATGGACTACTTAACTGGACATCTGCTATGCACAGACAGACTATACCTCTTTGGAGGGAAATGATTAGCTACCTGCTGCTGTTTGTTTATTATTTTGGCTTTGCAGAACTAATGTGATTATCTGAAGCAAAGTCCACTATTTTAATGTGTGGCATCTGTTTGTTTGGAACAAAGGTAAAATATATTACACAATTATCCTGTTTTACCACAATCAGTTGTCTGTATTATTCACAGAAGTGGCTATAACTACTTGCTCAGGGTTGCCTGGATAAAAGTAATGGACCCTTTTGTCACTTGTCCAGTTTAACAGTAATCTCTCTCTCAAAGAAATTGGAAACATGCATCACAGAATGTACAGTTGTGCACACTTACCATAAATGTAGATGTTCGAGTGTATTCACTGTTGCAGTCATTACATTTGGGTTATCTGCCTGCAGGTAGCCCTCAGCCAGCCTAAATATCAAAGTCTTGGCTCCTGCGTCGGATGCTGTCTCTTCTTCCATGATGTCAGGTCATCAGGAGTATAAAGCATGCAGCTGACACCATTACATCAGTTTTTCTTGCCCCAGATGTCAGGTGCCCCCATAATGGGAAGCAATTATATATAAGGTTACATCTCCAACAAAAAGCAAATACATCAGAGAGCTGAAATACACTAAACAAGAAGAAAGGTATAGCCAAGAGAAGTCAGAGGGCTGGAGGGAGGGTAACCAGGACTGCAACAGTGAATACACTCGAACATCTACATTTATGGTAAGTGTACACAACTGTACTATGTTCTTCGTGTTTCACTGTTGCAGTCATTACATTTGGGTAGATTCCCAAAGATAAGGAAGGGAGGAGGCAGTTAGAGAGCATTAGGACCAGCTATTAAGCCCTGCAAGACTGCAGTGTCAAAACCAGCTCTGGATTTAGAAAAAATAGGCAAGTGGCAATGCTTGGTGAAGGTATGTACAGAGCTCCAGGTAGCAGCTTCTAGGATGTCCCTGGTAGGGACACCTTTGAGAAAGGCTGTAGAAGTAGATGCAGCCCTGGTGGAATATGATCTTATCCCATGTGGGGTAGGTTTTCCATGGTGCTTATAGCAGAAATGAATGCAATGGCCTATCCACTTAGAAATGGTTTGCTTTGAAATGGCCTTCCCCTCTGCCACTGCAGCAAAGGCAACTAGCAGCTGTTCAGTTTTTCTGAGAGGCTTAGTCCTATCCAAATAAAATCTAAGTTGTCTGTGCACATCCAAATAGTGCAGTATTCATTCTCCTTTGTTCTGGGGATTAGAAAAGAAGGTTGGCAAATGGATGGACTGATTAAGGGCCACACTGGATACCACCTTGGGCATAAAGGAAGGGTTGGTCCTGAGGGACACCCTGTCTGCATGGAAGATGATGAAGGGCTCCACTGCCATGAGGGTCTGTAATTCAGACATTCTTCTTGCTGAAGTGATGGCTAGAAGGAAGGCTGTTTTCCAAGAAAGGAATTTTGAACTCTGCAGTTGCAGCTGGCTCATAAGGAGGTAGAGTGAGTTTTTCCAATACAAAGTTAAGATCCCAGGCTGGAGTAGGGGCTCTTCTGGGTGGCCTTAAAATGTTGACTTCTCTGAGGAATTGTTTCAGCAGGGGGTGAGAGAAAATGGGTGGCTCAGTATTATAATGTGCTGAAATGGCTGAGGCATGAATTTTAATTGACAAGAAGGAAAGGCCCTTGTGGAGCATCTCTGTTAAGTATTGAAGATTATGCAGTAAGCTGGGCACTGTTATGCCCATCCTCTGAGTCTTGCTCCAGGAACAGTATATTTTCCACTTTTCAGCATAGGATTTTCTAGTACTAGGCCTCCTTGCCTCCAGAATGACATCTAGCACCGGCTTACTGAGGGATGCTACTGGAGAGCTCAGGTAATTAGCCAGGCTGCAAGGTTCAGGGTTTGAAGCTGGGGGTGCAGAATCTGGCCCTGCTGCTGGGACAGGAGGGAAGGGGTCTGAGGCAGATGCTATGGTTCCAGCAGTGACATACTGCGCAAGAGGGGGTACCAGTGCTTGCGTGGCAGTTTGCGTGGCCAGTCTGGTGCAATCAGCATTGTCCTTGGTTTGTCCTGTTTGATCTTTAACAGAACTTTCGAGAGGAGAGGCAGAGGGGGAAAGGCATAAACTGAGAGGCTTTCCCAGGTGAAGGACAGGCCATCCACTTTCCAAGCTTGTCTGTGGGGAGTCCTTGTGCAGAATTTGTCCAACTGGTAGTTCTGAGGGGAGGTAAACAGATCTATCTCTGGGTTCCTTCATTGGTTTCTCAAAATGTTGAATATCTTTGGTTCCAGTTTCCACTCGTGTGGGTCCATGAGATTTCTGCTTAGGTCTGCCAGTGAATTTAGCTTGCCTGTCAGGAATTGAGCTTGTAGGTGCACTTGGTAGCTCAAGACTGTGTTCCACAGAGCCATGGCTAGTCTGCAGAGAGGGTATGAGTGGGTTCCCCCCTGCTTGTTTATGTACCACATAACAGTGGTGTTGTCTGTCTTTACCAATAATTGTCCTAGAAGAATGTGGTCCTTGAAGGCTGTCAGAGAATTCTGTACAGCTAACATTTTTTTTTGATTGATATGCAGGTGCATTTGACTCGGGTTCCATTTGTCCTGAATGCACTGCCCTGCCAAGTGAGCCTCCCATGCATAGTCTGATGTGTCTGTTGTTAGGGTTTGGGCAGCAGGGGGTAAAGAGAATGGCAGTCCATTGTTGTGGTAGCAGGCCTCTGCCCGCCAAAGGAACTCTGTCTTTATACAAGGAATGATAGGAATTATTGATTCCAGGTCCTGAGAATGGTGACACCATAGGCATTTTAGATACCATTGTAGTTACCTCACATGCAGCCTTGCATATGGAATTATTAGGATGCAACAGGCAATGAACCCCAGGGCTTGCAGGATTTTCCTTGCAGCTAGCTGGATCTTTGTGGCCAGTAGTTTGAAGTAGGCTGTCAAATAAACTTCTTTCTCTGGCATGAGGTAAGCCTTCTGGGAAGTTGTGTTCAAGATTGCTCCCAGGAATACAATTTGTTGGCAGGATACTACATGATATTTCTTTTCGTTTACGGTGTACCCCAGTGAAGTTAGCAGTTTCTTTACAAATGCCAGATGATTTAGTAGCATGTCCTGGCTTTCTGCCTGAATTAAACAATCGTCCAGGTATGGGTATATTTGAATATTTCTTTGCCTGCAAAATGCAATGATTGGAGCTAGGCACTTTGTGAATACCCTGGGCACAGTAGATAAGCCAAAGGGAAGTGCAGAGAACGGATAGTGCATGTGACCTGCTGTATTTCCTGCAATATTCCCTTATTGGAATGTGCAGGTAAGCTTCCTTTAAGTCCAAGATTGCCAACCAGGCATCTTTGCCTAGCATGGGAAGCAGCTGATGAAGAGTTAGCATTTTGAATTTTGGGATTATCAAAAAGATGTTTAGAATAGAGAGGTCCAGGATAGGACGCCAAGAGCTGTCTTTTCTGGATACCAGGAAAAGTCTTGAGTAAAAACCTTGTCCCCTTTCTTCTGCTGGGACGGGCTGAATAGCCCTGATACTTAGAAAAGAGAGAACCTGCTGTTGAGCCTCTGCCCACTGATTTGGGGGTAGTTCAGGCCAACCGTTTGGGGTTGGTAATGTGTGAAAGTGGAATCTGTATCTTTGGGAAACTATATTTAAAACCAATTTGTCCTGGGTAATGAGTTCCCAGTTTTTTGCATGCAGGGTGATCTTTCCCCGTAAAGGAGCAGGCAGTTGAGCAAGGCTTGGAAGACTTAAGGTTAAGTCATTGTGACAGTTTTCCATAAGGGGGTGTCTTACTACTTCCAGCTTTGGAACAGGGAGCCCCCCCACTGCTTAGGCCTGTCAGTACCTTGAGACTGTAGCCTAGGTGGTCTGCTGTTCCTGGGTTTGGACTGAGAAGGTCTAGAAAAGACAGGAAAGGACCAATTCTTAGACAGTCAATGCCTACTAAATCTGGGAGGCTGTACTTGCAGGAAATCTTTAACAGTTTGCATAGATTTAGCTTTTTCCTCCATCTTTTTAAGTACTTCTTCTGCTTTGTTGCCAAACAGGCGGTCTTGGTCTAAGGGAGCAGCCAGTAATTTAGCTTTAACATGATCTGGCAAATTTTGCTCCTTAAGTCAAGCATGCCTTCTAGGAACAGACCCAGTGACAGCAGCCCTGCAAGATGCTTCTAGAGAGTCAAAACCATACTACAAAGTATGTTTACCAACTTGTTCAGCAGAATGCATTAAATCCTGCAATTCTTTATTTTCAGCACAGTCAGGAATCAACATTATTTTTTGTTTAAGTAGTTCAATAATATGCTGCTGATACTTTAACATATGAAACTGGCAGTTTAAGGCCCTAATAGCCAAAGTAGCAGAAGTGTATACCTTCTTACCCCATCTGTCCAGGGCCCTGGAATCTCTATCAGAAGGGGTAGGGTTTTTGGCAGTAGTAGCCTTAATGCTTTTAAGTCCCTGAGAAATGGTCTCTTGGTCCGCAGTAGGATTCTTGAAAAGGAACTTGTGAGAGTCAGGTACTCTGTAATATCTGTCAGGTTTCCTGGGAGCTGGAGGTAAAGTGTCTGGGGCCAGGCTAGATTCCAAGAAGGCATCATCTACAATGTCCAGGACAGGAGGGATAGCTAAAGGCCTATTTTGAGGTAGGAGCAAGAATTCCCTAAAGCCTCTTTTTGGAATCAGAGTAATTCTGGCTTTCCCAGCGGAAATGCTCCCTAAGAGTGTGCAAGGTTTCATCAAAAGAAAAATCTTCTGGAGGGGAAGCAGAGGGTATGGAGCACTCTGCATCAGAATCCTCATAGGTAGATAAGGGCAAATCCTGATAATCAGAAGAAACAGAGATTTCAGAATTCTGATCAGAAGAATCAGAAGGAAAATTAGTTCTAGGTCTCTTAGAGGGCGAAGACTGGCTTCCCCTAATTAAAGTAATAAGGTCTTCAGCCATTCGTATCATTTGCATTTTAGGCATATGGGCCTGACCATGCAGTTTGGATGTTGGTTTTCTGGGCGTGGGTCTAGTTTTAGGCCTTGAAGAAGATGGCGTTGGTTTGAAATGCAAGTCAGTAGGCCTGAATACACCCTCAGAAGCCAGTGCCTGCACAGCGGCTCCGGACCCATCCAAGGTAGAGACATCCGCAGATTCCATAGTCGAAGAAGCATCTCGAGGCATACCGGACTCCGAATGGGTCTCAGTACAGGCCTGCGAATCTGAAGTAGCAGGTATCAGGGGCTGCGAAAGCACCTCAATGAGTACCGGCAAACTGGCAACTAGCTTAACGGAAGCATCGTCGGCAGCTTTGGACCTATGCAGTCTGTCTCTGTCGTTATCTTTACTTTTTTTGGAATGTCAGAGGTCAGATGACTTACCAAAGCCATTTCTGGATAATTAAACCGAGTACCGAAATAGTTTGATGCAAAAATGAACGGACGATGCATAGCTCGAGGATTGAATAAGGCACAAAACCGACAGCGAGGGACGTCGTGGTCTGGACCTAAGCAAGGAATGCAGTATGAATGAAAATCTTTAGGAGGTATTTGCTTTCCACAGGTAACACAATTGTTAGCTTTTACTGACATCGGATTAGAGCACGGAAAAGGATCCCCAATGGGGTACTTAGCTTTTTTGAAGACTTTGGTTCTGAAACTTGAAAATGAAAATTTCAGGAGTCCGCCAACCAGCAGTTGCGAACTGCTTCTGCTTCAGGCACCGCGTGGCAAGAAAGACTGATATAATGGCATTGGCTGCATGCTTTATACCCTTGACGACCTGACGTCATGGAAGAAGAGACAGCATCCGGCGCAGGACCCAAGACTTTGATATTCAGGCTGGCTGAGGCTACCTGCAGGCAGATAACCCAAATGTAATGACTGCAACAGTGAAACATGAAGAACATCACCCAGACCTTCATAACTTCTCAGGGCCGGAGGCATACACACCAAACCTGTTCAACAGCATTCTGATATGGGCTTAGTAATCCCCTCTGCACTGGATCCCAACTAGTCTAAAATCAGCCATGCTCATGGGTGTGCACAAAAAGTCATTGTACTTGTGTGGGGGGCTGGGGACAATGTCATTATTTCTTTAACATTCTTCCCAAAAACTCAGACGGCACTTCATCTTACGTTACCCTGGGGACATTGTAGTCAATGTTTCTTTAACTTTCTCACAGACTTCCAAAAAGTGTATAAAGGATTACTATGCCTTGTATAAGGGGCACTGTACCATCTCTAGAAGTAACAACTTGTAAACATTACTGTAATCATTATTTTTTCCTCAGAGTCAAACATCTGATGCATATACAGATGTTTGTCTTTCAGAGTAGAATAAATAAGCCCACTGTTTACGTCTGACAGTAAACATGTTATGTTCTGTTTGTTTTTTTTTTTTTCAGGTTTCTCTGAGTCTGGTATCATAAGGGTAAGGAGGCATACTATACATAAAAATGACAACAGCAGCTTGAAATAGGACCGAAGGGAATAAACAGAAAGTGACAATCAATTTTGAGGTGATGGGTGTGGAAGCAGTTCTTATTCCCGTCTGATTTATGTATTCTCATAAGCGTTTGTCTTTCCATTTTATTGTGAATTAGTGTTTGGTCAGCTTTGAGCTTTAAAAGTTGGATACAACTTACTTTTTCATTTCTGGGAAGAAATAAAATTGAATTTCTGGAGATTGTTTACATTAGGACACACCGGGATGCACAGTAGCAAGCACCTTGTGTGATATGGCCGAGACTAGGCTGCAAGTATTCAGGATGACTGCTGTCCACTTAAAGAGATCAGACAATTATTGTTATTTTTACTTATCTATTTTTTTGTGCTTTAGGAGATGAGAGATTGCAAAGACAGACATCATAACATACATCAAGGGGTTTCTGACACCAAACATTCCCACTGCAGTAGGACTGCAAGTCACTTAAAATTATGTACAGCAGGGTGTGCAGGATGGATGGCAGCCCCACTTGGTTGATGACAGTTTACTTTAGGACACAACAGGATTTAGGATTACAGTGTAGTAATGGTTAGTCTGGATGTGATGACAGGATGCAGGTAATACAGTTGAAGAGTAAAACTAAATTTTTCCTTAGATCATGGATCACATTTTAATCTTTAACACAGAAAGGAAGATGGAAAAGGTAATGGGAGCTGATTTTTTTGGTGGGACAGAGTGAGAACGGCAGATAGCAGGTACAGACAAACACACACAAGGAACACGGACACAGACAGTGTAGTCTGCAAGCAAAAGGTGAGATGCACAGTGGATAAACAAATATAGACAGAGAGTAGACAAGTAGTGACACAGAGGGCTGGACAAAGAAGAACATATTGGAAATGACATAGAAGGGGAAGGGCGACAATAGCAAAGTAACAGGGCGGGCTGCTGGCATGGCCAGCTGCCACACTGTCCAACAGGGCAACTACTCCAGACATCACAAACCTAGGAGGTTGACATCATGGGCTGGTCTCTCCTTCTGAGGGCCAGTGATCAAGACCTGCTGATTGAGCAAATCATCACATTAATCCAGAGTACACTCCATGCTCCTGAAACTTTTAGTTATGTACTCACCATAACTTTAGATGTTTGGGATCCATCTCGCCTACATTCTGTACTGATGGGCTCGGAGCCGATCCCTCGGCTCCGACTCGGCACGCTATACTATAGAGCGAGGCCTCTTATTGGCTGAGCTATTTCTTATCCCAGGATGCACCACCACTAATCCCCCAGATCTTGTTTGTCCGCATTCATGCACAACTTGTTTATATAACATTGTTAGATGTTTCAAGATGAAACAACAGGATTCGGACCTTCTGATATCCTCTGATCTCCAAGGAAGGGGGAAGGAGGGTGGGTTATTAGGAATGTAGGCGAGATGGATCCCAAACATCTAAAGTTATGGTAAGTACATAACTAAAAGATGTTATGTGATCCTATCTCGCCTACATTCTGTACTGATGGGACAGCGTCCCTAGCACCTAAATCCTGGGTGGCTCATTGGAAAACACTCCTGAGCACTGTGGAACCAAATGAAGCTCATCCTCTAGATGCCACATCCAATTTGTAGTGGGAAATGAAGGTGTGCGGGGAAGACCATGTAGCCGCAGCACAAATGTCACTAATGGCAAGCTTAGAATGAAATGCTATCGAAGTAGCCATAGCCCTTGTAGAATGAGCTTTGACAGAGGTGGTAAGCTCTTTGTTAGAATAAGAATAAGCTTGAGTAATACAGTCCCTGATCCATTTGGCAATAGTGACCTTTGTGACAGCTTTGCCCAATTTATTGTCTGCAAAGGATACAAACAACTGATCTGTTTTCCTTGTTTGTTTGGTCCTGTCTAAATAAAAATGCAACTGCCTGTGGACATCTAATGTGTGGAATATGAATTCCGCTTTGTTAGAAAATTTCGGAAAGAAGACTGGAAGTTCTAATGATTGTTGTAGGCAGAAACTGGAACAAACTTTAGGGACAAAGGAAGGATTTGGCCTGAGAGATACTCTGTCTTTGTGAAAAACTAGGTACGGAGGTTTCACAGACAAAGCTTGAAGCTCTGAAACCCTTCTGGCAGAAGTGATTGCCACCAGAAAAGCAGTCTTCCACGATAGAAATTTTAAATCACATGTCGCTGCCGGTTCAAAGGGGAAGGAAGTTAAGGCGCGTAACACCACATCGAGATCCCATGGAGGAGCAAGATGAGAAATCGGAGGTCTTAAGAGCGCAGCACCTTTCAAGAAGGTCTTACACAATCTGTTGCTCATTAAAGGTGGGTTTATAGATTCGTGAAAATTGGAAATAGCTGCCAATTGAATCTTGATGGTAGAGACTGAAGAGCCTTGATTGAAAAGAGAAGTTAAAAATTTTAGTACCTCCGATACGGGAATAGTGATGGGATCCAGGCCCTGGAGTTGAGCCCAAATAGCAAATCTTTTCCATTTGCTAGAATACAATTTCTTTGTAGCAGACTTGTGGGCCGAAGATAAGATGTGTACCACTTCTGGATCCAATGTATGACTCCTGACTATAGTCGGAAGAGGAGGAGCCAAGCTGTCAATTTTAAGGTGTGAAGGGACTGGTGAAATAGTCCCGACTGATGAAGCAAAAGGTCTGGGATCTGATCCAGGAACCATGGACCTTCCAGAGCATACTTCCAAAGATAGGGGAACCATACTTGACGAGGCCAGTAAGGAGCAACTAAGATCATTTTGCTCCCCAAGAGAGATGCCTTTTGTATCATCCTGGGAAGGAGAGGAACTGGAGGGAAGGCATAAAGCAAGCCGGTGGGCCAAGGACAGGCTAGTGCGTCCATGGGGCTCTTCCCTGGAGCCGGGGTGAGGGAGAAGAACTTTTTGCACTTCGCATTTAGAGGAGCCGCGAAGAGGTCGCAACACGGAACTCCCCATTTGCTGAAAATCTGATTTGCCACCGTGATGTTCAGAGACCATTTGTGAGGAGAGAGGATGGTTCTGCTCAGTCTGTCGGCTATCACATTGGACTTGCCTGGGATATGAGTAGCCACTAGGAAGCGTTTGGTCGACACTGCCCATTCCCAAACCCTCATGGCTTCTCTGCAAAGAGGGTAGGATCTGGTCCCTCCCTGTTTGTTCAAGTACCAGACCACTGACATGTTGTCTGAGTGAACGGCAATCACGCCCTGAGGGAGGTAATCGTGAAGGGCTTGAAGGGACTGAAGCACCGCCCTCATTTCTAGAATGTTGATATGAAGTAGGGTCTCTTTTGGGTGCCATTTGCCTTGGACTGACCTGCCCAGGGAATGCCCCCCCCACCCCATCTGGGAGGCGTCCGTGGTCAAAGTGGCCGCAGGAGGAGGTAGAACAAAGGGTCGTCCCTGATCCAAATTGGAGGGCACTAGCCACCAGCGAAGGTCCCGTTTGCAGGTTTCCGTGATCCATATGAGGTGACTGAGAGGGAGTTCCTGAAAGGACCACTGAGCTGAAAGAAGCCACTGGAGAATTCTCATGTGCAACCTTGCAAGGGGAACTAGAAGAACCGTGGCGGACATGGATCCCAATAGTTGCAGGACCATTCTGGCTGGGGCTTTGGATCTGGGAAGTAAGGCTCGAATTTCAGACTGTATGGTTTGTATTCTGTCTGTAGGTAGATAGACCTGCATTCGGTTTGAGTCTATCTCTACCCCTATGAATCTTATGCGTTGAGATGGCAGCAACACAGACTTTGGCCAATTGAAGGTGATTCCAAGGGAATTGCCCAGTGATATAGTGGCCTGTAGGCTCCGCAATAGTAGATGCTTGGAGGTGGCAGTTAGGAGCCAGTCGTCTAGATACGGAAACACCTGGAATCCTAGACTTCTCAGGTGAGCAGTCACGACCGTCAAACACTTGGTGAACACCCTGGGGGCTGTGGTGAGACCAAAGGGCAGCGCGCGGAACTGAAAATGACTGCCTCCTGGGCTGAAGCGCAGATGTCTCCTGGACGCTTGATGTACCATAATATGGTAATAAGCATCCTTGAGATCTATGGAGCACATCCGGAGCTGCACAGTCGGGCAATCCCTCAGGGTCTGTGAAAGGCTGAAGAGCCATGAAAGGACTCGCGGTCTCCAGTGTTGCGAGGGCCTCTGCCGCCTCTGGGATGGCGCCTTCCGGAAGAATTTCCCCCTCCCCTGCCTCTGGAAGGGGGATCATCCTGCTGAGAGGGGTAAGGCTTCTGAGATCTACGGAACCACATTTTCCCTCCTCTTTTAGCCTTGGGATAAGGCCGAAAGGGAGTGGAAAATCGTGCCCCTACGGCAGTCAAAGTCTTACCCTCCTGCTCGCAGCGGGTCAGTGTGTCCTTTACCTTGGGTCCAAACAGGGAGGACCCATCAAAGGGGGCGTCGGCAAAGGAAGACTTAAAGGCCTCCGCGAAATGACACAGGCGGAGCCAGGCTTGTCTCCGTAGAGCAATGCCTGTACCCGCCGCTCTACTCGCCCCTTCGGCCGCATAAGAAATGAGCCTAATGGACGACAGTGTAGCCAGCTGAGAGCCAACCGTCTGGGCCAGCTCCTCAGGCAGGTTACCCAAGAGGGTATCGGAAAGTTCTTTAATCAGATCCCTCTGAAATCTGGTAAAGTGCGTAAGGTAGTTCAAGGACCTTAATGTAAAGGCCGCTGAACTTAGGGTGCGCTTACCGTACCGATCCATGCTCCTAGACTCCTTATTAGGAGGATGGACGGACGTCGAAGCCTCTGCTACATCTTGCTGGGTAGCAGATGCCACCACCAAAGCACCTACAGCCACACCTTTAGTTAGGAACTCTTTTTCAGGGGGTGCTGAGAGGAACTTATTAGGATGAGCAGGCACCGGTTCCACAGAGTCTGGGTGTTCCCACGCCCTTCGACAGATCAAATCCAAGAGCTCGTCGAGAGGCAGAGACACCCAGGAGGCGGAGGGCTGAGCCCCAAAGGCCTTAAGGAACACCGACTCATCAGCAGAAGGGGGTTTGGACTGCCAGCCGCCTCGTTGTTTAAGGGCTTCCAGGATGTCTGCAAAGGAGACATCATTCGAGGACGACTTAGGGGACCCTTCTGCATCATCGAGATCAGTGTCTGATGTAAGAGACTCATCAGGGGAGTCAACGTGCTTCCTCTTGCACGATCTTTTCCTGGGGGGTTCTTCCGAAGAAGCTTCAGAAGGACCTCCAGGAGGGGGGAAACCCCAGTGGGGGTAACCTCAGGCCCCGGGGCTCTGCTATCTAAGGACAGGGGACTGCCAAAGACCCAGTCTTGGTATGCAGGGAAGGAGCTGGGGAGACCGTGGAGGTAGCCAAAGATGATTTGGCTAACGCACTCCTCATAGCCCTGAAGGCGGGACCACCAGAATCCCGGGAGGGTCCCACCTCCGTGGCCACGACGGTAGACGGCACTCCCGCAGCCGATGCACCGAGTGGAAGACTTGGGACCGAAAACATCAGTCCCGAAGCATCCCCTCCGGGGCCGACGGAAGAAGTCCGCGTACCGAACTCCGACTCAAGAGCCAGAGTTGGAGTAAGGGTCGGGCCCGACATTAAAACCTCCACCGGTTCCACCAGTACCGGCTCCAATGGTGCCGAGGCTGTTGGAGGAGGAACCATAGTAGCAGGGTGGACCATCGGCTCCGAAGCCGAATGGGCTGGAGCCGAAACTAACGTTTGGAACACTGGAGAATGGAAGAGTCTTAGGAGCACCCTGTCGATGTCCGAATCAGACATCTTGGAGGATCTGGACGATACCGATCGGGTCCAAACCGATTTCTCCATCAGCTCCATAGGACTAGGGGACCGGCTCCGAATGGATTCTATAATTATCGGTTCCGAGGGAGATCTCAAGGCAATTTCCCTCGGTGCCGATGAGGACTTCGGCTCCGAAGGGGAAGAGTCCGAGCCGGCAACCTTCATCGGCTCCAATATCAGTGGAGCCGATGAAGGTGACCCGCCTCTCGATGCCCCAGTCCTCGGCTCCGAAACCAGAGGGGCCGAGACTGGAGGCATCGAGGCAGACCGTTCCGCCCTCGGCTCCGAAGTCCGTGGAGCCGATGGAGAAGTCTGCCTAGGTTTTTTGGCAGTCGGTTCCGACTGACTGGTCGGAGCCGACGCTTTTTTCTTTTTTGAAGGAGACGGAGAAGAAGATAAAGCCTCCTCGAAGGATGGCTTAATTAACCCCTTAAGGATTAATTTGTTTTTCCTCTCCTGGAGGACCCTTGATGAGAAGGCGTGACACACGCTACATGACTCTTGTAGGTGCTTGGCGCCTAAACAATAAACGCACGAGGAGTGGTCGTCCGTTATGGACATCTTATAACCACACCTCGCACACTTTTTAAACCCGGAGGGTCTATGCTCTTTGTACATGTCAAAAGATAGATAACACACCAAAAACTAGCAGTTTAAGTTAAAAAAATATAAAGATATGATTTTTTTTTTATGAAACAACAATACAGTTGCACAAAAAAACACAGAAAGGGAGGGTCAAGACCCTCTAACTTAAACGGGTACTTGATCCACAAATAAAACGCTAAAAAGCAAATAGGGGAAGGCCCCTCTAACTAAAACGGGAAACCTTCCCTTAACGAAAAACACAAATTTCTCAACAAAAGTATCCAATACACACTCGTATCACAACAATAGCTGTTAAAACAGCTTTTGGGTTCAAAACAAGCAAATTCCTGACAGGAAAAGCCTAAATAAAGTAGTACTTAGCCCAGCCAAGTTGAGACCACGTCTTAGCTTGTAAGCGGCAAACGAGATCTGGGGGATTAGTGGTGGTGCATCCTGGGATAAGAAATAGTTCAGCCAATAAGAGGCCTCGCTCTATAGCACAGCGTGCCGAGTCGGAGCCGAGGGATCGGCTCCGAGCCCATCAGTACAGAATGTAGGTGAGATAGGATCACATAACATCAGGTGTTAAGCTGCTTACTCATCTCAGCAGACATCACCCTCTGCACCTGCCTCTGTGACACCACATTTGACACCACCTGTTGTCTTGGGAGGGTGGCCTAATGGTTAAGGTGTTTGCCTTACTAACAGAAGGTGCAGGGTTCGAGTCTCACAAGAGATAATTGGCTAGGCTTAAAATGGCTCACAAGGGCAGTTAGCCTAGTATGAACCTATGAACTAATCCTATGAACTATGAGGAGCCTTTACCCCCACAAGAGACCAAAACGGAAAAAAGTGCAGAAATCTCCCAAGTCACATCCAGCAGCAGACACTGTCCCCCAGAAGAGCTCTCCAGAAACCCATGTAGGATAGCTTTGGCAAAGATAACTCTAGCTATGGAAAAAACATCTAATTTGTAATGCTTAGTAAGAGTATGGGCAGAGGTCCAAGTAGCACCCTCAAGGATGAAATTAGTGTCCAATCCTTTGAAAAAGGCACCAGAGGAAGACACATCCATGGTAGAATGAGCCTTAAAGGCAGAAACGCATTTTCCATGAATGAAGTAACAAAAAGAAATGGCCCTAGAGATCCAAGAGGATATGGTTGCTTAGATACAGCCAAACCTAAAGAAATGGGATGAAAGGAAATAAAAATTTGCTCGGACCAGTGAATGGTCTTAATCTTACCTAAATAATATCTGAGCTGTCTATGCAAATCCAAGGTGTGAAGAACCTTCTCACTAGCAGAGTGGGGAGAAGAAAGAAAGGAAGGCAAATTAATAGTCTGAGTAACAGACAATTCATTAACCACCTTGGGCATAAAAGAAGGATTAGCATGAAGAGACACCCTGCCCCTATGAAAAACTGAAAAAGGAGAAACACCCATAAGGGTCTGAAGCTCAGACACCCTCTTAGCTGAAGTAAGGGCCAAAAGAAGAACAGTCTTCCACGTACAATGCTGTAAGGAAGCTGAAGCTGCAGGCTCAAAAGGGGCCTGAGTCAACTTCTCAAGTACAAAATTAAGGTCCCAGGAAGGTAGAATAGTTTTCTTAAGAGGCCTGATATGAAGGACACCTTTAAGAAATTGCTTGACCTCAAACTTAGAGGCCAGGGGAGGATTAATGGCAGACAAGCAGAAATAGTGAATAGGTGAGCTTTAACAGAAGAATATGTTAACCAGCATGGAGTAATTCACACAAATAAGAGTGTACCAGAGGTTTCGCCACAGAAAGTAAATTCTAGTTACGAGGAGTTAATGGCAGACAAGCAGAAACAGTGAATAGGTGAGCTTTAACAGAAGAATATGCTAACCAGCATGAAGTAATTCACACAAATAAGAGTGTACCAGAGGTATTGCCACAGAAAGTGAATCCTAGTTACGAGCAAGCCACCAAACAGAAAATCTCTTCCATTTAGACATACAACATTGGCTGGTAGTAGATCTCCTGGCCTCCTGCAAAACCCAAAGCATGTCCTCAGAAAAAAAAATGCCTAAAAGGGATCAAAACCCTATCACCCAAAATGTCAATCAAAAAGTGGACAACTGAGGATGGATCAGAGACCCTTTGTCTTCCATGATTAGGTCCACCCTGTGAGGTAACTTGTGGTGATTGCCCCTCTCTAGCTAGATGAAGGGGGAATCAATGCTGTCAAGGCTAAAAGGGAGTCACTAACAAGATTTATTTGGGGGAGGGGTCCTGTTTTATCTTGAGAAGGACCCTTGGAATCAGAGAATGGGGTGAGAAGGCATAGAGAAACATCTCCTTCCAAGAAAAAGCTACGGCGTCAACCTTCCAAGCAAGGGGACTTGGCACTCTTTGGCAAAAAAGAAGTTGTCTGTTCAAAGGGGAGGCAAAAAGATCTATCTGAGGAGTATTCTACCAATGGAGAATGTCCTGAAACACATCTCTCTGAATCATCCATTTGTAAGCCTGAGTTTTAGACCTGCTCAAAGTGTCTGCCACTACATATTGCTCTGAAAGAAAGTACACAGCCTGAAGAATTACTTGATACCAGACAGCTAGAACCCAAACTTGAAGAGCAAGTCTGCAAAGAAGGTAGGACCACATCACCCCTTGCTTGTTGATATACCACATCAGTCTGGTATTGTCTGGAAAGGGTTTGAGAGGTCCTGGAAGAAAGAGGGAATAAAAGCTCTGAAGGGCGAAAAGGAGAACATTCATCTCCTTGATGTTGATGGGGTCTGACCTCTGATGAAGAGACCACAGACCCTGGCTCTTGAGGGAAAAAAAAAAACAGGCTCCCCATCCTGTGTTTTAGACATCTGAGAAAAGTTCATGAAATTGGACTAGGGGCTGAAAAGGAAATTCCAGGTTGAGAGACAGCTTATGACTCTACCACTGAAGCACTAGTTTGAGGCATGGAGGAAGAGGGATGAGACAATTTAGTAAATGACAGTGTTTGAGCCATACTAACTTTAGGAGCCACTGTAGTTTTCTCATATGAAGTCTGGCTAAAGGTAGCATAGGAATGATGCAGGCCATGAATCCTAGTGCCCTGAGAAATCCCCTGGCTGTAAGCGAAACCAGAGGAAGAAAGGACTGAATAAAAATAATTAAGAAAGAACATTGGGAGGAGGCAACCAAGAAACACATGATCCTGAGAAGAAACAAGGACTGATTTCTGGAAGTTTATTCTAAACCTAGGCTTTGTACGAGCAAACAGTATACTGCAGGTGCTGAAGCAAGCTCTCGGTGGAAGAAACCTGAATGAGCAGGTCATCCAGATAAGGAAAGATTTGAACCCCTTTCATCCTGTAAAAGACAATCACAGGAGTAAGGTATTTGGTGAACACCCTTGGGGTAGTAGAAAGGCCAAAGGGCAAAGCAGAAAACTGAAAATGCAATGAACAGACAGAGAAACGAAAACATTTGCTGAAAAGGGGATTAATTGGGATGTAAAGATAAGGATCCTTGAGATCCAGGGGACCAAAAAAGCATGGGGAAGAAGAAGAAGAGGAAACAGCATTTGAAGGGATAACATCCGAAAGGAAGGGTCTTGCAGAAAGGTGTTTAGCTGTGAAAGGTCCAGAATGGGTCTCTGGGTGCCTTCCTTCCTGGAAACCAGATATATTCAAGAATAAAAACCCCTTTCCCTCCTGGGAAGGGGACACAGCTTAAAAGGTGTCTTGTGCCAAAAAGCCCTGAAACAGTTCTGGAAAAAAAGGAAGCTGTTCATGAAGAGATTGAGGGATGCCCAGAAAAGGAGGAAGGGATTTCCATATTGTGAAGTATCCCTGAAGGATGATGAACAGAACCCAAGAGACTTGAGTGACCTTTAACCAAATGAGAAGGGACAGGGAAATACGAAGGGATAAGGGAACCTGACCCAAGAAAAAGGGGAGCAAACAGTCAGATAGAACCTGGCTTGTCTTTGAAAGAAGATTCCTGAGAAGTAGGAGCCTGAGTAGACAGGAGAAACTCGGCTAGAAACCTTCTTACCTCTGGGATGAAGGTGAGGCTGTCTGTGAACAAAACCAGATTTAGATGGATAAATTCCTCTGGAACTTAGAGACAGTATACACAAAAATGTGCTTCAATTCCCGCAAGCCTTTACCTTTATCCTG
>NC_056726.1:214012159-214024659 GCF_019279795.1 Protopterus annectens
AGGAAACACATTTGCTCAGCTGCCAATGGGAGCACGAAAAAAGGAGGCCGTGGGTGAAAAAGATCATTGACTCCGGAGTTAAATCGAATAGTGCTGGGGTTGCCATAATAATAAAGACAAAATTCCCTTTTGATATTATTAAATGTGAATCTGACAAGGACGGCAGATGGTGTTTATTTACTACCAAGTTATCCCACATTGATAAACCCATTGTATTCTTGAATATCTACTCTCCTTGTGCTAACCAACAAAATTTCTATATGGTTATTTACAACATTCTCTCCTCCTTCCCCAACCACTATTTTATTATAGGAGGAGATTGGAACTCCGTTCAGAACCCCACTACAGATAGGTCGAATGGTAATACAAATTATAATAAACTAGCCGTGTCAGTATAAGCTGAGCTCAAGGAAGATTTCAATTTGCTTGACCCATTTATATCACACAGAAAACCCACTAATAAGAGTTAACTTCACTTTTTTTTCCAATTGTCATAAGAGTTGGTCCAGAATTGATTTCTTTCTTCTTTCTTCGATCCTGGCTAACTACCAAATAGAACTACATATTGATAACAGAAATTTATCTGACCACTCGAAGTTATCCCTCTCCCTAGATTACAATCAGAGGTGTAACAGTAGAAATAGTCCATTGTGGTGGAGACTTAATCCTAATCTACTTCAAAAAGAAGGAATTGCTTCGATTATAGAAGATAACTTAAACCAATTTATACAAGCATCAAAAGACCAGGATATTCCTATAGATATATTATGGGCCTCCACAAAGGCGGTAATTAGGGGCATTCTGATAAATAAAGCCTCTTACTTCAAGAAATTATATCGTAAAAGGGAGTCTGAAATGAGCAAGAAAATATCAGAATGGGAGAATAAACTGCAGATCAAATATGATAGCGAGATAGAATCGCAGTTAGTTAAGATGCAGAAAGATTATTTATCTCTACTGGCAGATAATTTATCAGCTCATGAAACCAAAATGCTGGCCAAATATTCCGATTGGACTCAATGCCCCTCTAGGTTCTTGGCTAGGCTAATTAATCAGAATAAGCCATCACACATTTTCTCTCAAATTTCTTATCAAGACAAACTCTACCATGATACACAGGATATTATAAAAATCTTTCAAAAAATTTACAGTGAGCTCTATAGCTCACCTAATGACCCTATCGATTTTTTCGTGCTATATGATACCCTTAAAGAATTATCTTTCCCAAAACTAAATACGGATCAATTTCACTTGTTAGATAAAGAAATTACTTCTCAGGAAGTCCTGGATGTGATCAATAACCTCAAATTGAATAAGGCCCCGGGTCCTGATGGATTCACAGCAGAATTCTACAAATTATATCCCAACAAGTTCTCACAGGCTTTATATTTGATTTATAATCATATTCTCCACCAGGGTATAAGTGATCCCCATTTCAATGCATCTAAGACTATTCTTATCCCTAAAGGTAAAGCAGATTCTACCAAACCGGAAAATTTTAGACCCATATCCATTATTAATGTAGACTTAAAAATCTTGGCCCAAATTTTTGCCAATAGACTTAAAGTACTGCTACCTAGTATAGTCTCTAAAGAACAATCGGGCTTCATCAGAAATAGACAGACCTCGGATCATACTCTAGCTTTAGAAGCTATGATAACTTTCTCGTCTTTAGCTAGGTACCCCCTGCACACTCTAGCAATAGATGCTTCTAAGGCCTTCGATAGAATGAGTATGAAATTTTTACTCTCTATTCTACCTCTATTTAACTTTCCTACATCGTTCACAAAATTTATTGAGACCATTTACCACAAAGCCTATACAACACTACATATTAATAATGGTATATCTGAGAGGATTAACATAATTAATGGTACGAGACAAGGTTGCCCTCTCTCTCCTTTATTATTTAATCTATATATACAGCCTCTCTTCCTTCTTATTAAACAAAAAACTCATCAGATCATCCCCAAGCTATTTAGAACTAGTATCCTCCTCTCGGCATTTGCGGATGATCTAAATATTTACCTCTCTTTACCAAATTCTGACTTAGAGAAAATCATGAAATCCATTAATATCTTCTCTAAATTTGCCAACTACAAAGTTAACAAAAACGAATCTCAAATTTTTCCGGTTAATATCACATCACCATATCCCCTAAATTTTTCCTCTGATGTTATTCCAGTTAATTCAAGTCTTCGTTACCTGGGGGTAACTTTCTCAACTGATCAATCTACTTCATATTAGGAGAACATTTCTTCTCTTTGGAAGGAGGTGCAATGGGATTTAAAGAGATGGTCTCAACTTAAGCTTCCCTATATGGCATGTGCAACTATTATAAAAATGAATATCCTTCCCAGATTCTTGTATATTTTCAACTCAACTAATTCGATTATCCCTCTATACTTTTTCAATAAATTACACTCAACCTTCTCTAAGTTTATTTGGTCTCCTAAATCGGTGAGAATTTCGTACTCTAAACTTACTTACCCGAAGGATTTGGATGGTATTTCTCTTCCTGACTTCAAACTTTACTATGATATTATTCAAAGTAGTAGAATTATTAAGATAGCAAGCTATATTAATACCTCAGATGCCTGGCACCCTAACTGGGTATTACTTTACTTCAATTATATTAGATCCCTTAAATTCAATCCATCCGCCTTACCTTTCTTGAGCAAAGTTAGTCTAGATAAACATAAAATCTTTTATGGCCTCAAATATAACGTTATCAGATTTCATAAACTATTGTCTTCGCTAAAACTTTTGCAGGCGTTCATTTCCCTCCAACCAATACATCTAAATCCCAATTTAACTCTAAATGGTAACGATAAATCTGGACAATTTCCCCCTTATTAAGGATAAGTGCATGGCAGACTTTTTCTTAGTCAAACATCTGAAGTTATCCGAGATCAGGCAAACCTTTAATTTATCCAATAAATATACTTTAATAACTAGACAAATCTTTGAACTATTGAATCCATACTATGATCATCCTGACTTATCTAGAGAAAATATCAAAATTGCCAAGGTTATTTGGAAACTTCTTCTGCTAAAAAAGAAAATGACTTCCAATGTATATAAGTTATTAATCTCTATCAGATCTAACAATTTGCCAGTATTTTCTAAATTCTGGTCAGATAAGGACCAGTATAACTCCGCACTAATGAAAGAGGCTTTCAAATCAAGTATTAAATATATCCCTTTTAAAAATTATTTTATCAACTCATGATCACCAATAATGCGTATTTAACACCTGCAATCATTAATAAAATTCATCCCAACTCGTCTTCTCTGTGTCCATTTTGTAAGGATCAAGTAGCCGATATATATCACATTTTCTGGAGTTGCAAATGTGTGTACAGACTATGGTGTGCCCTTAAAGTTATTCTGGAGAAAATGGGATACGAAAAATCAACACTTTCTTGGCAGTTTGCTTTATTACATATCCCTCCTGATAATATTCCTAAAGCTCAGCTCAAGGTGGTGATTTCAATTGTCATATTTATCAAATATTATATCTCATTGCATTGGAAGTGCCAAGCCGCACTAACATGGGAAGGTCTAAAGGAATTGGTAATTAGGCATATTAGGGCACAAAAGTATCTCTTTTATAAACGTAATCACAAGTTCTGTTCTGAAAATTTTTGGAATGTATTCTTTGATTGTCTTTTAACCTGAAACACTTTTCATTTTTGTATTATATCTCCTTAATGTATTATCTGTTGTATATATTGTGAATGATATGGGCAATGTATAGTTGTATATAGTTTTTGTTAATGTTAGTACAGTGTTCTTCTGTGGTTTGTATTGTTTGTCTATAAGATAATAAAATAAAAAGATTTTCAAAAAAAAAAAAAAAAAAAAAACAAATCAGAAGTATAATATGCTAATGCAGATTCTCTACAAGCATGACTGACGCATGTAAGAGAGTACCAAATTATATTAAAGCAAGCAGTAGTTTAGATATATTTTAAAAGCACCCTGACGCTTATTATGGGAATGATTATTTTGGTATATTGGCATGTCAGAAAGGTTTTATTGCCTGTGATGCAGACAAAAAGGTCAGGGAACAGATCTAATTGGATATAGTGTAGATGAGAGCTAAAGATATGCTCTCCCATGCAAAACAGAAGTCTTGGGACATTGTGGTGGACAGGAACATCAAAGAGTTACATGGAGGTTGAAGAGTCTTTGATGTTACTCTCCAGGCTGAAGACTAGTCTCTTTTATTTATTTATTTATTTATATTTGTTGACCAGGAGTGTCCGACTGGACGTAGGTCCATTTTCAGCGGAGGCCCGGGGAGAAAAGCTCCACAGTTAAAATAAACAGACAGTAGTTACATTGGATTACATAGCGATTAACAATTTACATAGCAATTACTTACAACATATTTACAGATGAAGAACACAGTGCATCAGTAGACAACTAGAATTTTTATCTGTGAAGTACATAACAGACATTAACAAATGTTAAAATAAGAAGTTCCTGCTGTATAAGTACTAGGCTTATGAGCATCTGAGCTTGCTACAATCAAGGTAGTTAGTGGAGTGGAAAGAAAGGTAGTGGTTGGATGGGGTGGGTGATATTAGAGTGGGAGTTGCAAGGGCATACCAAGCATGTTTTTAGGTGCCCTTTTAGTAAAGTTTTGAAGTGGGTGCATGATGGTACAGAGGTAATTGTGGGTGGGAGGGAGTTCCATAATTTGGCTATGGTGCAAGAGAATAGTGCTTCACCAGCAGAGTTATTGGCTTTAGTGATCTGCAAGTGATTTTTGTTGCTAGATCTTAGTGGTCTGGTGATGCAATAAGGTTGGAGTAGATTCTGGAGGGATGGGACATTTAGTGGATGGTTTACTAGTTTGTGGGCTAGTGAGAGTTGATACCACTGAAGGAGGTGAGGGAGTTCAAGCCAGCCCAGTTCAGCAAGTGAGAGACAGTGGTGACTACGGTAGGATGCCCCTGTGGCGAATTTGGCAATTTTGTTGTAGCAGGTCTCTAGCTTGTTTAGATCGCATTGCCTTAGGTTGGTATATATTGGACAGGCATAAAGTAGGGTGGAGATAAGGTGGGAATTTGCTACTGAAATCTTTGCTGCTTTGGTGAGAAGATGCTTATTTCTGTATAACGCTCCTATTTTTTTGTGGACTTTTTTATGGTCATGCATATGTGAATGTCAAATTTTAGTTTATTGTCTATTTCCACTCCTAGCAATTTGGTGTGTTCAGTTGGGTATATAGTGGTGTTGTTTTTTGCTGTGATGTTAAAGTGAGAGTTATTTTGAGTATGTTTGGTGGGTTGGAAGATGAGTAGTTTAGTTTTGTTTGGGTTGAGTATTAATTGGGTATCAGATAACCAAGTTTCAACAGAGGAAAAGGCTTCCTGTGTGACGTTTTGCGATTTGGGTAGGGACTGGGCTGAGCAGATGATGGTCGAGTCATCTGCGTATTGTATGAGTGTGCCATGTGTGCTGGCAGAGGCTAGATTATTTGTGAAAACAGAGAAGAGCAGGGGTCCAAGCATGGATCCTTGGGGAACCCCTATGGAGACAGGCAAGTTGGGGAGATATGTCATTCTGCCATACAACGGATTGGATTGTTAGCAGTCAGACAGGTAACTCTGAAACCAGTTGGTGACTGATTGTGAGAAAGATAGGTTATTGAGGACAGAGATAAGTTGTTTGTGTGGGACCATGTCAAATGCTTTAGATAGGTCTAGGAAAGTAGCAGAGGAGAGATAGCCATTGTTTTTATGCTGAAGGATAGTGTTAGTAAAGGAGAGTAAGGCAGTGGTGGTGCTATGGTTTGGTCGGAAACCATGCTGAGTATTGGAAAGGAGGTTGTTAGTAAGGAGGTAGTCTGAAACCTGAGAGTGTATGCATCTCTCTAGTATTTTGAAGAGTGGAGAGAGAATAGCTATGGGGCGGTAATTGGTTAGTTCTGTGGAGGGTCCGCCTTTGTGGAGAGGAATTATATGTGATACTTTCCACAGTGTGGGAACATAACTTTCTGACAGAGATCAGTTAATCAAGATGGATACTGGGTAGGCCAGAGCATCAGCTGCGATTTGGAGGTATTCACTTGGGAGGTTGTCTGCTGCTAATTTGGTGGGTTTAAGTTTAGTTAAGAGGTTTTTTTTTTTATATTGGAGGTAGGTACAGGAGAAAAAGAGAAGGCAGTGGGGAGATTAGTAGTTGAAGGTGTGGGTTGGAGGGGAGGGGGGTTGTGTTGTTTAGCTAGTGATAGTATGGTTTGTGTGAAGTGTGTGTTGAATGAGGTAGCAATATTTTCTGAGGAGTGAGGGATGCTAAGAGGAGGGGTACTGACTTTACTTGGGTGGAGGATGGAGTTTATGGAGGACCAGAATTGTTTGGGGCTGTGTTTGGAGGAGTCTAGGGCAGACTGATAGTATTGGAATTTGTCCTGTTTTATTAGCTTTTTGACTATTGCGTAGTTCTAGGAATTTCTGTCTAGTTGAGGGGGTCTTGGTTTTGTGCCAGTGCTCCCAGGCTTTATCCCCGTTTTTCATTTCTGACTTAGTGGTTTTCTGTAGCCATTGGGAGGGATGGGCTTTGATTCTGGAAAGTCTTATGGGGGCACTAGTCTCTTGTACTTAGAGGACTAGATATAGGTGAAGGCTTGACACCTACTACCAATGTGACTGTAGGCAGTGCACTAAGGTATGACACATGCATAAAGTGGAGTGGATATGACTGCAGGTGACCTGCACCTCTGTTATTTAGGAATCCCAACTCTGCTTATGCAAAGTCCTGCTCACTAACATATGTGGTACCGAGCATTGTATATCGGTGTTTACCATGTCTCAGCATGCATGACTGACACAGAGTAATAGCACAACTAAACATCACAGGTTCTGCTGTTGCAGGATCTAGCACAGGGGAGTAACATATCACTGGCACTGGCAAGGTTACTCTGGCTATCACTGTCAGGGAAATGCAGACAGCAACGTCTGATCACAAACTAGCATGAACTGCAATACTCCAGATGTGGGAAACCATAGATGTGTAAGTTGCACTTACCCATCACACTAGATGTTCAAATTCCACACTGCTCCAGTACTCTTTAGGCTGTACGGGTTGTGTCTTGCCCAAGGCATCAGCTTCTAAAAGCTCTCATCCCCTCCCACACCTTCATTCCAACTGCTGATTGATCAGCCCTGAGGAGGAGAAAATCAGCAGTCAGAGTGTAGAAACTTGAAAATTTTCGAAGCCAAAAGTTAATGAGAATACTCATCCTGAACCACTAAAATGTGTAAAAAACAGTTTTATATCCTGACAATAAACTATATACAAGAGTACTGGCACAGAAGTGGAGGTGGTGGTTCTGCAGTACTGAGGAATTCAAATATATGCTGTTTTGGTTAAGTGCAACTTACACAACTCATAGGATCAAAGGAAGTTACTAGGCTAATGGTCCAGGGGTCCTTACAAGCCTAGCCAAGAGTTTATCCCCAGAAAACAACTGCACTACGTTCATCATTTCCACTGTATGGGTTGATTAACAAAGCCTATCCCACCTGACAGGAGGAAGGATATGGATTCAGGAGCCCTTCAAGTATGGTTGTGTACCTCTAGAGTTTACCCCTTTCCAATATGCTGTTGAAGATGATATGGCCCTAGTAACCTTGGCCTCGATACTGGCTGGAAGTGGTTTACCATGGTGGGCATAACAAAAAGCAATAACCAAGGACAACTATCTGGAAGTAGTCTGTTCTGACATGGGTTGTTCTTTCTTTGTCTCAACATAAAGAGATACCTGATGAGCTTTTTAAAAGAGTTGGTTCTGCGAAGATAGTACCCGAACTGCCAGCGCATGTCTAGAATATGTAGAATTCTTTCTCCCTGGTTCTGAGGATCTGGTTAGAACACTGGGAGATTGATGGCTTTATTCACAGTGAACTTGGGGATTTGTTCTTAATGATACCCATTCCCTATGGCAGACCAGATAGGGTTCACCCACCATGAGAACTTGCTAGTTAAATACTCTTCAGTTAGAACAACGAGAATGGTTTTCCATGTAAGGAACCTCAAGTTTGCTTAATATGCAGGTTCAAATAGAGACATGGTTTTCTTTTCGAGCACAAAGTTAAGATCCCAGGAAGGAGAAAACTTTTTGCATGGAGGTCTCAGGTGTATCATCCTTTCAGAAAGTGTATTACCAAAAACATAGAAGAAAGTCAAGGATCTATGGGCAAACATGCCAAAAAGGCCACAAGGTAAAGATATACCTTGACAGAGGAGTGAAAAGGCCAGAGGCTAGGAACTGAAATACTGGAGCACCAGTGATGCATAATCCCTGGTAAGGCACTGGTTATTGGCTAGGTACCAACTATAAAATCTCTTCCACATATAAGATTTCCCATCAGCAGGTTTTCTTGTCTCATTTAGTACCTGCTGCATGGCCTCTGAAAAGAAGTGCCTAAAAGAAATTAGAATTGAATCACGCAGGCAGTTAGCTTAATATGTTTGTGGCTGAGGTGCATCAAACTCCCCCTGTCTTGATTAAGTCCTTTTTGTGATGAAGCTTATAACTGTGCTTGGTCAGTTCTATAAGAAGGAAGAACCAATGAGCCAAAAGGATGCCACCACAATTATTTTTTGGACAGTGCTTGTGAAGCTTCAGAATTATCCTCGATATCGGTGGAAATGCATAAACGAAAACTCCTGCCCGTGGGAACGAGAAAGCATCTGTTTTCCAGGCCTGCTTGCAAGGAGTCCTGAAGCAATATTTGCTTAGTTCTCTGTTTTGAAATAAGACTATAAAATCAGCTTGATGTGTTCCCCAAAACAGAATCAATTACAGGAGGATCCCCAACCTTTCAATTTCCATTTGTGAGGATCTGTCCTGCTCAGCTTGTCTGGCACAATGTTTTGCCACGACAAAATGTAGGATGCCTGGAGGGTTAACATGTGTTGAAGAGCTATCTCCCATGCAATCACGGACAGCCTGCAGACAGGGCAGGACTTTGTACCACCTTGCTTGTTTCTGTATCACATCACTTTGGCATAGTCTTTAATCAAGTGGAGAAGTCCTGCAAACAACAGATGAGATTTTAAGGCATGGATTACAGCCACCATCTCTGACATTTGTGTGATTTGGTCTTTCTGAGGAATTCTGAAGCCCTTGCACCTTTCCTCCCATTGACACTGCCTCCCAAATGAATTCTGAGGTGTGAGTAGTTACAGATTGACTTGGAGATAAAAGAGAAAGTGGGGGGGGGGGGTCAAAATTTGATTGCATTTGTAGTTTCCACCAGTGCAGTTCCTTTTTTACAAAGCCCAAGACTGGAACCTGAAATTCCAGAGGATTGAAATATTGGGTCCACATGTTTTTAGAAATCAATGAATCTTCATGTGCAACATGGCAAAAGGAATCATGATGATCACAGATGCCATGAACCCCAGAACTCTAAGGTACTCTCTGTTTGCAGTCCAACACAGGGTTGAGAAGCTCAGGATGGTTACAAACAAAGATCCACCTTCTCCTGTGCCAAAAATACTTTTGCTGCAGTATCTATAAGACAGCCTAGAAAGACAACCTTATGTCTATGTCATGGAGAATTTCTGAGTGTTTATCTAAAACCCTAGATTAGTCAGAAGAGTTGAAATCCATAGTCATGACTCTTCACATCTGAAAAAAAGACTCTGCAGACTGAAAGGCATTCACATTTTCCTTATTTAGACAACTTACTCTTCTTTGCTAAGAGCTGGACACTTTGTAAACACCCTGGGGATAAACCAAAAAGATAATATGACCCAGACACAAACAATCTGAGAAATTTCCTGAAGCCTTTGGCTGTGGGAATATGACAGTATGCATCTTTTAGATCTAAAGATGCCTTAAAGCTTCCCTGGGGAATGAGAGGTAACAGCCTCTGAAGGTTCAACATCTTGAATTTTGGATCTTGATTTAGGAAGGAAATCTCAAGAAATGGCCTCCAAGATGACTCGTTCTTTGGTACCAGAAACATTCTGGAATAGAAACCTTTGTCCCTTTGATTTAACAGCACTGGTTCTATTACTCCTAAGGTGAGTAAGTGCTGAAGAACCTGAGGAAAATATTCTGTTAGGTTCAAAGAAAAGGAAGGAACTCCTCTGAAAAGAAGAATCTGTTAACACCTAAGAGTATATCACTATCTGTTGCCAAAGGAGAATGTACAGAGGCAGTTTGTGGATCCGACTCTGAGATAGGGCAGGAGAGGAGAGGGTGGGGGAAATAATGTTAGTATAGTAATTCTGATGCTGTAGCTTGTCCTTTTTTAGGGAAAGATCCTTGATTCTTGTTATTCCCTCCTGCCAGCTCTTTTTATCTCTCTCTCTGATTTGAGAAGCCAGGGTTTGTTTACTTTGTTTCTTAGATGTGAAATAAAATTTTGGAGACTTGTTAAGGGGGCATCTGAAAAATCTTGGAAACTCCCTGAATTCATTTCCCTATTTCATCAAACTGCTTGAGGACCCAAGCAGCAGATAAGCCAAATAAATCCTCCTTGTCTACAGCTGAACTCAGAATTTCAAACTTTACCTCATCAGAAAAGTTATGATTACATATCTAGGCATACTTCTTCAAAACTGTAGCGGAAGCAGTGGCCCTAGATATAGGACCTGCAAAATTATATACACTCCTTAAGGCATGTTTAGATACCAGAGAAATGTTAAAAAAATAGAAATGAGGCAGGCACTAGCTTCAGGGGGAAGTGTGGTAGATAACTCTTTCAAACTGTCTGTATAGAAAAGCACAAACCTGCACATATGGGTCTGATAATTAAGAATTCTATACGCCAAAGTGGATGAAGGAAAAAATTCTTCTTTGTCCACAGAAGGGTTGGAGAACATCAGGAGCCTGTGCCCTGCTGCAGAAAGTGTGGAAATTGGTGTAGGATTAGACGCAGGGCAAGAAAAATGCTTGTTAGTTTGGCAGACTTTTTTTGAAAGTTTATCTGCTTTTTTTTGGGACTGCAGGTTGTGAATCAGGGATGTTACAGGCAGTATTAAATACATCCTCCAAGGCTATCACTAATGCAGGAATACGCACACAATGAAGCATATCCACTTGTAGCATATCATAATATCGCCTAATTTCAGGGAAAATATCCATTTATTCTCTTATGCCCAGTTCTGACATTAGAACAGTTGAAGAGGACATGGCTGACCCCTGGTTTATGGTAGCTGAAAGGGCTACACCAGGGGAAGCCAGAGAGGTATGTTAGTGGTCTGTGGAATTTAATTAATAGATTTATTTGATATTTGTTTTCCTGGATAGTTCGTCTGGGTTAAGTAACCCTTTTTCAGCGGAGGTCCAGGGAGAAAAGCTGCACATTTACAACTTAGTTACACATCTTATACACAGCTGCGCATTCATAATTTTGTTACACATATTACACAACAGGTTACATATATAAGACTACACTAATGGATGTATTAAGGCAGGCACCTAGGGTTACTTTTATAGTAATAGTAGATTCATTACAGTTTACATTCATACACAAAATTAAATAAACTTTTTAAGGTAAATCGTGTTTGCTTAAAGTGTGTTCGGGTACCATGACACACATTGGAGTGGGTCAACCAGAACATTAGTACTCTGGCAAATGAGTAAAATGTTAGAGAATGGTGCATAGTTTCCAAAAGTTTAAAGTGATAGTAGATTAGTTTAGGAGGGGAAGGGTAGTGTAGTAAAAGGAGGTGCAAGGAGGGAAAGAAGTGGATTAGCCTGGTATAAGGCATGTGCACAACCATGACTTGTTTAGCTGTTCTTTTAGGGAAGCTTTAAAATGAGGTAGGCAAGGAGTTAGCCTAGTATTAGATGGGAGGGTGTTCCATATATTGGTGATAGAGTATGAGTACACTGATTTTCCTTGGATTTTGGAAGGTTTGTAGGTTTCGAGAAGGTTTTTGTCTTCAGATCTGAATGGTCTGCTTGGTGTGTAATGTTGGACTAGGTTAACCAGGGCAGGACAGACAGCGGGCCTATAGAATAGGTTGTGCTTTGTAGTTAGGTGTGTATATGTAAGCTGGTTTGATAGTTCCAGCCAATTTAGTTATTTTAGTGGTATACAGTGATGTATACTATTGTTGGAGTTTGTTGCGAACTTTGTTATTTTATTGTAACATTGTTCCATTTTGGTCTTGGTAGAGTTTTGTAAATTGGTGAGTATACAGGAACCATAGAGTAGGGAGGGGAGCATGAAGGTTTTAGGCAGGGTAGTCTTAGTGCAAGTAGTAAGGAATTATCTGTTTCTGTAGAGAAGTCCTATTTGTGTCTTCTTGAGGTTTTATTGGATATGAAGGTCAAAGTTAAGTTTGTTATCAATAATAAGACCTAAGAGTTTGTTTTTTTTTTTGTACATTTTCTGTGATGTTTTTTTCAGCTGCGAGAATGTTAAATTGGTCTGGGGGTGGTGTTTTGGGGTGAAAGACTATAATTTGGGGGCTCTTTCTAGGATTTAGAAAGAGTTGGACTTTTGTGAGCCATGATTCTG
>NC_056726.1:214034659-214037562 GCF_019279795.1 Protopterus annectens
GGATCAGACTATCGGGTCTAACAGTGAATTAATAAACTCTGAGATTTTTTTCAGTCTTAGTTATTTTATTAGACACTATGTGTCTAAAAGTTGGATTGTAGGCATCCTTATGTATTTTAGGGATGCCAAAAAACATTCCCAGACTAGGAAAAGGTGCATACATGTAATGAAATTATTCAAAAGAAATCAAATTGCCTTTTTCCAGTGTTTTAACTAACTTGTCAATGTTTGGAAAATTATGTTAAACAGTTTTAAGGTCCACAACCTTATTGTATTCGTTATTCACCAGGTCTGCTTCAAGCTTGTTTATGTAGTACGCCTGCTCCATTAGGACAATACTAGTACCCCTATCAGGCATATGAAGACTTTTGCCCCTATCTTGCTCTCTAAGATCTATGTGTTCTTTAGGTGTGAGGTTAATCCACTTTTTACTATTACTTCATAGTAAACCTCTCAGTTACATTCACATACATTCAAAAAAATCTGAAGTGTGTTACTTAGGGAGGGTTGAAGACACTTTTTCTCCTCAGGACGAAATTATTAAGGGTATTGTTCATTTCTGTTGGATCCTCTGCTATGTCATCTAAAAAATTTAGCTTTCATAGAAAAGGGCGAAAGTCAAGCAAAATATTGTGTTATATATCTATATATATATATATATACATATATATATATATATATATATATATGTATATATATATATATATATATATATTCATCTATATATATATATATATATATATATATATATATATATACACACACACACACACACACACACACACACACATATACATATGGGTCTACTATAAATGATTGAAATTTTAAAAATCCGAAACCCATATAGTCGAGACCGTATGTTCAACTTTTGAAATTTCGAACATGTAAAAAAAAAAAAACTTACCTACACGTTGCTAGCAGGGGGGCAAGCCCCACTGCACACCCCATGGGGGGATGTGCCCCCACACCCCTGCAATTTAACTATACCAATTCTGAGATCGCACTACATTGCAGAAGATGAGAATCTTCCCATTCCGCACTATAATGAGATGCCCGTTCAAGCATGGTCGAAATTTCAAAAGTCAACCATATGGTCTCGGCCATAGCGGTTTCAGCTTTCTGAAATTTCGATGTGTAGGGAACCCATACACACACACACACACACACACACACACACACACACACACACACACACACTCACTATATATTAAAAACTAATAAACTATCCAACTGCCGGCAATTCCGTAACTAAATATACTTCAAAAACCTTAAGAAAAAATAGAAGAAACATTCTGAATAAAATAATAATCTACATTTAATAAATGATCACTAAGTACATACAAGACAGTGAGCGCAATCGTTCGTATAATGTTTTAAGAATGAACTTTATCAGAATTATAGCTAAAGAAACTAATGGCTTCAAAATCAAGCAATGCTAATTAACATATTAGTGACATCATATGTTATCTGTTCCATCTAAGAATGCTTTTAACATTTAAATGTCCATTCAAACTTGGCAGTGTCCACCCCAAGTCCTATATACATACATACATACATACATACACACAACAAATGCAGCAACCAGTGCAACCACCACGGCTATCAACTTTAATACAATAAAACATTCATAAAGATTAGCACTTTCGGATAACTCATATCCTTCATCAGATCAAACCTTCCATACAAGCAGTTCTCTATTTAAAAATGTCATTAGCGAATCAAGATCACTGCACTACTCTACGCCCCTTTAGGGCTGATATGAGAGGTAGATTGCTGTTCAGCCCAAGTAGATTATCAGCCTGTGAGTTACCTATCCAATTCATCTCTGCTGTCTTACTTACATTCACTAAATCTCCTCCACTTGCATTCTTATTAATGACCTGTAGGGCAAAGAAGGGAAAGCTGTGACCACTGTTCTCCAGTATAGGTTTCATCAAAGGATTCTTAAAATCATTTAAACTAATATCACTTACATGTTTTGAAATGCATAACTTAAAATGGCTATTAGTCTTGCCAACATAAAAGGTTCAGGCCCTAGGGCCGATAGCCTAGTACCTAACTATGAACCTATACAGAGCTCCTCATTAGCACTCTTCAAGAAAAATCTTGATGATAGGATGGGAAATGGGAAATTCACCCCGGGGATCACTTCTGTGGCTCTGCTCGACAGGGGCACAGGAAAATAATTTTCTTGGGTGGCGAAAGCCAGGGTACATTTTTTGACTAGGCATGTATGGGCCCTAGGGCTGATAGCCTAGTACCTACCTATGAACCTATACAGAAATGCAACAAACACAGCAAGCAGCATACATAATGTTTCTGGTCCTGCAGTCTGCATAAGATCTTAACTTGTATACTTAGCCATTCACTTGATGTACAGAAGCATCTGAAGATAAAATGTCTGTTATCTAATATTGTTGGGTAATTGTTTTGTACTGTATGCTTTTGCAATTTAATCTCTCAGCCTTGTTATACCGTGTGTTTTGCCTTCTAGTTCCATGTTTGTTCCTTACATTGGAGCTATCATGATCCTGACTATCTAGTGACTGTAACACTAACTGTATAATAACTGTTGTTGATTACTTACCCCCAAGCATTGAGTTCCCACTAGACCAAATACATTAACACCTCTGAATCTATTCTACATACACAGAGAAACTAATTTGTGCTACCTCTCTCCCTTCTATCACAGGAAGCCCCCCACTCTAATCCTAACAACGTGGCTCCTAAGAACAAACGCCCCCTACCTGACAACAACCAAAGTGTCTGCACAGACCAGTCCTCACCTCCTTGAGAAGCTACTACCCAATTCTCTTGGATAGCCCAAAATAAGGTTGTTGCTTACTGGAACCTGACTTTATCATTTCTGTAACTGAAGTGAAAAAAATTTAAATTTTTTTTCC
>NC_056726.1:214082368-214087368 GCF_019279795.1 Protopterus annectens
ATTGATTGAATTTTTTTTTGGTTCACCAAAATTTTCTATTTCGTAAAGTTGGTTTTTTTTTATAAGAAACCTTTTTTTTTTTTTTTCCCCTTTTTTTTCCTGTCCCTTCCTAGCTCAAGGAAGGGATTAATGCCATTATTATTTAGAAGGTTTTCAAGTGGGTCCACTTGATGGTTTGTTTGCTGTAAGTGGTTGATAATGCCTCTGTTGTCTGCATCTCCAAAGGCATTGCAAAGGTTTTGTCCGGTTGTTAAGTTATCTTGGTTACTGTGGATGAGCCATTTACTGTTGCTGAGGCTCAGCAGAAGGTTTTGGGCTTTTGCAGTTGCTTCAGACGTCCGGTATGTGCTCCTCATGTCATGAGGGATAGTCTGAGTAGTCAGGTTTTATAAGCTTTGGCTACTGGAGCTTAGTTCTGGGGTCATCCTGTTAGTCCTGAGTTCTAGTTTGGAAATGGAAACTATCAAACTAAAAACATTGCAGAACTGTAGAACAAAACAAAAACATGACTAAAGAACTTCAAATGCTAGGCTAACAGACTACAAGAAATAGGCCAAGCATGTAGTTTAGCACCTTTGATGTTTTATTGTGATAAGAATTTCATCAGAAATAAGTAAGAATATCATGGACTTGCTTTAAATATATTACCAACTTTAGTTAATTTACAAAGCCAATTAATTACTTCCTAAGAGGCAGAGCCTATCAGAGATGGCCTGTGAGAGAGTAGATCAATAAAAATTGCATCACTGTCTACTAATCAGTAACTTGAAAAAACAGTACTTAATCAATGAGACACAAATGAAGCTTAACCTACTGAATCTCGACTGTATAAAGGTAAAACAAATAAAAGCTTCTTTAATGTAAACAAATCAGTGTGCAGAAAAGAGAAATATTAGCCAGTGAGAGTTTTCTCATAATAACCAATTGGTGAAATAGCTTCAAGATATGATGCTAACACAGATAGATTGTATTTCAGCTAATCAGAGCATACCCAAGTCTTGTTGGGCCTATAGGAATACTTCGCGAATCATCAAATCAATACCGAGTGCCAGGAGCTTTTTAGCTAATCATAGCACTCAGTTAACTGGCTAATCAAAAAGAAAGCCCGCAGAACACATATCCAATGATATTGTATCTTTCTAAGCTGTCTGATCAAATGTAGGCAATTCATAATGGTTTCACTGCAATAAGTCGTGTGAGAGGTGAGGGCTTAATCTATCAGTACCACCTCAGTGCACACGCTATATTTAAGTTCTCATTAAGTCCAGGTGGAGAGTCCGCATTAAATAACAGTTCCCATCTTAAGTCTTTAACCTCCAGGAGTGTGTCACAGTCACCAAAGAATGGCTCCACTTGCTCTAAAACAAATAATTTAAAGAATTTACAGTATTGGCAGGTTTGACTATGTTTGGCAAGCGCACTTTTAATGTCCTGGTTACAGATCAATGCACAATGTTCTTTGATCTGGTCTGAGAATCTACAGGAGGTTTTACCTATGTAAAAGTATTGACAATGAGAACAAATACCAACATAAACAATGTTTTTCGAGTTACAGTTAAACATTTTCTTACAAGAAACTTTATAATTACTATGTCTGAAACAGTAATAGCTGCCTGTGTACACATATTTACAAGCTATGCAATTTCCACAGGCGCCATTCCTAGGAGCTGAGTATTCTCTTCCTTTCAGTCCTGCGTTTTTTTTTATTTTTCTCAAAGGTTGATCTAAGTATAGCTTTTTTTTGTAGCAGAAAATGGGTTGTTCACCTAGGATTTTGGCAATCTCTCATTTGCTAAGGATAATATCCCAGGTGCTGGTCAGAATCTCCCTGATGGGGTCTATGTCACAGGATATGGGTAAGGGAAGCCAAGTACCATGTCGTTAGTGGGCTCTAGTTTCACTTTTTCTTTAAACCCAGATTTAAGTATTGGTGGGAATCTTGAGTGGTGATCCCTGTAGACTTCTTCAGAATCCTTTTTATTAAGTCTAGGGGTATTGCCTTTCACAAAACAGTTTACTAAGGTTCATAGGTTCATAGGTTGGTACTAGGCTATCAGCCCTAGGGCCTATACAAGCCTAGCCATAACAATTCCCTGGCTATTTCTTCCCACATTATTTACTTTCCTGGACCCCTGTCTAGCAGGGCGACTGACGTGATCCCTGGGGTGAATTTCCTTTCTCCCATCCAATCGTCAAGGTTCCTCTTGAAGAGGTCCAAAGAGGCACTCTGCTTGACATGTATGGGCAATCTATTCCAGAGTCTGGGGAGTCTCTGGGTCAGGAACCTATCCCTCCAACATGTTTTGTTTATTGTGATGACAAGATTTAGATCCCTGGAGCGTGTAGCTCTGAGGGATTGGGATTTCTTTAAGTGTAGCATGTCCAACAGCTCTGGGTTTGACATGGCCTTGTATGTTAAGCAGAGATCGCCTCTGAGTAGACGATATGCGACAGAGTATAGCTGGAGTTTTTTAAGACGGTCAGCGTAGGGCATCTGCTTTAGGCCTGTGATTCTTTTAGTGAGGTATTTCTGAGGCTTTTCCAGTTGTTGCAGATGTCTTGAGAGGTACATACCAAATGGGGCGTTGTATTCTATAATGGGTCTAATGAGGGATGAGTACAGTGGGACAATGACCTCCTTTTTTCTGGATGAAAAGCCCTTCGTGATGAGGTGTGCCACATAGCAGGATTTCCTGACTGTTGTGGCGATGTGGTTATCGAAGGTGAGACCACTGTCCACCTGTGTCCCTAAGTCTCTTATCACACTTTCTGTGTTTAATGTACTCCCACCTATATGGTAATTCATGGATACATGTTTTTTCCCAAAGGGGATAACAATACATTTCTTGGCATTGAGCTTGAGCCCATGGCTCCGGCACCAAGCATCTGTTTCTGTAAGGCCCTTTGTAGAGTATCCACATCATTTGGGGATTCAATAATAGCTCCCAGTTTGCAGTCATCTGCAAACTTTGTTAGCCAGAGTCCCTTAGTGTTGACCTGTACTTCAGAGAAGTAGATGCCAAACAAGAGCGGCCCCAGGACTGAACCCTGAGGTACTCCACTTGTCACTTGTCTGGAGCTGGATTTGGAGTCAGCTACTTTTACAGTGTGGGTTCTATCAGTAAGCCATTTAGCAACCCATTGGGTGACATAGGGATTAATGCCCAACTTAGTAAGTTTATCTATGATTCCAGAGTGGGGGATGGTGTCAAAGGCCTTGGCAAGGTCTAGATAGGCTGTGTGGACCACCTTACCCTTGTCCATGGCTCTGGAAACTGATTCAAAGAAGTCAATCAGGTTCAGGAGACATGATCGGCCCTTCACAAACCCAAACTGGGTGGGGTCCAGTGTTTGAAGGTTGCCAATGTCTTTGTTTATAAGTTCCATGATAATACGCTCCATGGCCTTGCAGATAAGGCTTGTCAGACTGATGGGACGGTAGTTTCCGGGATCCAAGGTGGATCCCCCCTTGTGAATTGGGATAACTGTAGCTCTGCGCCACTCAGTGGGCACGAAACCTGAGGTGAGGCTATGATTAAACATGACACTTAGGTGAGGTGCCAGTTCATATTGTAGTTCATGTAGTACACAGCTCGGGATGTCATCTGGTCCCATGGATGCTGTATTCTTGGCTTTAGAGAGTGCTTTGTACCTGTGTGGCCGTTATTACTGGAATTTGGCAATCTTCCGTATTGAGATGGGCCATTTAGGGGGTGAGAGGGGGGTGAAGTTGGCACTGAATCGATCTGCCAGGATATTGGCAATATCCTTCGGATCAGTATATTTAATGCCATTCTGTTTTAGCTCAGAGCAGATCTGAGCATTGCCATTTAGATTCTTGACATAATTATAGAATGCTTTGTGGTTGTCTTTGGAATCTCTGGCAATTTTATTTTCGTAACTAGCTTTGGAGGATTTTATGAGGCATCTCAGTTTCTTACTGAGGCTAGTAAGGGAGTTTTTTGCATCCTGGGATTTTCCTCTTTTCTGCAAAAGTTTCTTCCTTTTGTTGTAAAGTTTGTTTATGACAGGGGACCACCAGATTGGCTTCCTTTTTTTGGAAGACAGCATTTTGGTTCTATTTGGGATGGCACGATTCATGCATGAGTGGATGTGCTCATACAGTGCCATAGTGTAGGATTCAGCAGTTGAACTTTCAGTTCCCGTCTGCATGGGTGTCATGAAGTTTGTCACTTCTGACTTGAGTAGCATGAAGTTGGCTTTGGAGAAGTTTTTTATGGTGGTTTCTTTACTGGGGGGTGGGGGTGGGATGTGGATGTTGAGGGTGATTAGCTTATGGTCAGACCTGACTAACGAGTGGGTGACCATAGGTATGGAGCATTGATTTCCCATGTTGGTAATGACCAGGTCTAGGATATTGGAGCCCCTGGTGGGACTATGGATTAGTTGATCCAGGGCATTGGAATTTATGAATTCCAAGAACCATTGTGCAAAGGTGTTGGGACATGAGTAGTTTTCCCAGTTAATGGCAGGGTAGTTAAAATCACCCAGTATTAGGGTGTTTGGTTCTATCTTAATATTTTCCAGTATGTTTAGAAAGGTGTAGTGAGAATCTTGGGGTATGGTGGGGGATCTGTAGCAAGCTACAATTTGGATTGCAGTCTTACCTAGTGTTTCAGAAAGAAAGGTGGTATCTTCGCTGACAATGCAAGACAGTCTTATGAAGCAATTAATCGGTTTTGTAAAGGTAAGTGGTTTCAGAAAGAAAGGTGGTATCTTCGCTGACAATGCAAGACAGCCTTATGAAGCAATTAATCGGTTTTGTAAATTAACTAAAGCTGCTAACAAATTTAAAGGAAGTCCATGATATTCTTATTTATTTTTGATAAAGTTCTTATCTTTTCCCCACTGTAGTGCAATCTCGGAGTTAGTGTATATAATCAGTGGGGGTGTGGTGGGGGTGGCGGGCTTATCCCCCTGCAAAAATGTGTTTGCAGAATACATTTTACGGTTCTGCACTTCGGTTAAGTGTAGTTCAT
>NC_056726.1:214089868-214249447 GCF_019279795.1 Protopterus annectens
ATCAGCAAAAGCCACAAAGAGTTGATCTGTTTTTCTGTGATCTTTTGTTCTATCCAAGTAAAATCTTAGCTGTCTGTGAACATCTAATTTGTGTAACATATACTCCATTTTGTTGGAGTGGTTTTGAAGAAAGTGGGTAATTCAATGGACTGATTAATATTGTTAATAGAACACACTTTAGGGAGGAAGGATGAATTGGTTCAAGAGAAACTCTGTCAGAGTGAAAGATCAAATAAGGGTGCTTGATGGAGAGAGCCTGAAGTTCAGATACTCGCCTAGCGGAAGTAATGGCTACCAGAAAGAGAGTTTTCCAGGATAAAAATTTTAATGGGCAAGAAGAGGCAGGTTCAAAGGGGCAACATTAATTTAGATAACAATAAGTTTAGACTCCAAGGTGACGAGGAGATCTGACCGGTGGTCTAATATGAAAACCCTTTTAAAAGGCTTTACAAAGTCTGTGAGCCATAACAGGAGCTCCACATTCTTCCACATGGAAATTCGAAATGGCAGCCAATTGAACTCTTAGTGTAGCAGGAGAAGCACCCTGATGGAATAAGTCCTTTAAGAACTCTAATATCTTATTCAAAGGAGCTATAAAAGGATCCACATGGTGTGTATTCGCCCAGAATACAAATCGCTTCCATTTGCTAGCATATGTTTTAGTAGTGGAAGCTTTATGCGAAGCCACCAATATATCCTGGACTGCTGGTGACAAAAGATCAGACCTGGCTAAGTTGGGAATTGGAGCAGCCAAGCTGCTAGATGGAGGGACAGGAGCGGGATGGGGAACCCCTGACGAGTGAGTCAATAGGTCTGGCTCTGGGTCCAGAATCCAGGGTCCCCGAATGCAGTGTATCTTCAGGAAGGGAAACCAAATTTGACGAGGCCAGAATGGGGCAATGAGGATTATTGTCCTGTGTAGGTTCCTGGCTTTCTGGAGAAACTTTGATATCAGAGGAAATGGAGGAAATGCGTACAGGAGTCCCGGGCCAATCAGAAACCAGTGCGTCCTGGGGACTTCCCTGGAGGGGTATTAGGCCAAAGTAGCTCCTGCATTTGGCATTCATTGGAGACGCAAACAGATCGCAGGAAGGCTGGCCCCACGCGAAAAATCCTTTTCGCCACTGACTGTTTTAGGGACCACTCATGCGGTAACAGAATTGCTCTGCTCAGCCTGTCGGCTATGACGCTGGATGACCCCGGGATGTGCGTTGCTATTAGAAAGCAACCCGTGGACTCCGACCACTGACAAATTCTCATGACCCCTCTGCATAGCTGATAGGACTTGGTTCCCCCTTGCTTGTTTATGTACCAGACTACCGACATGTTGTCCGTCTGAACTGCAATAGTCCCTAGAGGAAGAAGGGGAGCAAAGTGTTGCAACGCTAGAAACACTGCCCTCAACTCTAGAACATTGATGTGCAGATTGTACTCCAAATTGGTCCATTCGCCTTGGAATGTCTGTCCCTGAAAGATGCCCCCCCACCCTATCAGGGAAGCGTCCGTGGTCACCGTAACTGTGGGCGTGGGTAGCACAAACGGTCTCCCCTTGGAAAGGTTGCACGTTTGAAGCCACCAGTTTAGATCTGTTTTGCATGTCTTTGTTATAAGAATCTCGTGTGTTAGAGGTAGTTGTTGAAACGACCATTGTGCAAAGAGCAGCCATTGTAGGACTCTCATGTGCAGCCTTCCCAGGGGAATTGCAATAAGGGAGGCTGACATGAGGCCCAACACCTTCAGTACTAGTTTTGCAGGAGATTTCCTTGACAAGAGTAGAAGACGTATATGAGTCTGAAGTGATAATATCCTTTCTGGGGGAAGCCTCAGAATCAACTGACATGTGTTTAATTCTGCTCCTATGAACAAGATATTTTGTGATGGCTGAAGTAAGGATTTTCCGAAGTTTACGGAAATCCCTAGGTGAACACACAGTTGAAGAACAAAGTCTCTGGCCTGTAGTAGTTGACGCGGGTGGTGGCAGAAAGGAGCCAGTCGTCCAGATACGGAAACACCTGGAATCCCTGGCGTCTCAAGTGAGACGCTACCACTGCCATGCATTTGGTGAAGACCCTGGGGCTGAGGTCAGACCAAAGGGCAGGGCTCGAAATTGAAAGTGACTGGCCCCAGCCGAAGCGCAGATGATCTCTGGATGCCCTGGCCATTTTGATGTGGTAGTATGCATCCTCTAGATCTATTGAGCACATCCAGTTGTCCTTCTGTAAGAATGGAAGGATCGATTGAAGCGTGACCATTCGAACTTTTCTTTCCTGACGAAGGTATTGAGGTAGCTTAGGTCCAGAATGGGCCTCCAGTCCCCTGTTTTCTTTGGAACTAAAAAGAACCTTGAGTAAGTCCCGAATCCTTGCTGGTCCGCTGGGACTGGTTGGATGACTCTTTTTCTAGCAGCTTTGAAATTTCTATAGCTGCTGGCTCGCAGATGGGGCGGTACATCTGGGAGTCTTTTCTTTGGGATGGGATGAGATAGAAAGGGTATGTTGTAACCTCTGGTAACCACGCTTTTTACCCACTTGTCTGTAGTTAAATTTTGCCAGGCCTGAGGGTATAAAGCTAAGCGACCCCCGACTGCCTCCAGAGCAGGACAGTCGGCCTCCTCTCAGGAGTGCTGGAAAGGTTTACCAGGGAGTGTCTCCCTGTCACCTTGATGTTGCGGACCCCTCTGCCGCCAGGGCGGCGTCTTCCACCTCTGCCCCTCCTCTGCCTCTAGAGGGGCATCACCCTGTGTGCCTGGGAAAGATCCTTGGGGTTTTCAAACCACATTTTTCCACCATGTTGCCCTTTGGGGTACGGTCTGGTTGGGGTGGAAAAACAGACTCCGACAGCAGACAGAGTCTTTCCCTCCTGTTCACACCGGGTAAGGGTCTCCTTTACTTTGGGGCCAAAGAGAGTGGCACCGTCAAATGGGCGTTAGTAAAGGAAGACTTGAAGGCTTCCGCGAAGGAACATAAGCGCATCCAGGATTGCCTGAAGAGCAATCGCTGAAGCTGCTGCCCTACTCGAACCTTCGCCGCGTAGGAAATCAGCCTCATGGACGAGTTAACAATAGATGTAAGGGTATTAAGTTGCGCTGTCACTTTTTCTGAGACAGCCGCATCTGTAGTACCCTGGAGGGTATCTCCTACTCTTTGACTAGATCCCTCTGTAGACGTGTAAAATGGGTCAAATAGTTCAGGGATCGCATGGAAAAAGCCGCTGAACTGAAAATGCGCTTCCCGTATCTATCCATCGTCCTAGAATCTTTATTAGGAGGATGGACAGACGAAGAAGACTCCGACATCTCCTTTTTCGTGGCTGCTGCCACCACCATAGCGTCTACTGGAACTCCTTTTGTAAGGTAGGACTTGTCCTGAGGTGCCGTGATGTATTTATTAGGTTTCCTTGGAACTGGTTCCACTGTGTCAGGAGCCCCACCCTTCGAGCAATTAGTTCCATTAGTTCGTCAAGGGCGGAGTGACCCAGGAGGAAGAAGGGCGAGCACCAAATGCCTTCAGCAGAACTGACTCATCCTCAGAAGGGGAAGGGACTGCCAGTCACCTCTCTGTTTCAGGATCTCCAATATGTCCGAAAAGAGACATCTTCGAAGGTGACTTAGGGGACCCCTCTGACTCATCTAAGTCAGTATCAGATGTCAAGGATTCCTGTGGAGAATCCAAGTGTCTCCTCTTACACAATCTCTTCCTAGGGACTTCTTCGGGGAGCATCCGAAGAAGCCTCGGAGGAAGAGGGGGCACCCTCCAGGGGTGGCTGAGACACTGGTGCCCGACGCTTGGATGTGGCCGTGGGTGCAGATGAAGATAACGGCCCTTTATGGGGAGGAGAGGTTGCTTCCACTGATGTGGTTGTCTGGGTAGACAACACCTTCCTCATCAGGTCGAACGCTCCCGGTCCCGCGATCGAAGAGTCCCCGGTTCGAGGAAATGGGAAGAATCCCGACACGGGCACCGAAGGCATCGACCCGAGGACGGAGCCGAATCGATCCGCCGAGGCCCGAGGGGAGAGTCGGAACCAAACGCCGGTTCGACTCGCCCCGGAACCAAGGACAGACCGTCGGCTCGAGACTCGGTATCGGGTCCGACGGAGTCGAGGTGAGAGGAACAGACCGAGAAAAGGACGGTTCTGGACCCGAGGGCTCCACAATCAGTAGATCAGCCTCTTCCGGCTCCAAAGACTGAATCGGTCTCGGAGGAGGAATGGATGGAGATACAGGGAGGCCTTCAAGTTTCGACACCAACTGGGTGGAAACCGAAATAAGTTTGGAGAGGGCCGAATGCTCCAATAACTTCTGCACCACGCGATCCACATCGATATCCGAAAGTTTGGAGGAAGAACGGGTCGAAGGAACCGAAGACGGAGCCGACCTCAATAAGGTCGAAGGAGGGAGCTCCATCACCGGTTCCAAGACTTGAGGCTCAGGAACCGATACCAGTTGAACACTCGGCCCCAAAGTCTGTGGAACCGGTGATCTAACCTTTGTTGAAGAGCTCGGAGCCGATGACTTGGGCTCCGACGTCTTCGATTCCTTAGAGGACTTCGATGCCTGGTCAGAAGCATCCAGAGCCTCCTGGAAAGAAGGTTTCAATAGACCTCTGTCCATTAGTTTCCTGCGCCTATCTGTCATGACCCTCCCACTAAAAGAGTGACAGATGGAGCAGTCCTCTTGCAAGTGGAGAGGGCCAAGGCAGTAGACGCAGGAACTATGGTTGTCAGTCACTGACATTTTCTGGCCACACTGACAACGCTTGAAACCTGACTTCACCTTCTCAGACATTATAGGAAAGAGAGACAAATCCAGTAATGCAGTCAAATCCGTTAAAGTTTGTCAAATCCGATAAAAATTGTCAAATCCGGTATAAAGTTTCCTCAACTATAAATTTATGAAGGGTGTAGGCCCCGAAAAATATTTAACCGATAAAATTAGTTAACGGTACGAATAACTCAACGAGACCACAACACAATCATACAGAATAATACTGAAACATCAAATAGAAATAGAATCCTAATAAAATATAACAAAATAAAGTTATATCTTAGCTTAGACTCTCGAGCTAGCTCCCAACGATGCGTATGCAGCAGCGGCAAACTAGATCTGAGGTAAAGGCAGAGGGGGATTGTGGGTATTAGATTGTCTCGAGCTTCTTCTCGATGCAGAGCTTGCAAGAGGCCGGCACGGAGCCGAGGATCGGCTCCGAACCCATGTGTAAGAACAAACGGCGAGATTGAACACTATCACATTATGTGATTATTGTTACGGTTATTTTTAATGGTATTGGTAAAAGCTATTAACGCTGAGGTTGTGCTATCGTGTGGACGAAAACCGTGCTGGGTATCCGCCAAGAGGTGATTTTGGATTAGGTGGTGCATAAATTGTTTTTGTATACATTTTTCCATAATCTTTGCAAGTGGAGAAAGTATAGCTATAGGTCTATAATTGGAGAATTACATAGAGGAACCTTCTTTATGTAGTGGGATTACGTAAGATGTTTTCCAGATGTTGGCTTCTGCTATGGTACGATTGATTAGTATCAATATTGGATAGGCAATGGCATCAGCTGATGGTATTGGTAAAAGCCTAATGGCTGAGGTTGTGCTATCGTGTGGACGAAAACAGTGCTGGGTATCCACCATGAGGTGATTTTGGATTAGGTGGTGCATAAATTGTTTTTGTATACATTTTTCCATAATCTTTGCAAGTGGAGAAAGTATAGCTATAGGTCTATAATTGGAGAATTCTGTAGAGGAACCTCCTTTATGTAGTGGGATTACGTAGGATGTTTTCCAGATGTTGGTTTCTGCTATGGTACGATTGATTAGTATCAATATAGGATAGGCAATGGCATCAGCTGATTTTTGAAGGTACTCAGCGAGGAGCTGGTCAGTGGAGAGTGTTGTAGGTTTTAATTTTTTGATCATGTTACAGATAAATGATGTGGACACTGGCTGGAAAGAGATTGAGGGTCAGTTTTTAGAGGTAGAAGTATCAGGGGCAGGGGAGCTAGAAGGTAATTGTCTAGCTAGAGCTTGAATTGTTTCAGTAACGAAATGGTTAAAACTGTCAGAGACCTCCTCTGGGGATTTATCAATGGTGGCAGCAGGGATAGGTGTACATGTTTTACCAGGGCGGAGTAGATTGTTCAGCCCTGCCCAGAACTTCTGAGGATTGTCCTTGTTGGTTGTCTGTAAATTGCAGTAGTATTGTTTTTTGTCCTGTAGAATAAATTTTTTTGTTTCATTCCTAGCATACCTATATTTAACATGATCATGGGGGCCTTTTGTGGACCACCATTGAGCCCATAGTTTGTTTCTGCTGGTAATCTTTAGTCTTGTCTCTTTAGATAGCCATGGTGCAGTTCTTGCTTTTGTACGTTTTGAGTGGGCAGGTGCATGTAGATCAAGAATTCCAAGAAATTTGTTGTTAAAATAGGCAACTGCCTCCTCTAAGGGTAGGTATTTTAGCATGAACCAATTACAAGAGCTAAGTTCCAGTTGGAATTTGTCAGGGTCAAAGTTTCTTTTGCTCCTGACTTTTCTGAGTAGGGGTTGTTGTGGGGTAATGGCTTTATCCTTGACCATGTAAGTGAGAAGATGGTCACTTAGGTCACTGGGGAGGGTACCAGCAGTGTACAGTTGGGGGTTACTATTTACGAGTACCCAGCCCAGTATACTATCTTTTTGGTTGGGTTTACCTAGCCTGGTAGGGGTGGTAATGGTTTGTGTAAATGCATGCAAGTTGATGTGGGTAGAAGGGGATTCTTTGGAACAAGAGCCCCAGTCGATGTTAAAGTCTCCTAGTATTAGTGTTTCCTGGGGGTAGTGACAAGATAGCCAGTGAAGCGTGTCTTCAAGTGTGGCTACATTATTACCTGGGGGAATATACATACAGATGATGTTGATGCTTTTACTTTTGTTAAGTTGCAATCTAGTGGCAATAATCTCAGAGTTATTGATCTGAGGTGGTTGAACAACATCTATGGTCATATTCAATGCAGATTTATAGAGTACAGCCACCCCTCCGCCTTTCCTGGAAGCACGATCCAGCCTGTGTATATTATATCCGGGTGGTAGCACTTCATTGTCAGTAATGTTAGGTTTTAACCAGGTCTCACATAGACAGAGAACATCAGGGGAGTAAACAGCCAGGAGTATGTATATGTATATATGGGTCTACTTCACATGACTTCTTCTTTCGGCTTTTCCCGGTTAGGGGTTGCCACAGCGGATCACCTGTCTGGGTCTACTTCACATGACTGAAAACTCAAAATAAAGAATTTTGTTTGACTGAGCTCACAATATCTAATTTTCAAAATACTGAAAACTCATTTGGCTGAGTCTCATTATACTGTAAGCTTACAAAGCTGACTTTCAAAATACTGAATTTGAAGCCATAGACATGATTTGTCTTTCCCTTCGGGTGTGACTTGCTTGTGATTAAAAAGCATTACTGTAACTTAAAGTGCCGAATGTCAGAATACCGATAGCATAGTAAGTAGTATTGTAGTGTTTCTAAATGTGGGTATGTCTGTTTACATTTTTATGAGAAGTATCTGAATTAATATGGCGGACATTTTGTGCGGTCCTGGCAGTAGTGGCAGTGTGTACAGTACTATAAGGTAAGAAAAGGTACATTGACTGAATGATTTATTTATTTTACATTTGCTTACCGGGAAAGTCTGACTGGACACAAGTCCCTTTTCAGCGGAGGCCCAGGGAGAAAAGCTCCTAACATAGATTAATAAGTATGGTTTCATAGGTACAGAATAACACTATACATTTTACATCAAAGAAAACTAGGGTAATAACACTTAAGACTGTACATCAACTAAAAGTAGGATGAGAAATTATATACTATTCAAGTATAAAGATGAATCACTTTAACTTGCACAATCCAAATAACATTCAGTTTGGTATAGTATTATAATTTTATAAAGTATACACCAAGAGTCAATACGTAGAAGGAGCAGTAGCTGCTAGTGAGAGAGAGGTATGAGGAAAGAGACTTGCAAGATAAAGAGAAGTGTGCTGCGTGTAAATAAGGGAGGAGAGTTTACTCTGGGTAAGCAGAAAGAAATTGAAATAGACTAGCATGAGGAGTTGCAGGCTTGTGGGATCCTGGAGTTAGTACATATAGCTGGGGGGGGGGGGTGCAGCCCTCCACCTAGTTTGGTTTTATATCATCCGGTTTCTGGTAAGAGGGGAAGTAAGTAGCTTTTAAGTTTTATTCATTGGTGCCGTAAGTGTGCATCTCCTATGGCTTAATATTCAGTAGTTTGACATTCAGCATTGTAAGCTTTCAGTATTATGAAACTCAGTCGAATGAGTTTTCAGTATTTTGAAAATTAGGTATTGTGGTCTCAATCAAATAAAATTCAGTATTTTGAGTTTTCAGCCATGTGAAGTAGATCCATATTTGTGTGCGTGTGCGTGTGTGTGTGTGTGTATAAATATATATATATATATATATATATATATATATATATATATATATATATATATATATATATATATATATATATATATATATATATATATATATATATATATATATATATATATATATATATATATATATATATATATATATATATATATATATATATATATATATATATATATATATATACAAACATACACATATATACACACACACATATATATATATATATATATATATATATATAGGTTCATACTTTTATAGGTGTGTACTAGTCTAATGGCCCTGGAGCCTCTACAAGCCTAGGCCATAGAAGTTCCCTGGCATTATGCTGCCCGATGTTAGTTCCCAGTGCCTCTGTTAAGTAGAGCCACTGGAGTTATCCCCAGGGTGAACTTTCTAGTTCCCATCCTCTCAAGATTTCTCTTGAAGAGGGCCAGTGAGGTGCTCTGCTTGACATGTATGGGAAGCCTATTCCAGAGCATGGGCAGTCTCTGGGTTATGAACCTGTCCCTCCATCATGTTCTGTTGATTGTGGTAATGAGGTTGAGGTCTCTGGAGCATGAGGTGCGGAGGGATTGGGATTTCTTTAGATGTAGCATTTCTAACAGAGCTGGGTCATACATGGCTTTGTAAGTTAAGCAGAGATGGACTCTTAGTAGACAATACGAGACAGAATAGCTGGAGTTTTTTTGAGTCTGTCGGTGTAGGACATGTGTTTAAGGCCTTTCTTCGTGATGTATTTTTGTGGCCTTTCCAGCTGTTGCAGGTGTCTAGTGAGGTACATGCCAAATGGGGTACTATACTCTATGATTGGTATAATGAGGAAAGAGTGAGAGAAATGACGACCTCTTTCTTCCTGGATGCAAAACCTTTGGTAATGAGATGTGCCACATAGAAGGACTTTCTTACCACAGTGGCAATGTGGTGTTCAAAGGAGAGGTTGCTGTCAACCTGTGTCTCAAGAGCTCTTATAACACCTTCAGTGTTCAGTGGGCTCCCATTGATGTGGTAATTAGTGGGAACTGAGTTTTTCCAAAGGAGATGATGATGCATTTTTTGGCATTAAGCTTAAGGCCATGGTTTCGACACCAGTCATTGCTCTCTGTGAGGCCTTTCTGTAGGATGTCCGCATCACTTGGGGAGTTAATAAGGTCTCCGAGCTTGCAGTTGTCTGCGAACTAGGTCAGCCAGAGTCCCTCCTTGTTGGCCTGGACTTCTGAGAAGTAGATGCCAAACAGGAGAGAACACAGGACAAATCCCTGTGTGACTCCACGTATGACTGGTCAGCAGTCTGACTTGGAATCCGCTACTTTCACACCGTGGATTCTACTTATGAGCCAATTTGCAACCTACCTAATGATGTAGTGGTTGATGCCTAGTTTGGTGAGTTTATCAATAATTCCTGAGTGAGGAATGGTATCAAAGGCCTTGGCCAGATCGAGGGAGGCTGCATGAACTGCCTTATCTTCATCCACAGCTCTGGTGACTGACTCAAAGAAGTCAACCAGGTTAAGCAGGCATGATCTACCTTTCACAAAACTAAATTGCGTGGGATCCAGAGTATGGAGATTCCCTATATACTTGTTAATTAGTTCCATGACAATGCTCTCCATAGCCTTACATATCAGACTTGTCAGGCTAATGGAACGATAATTTCCAGGGTCTGTAGTCGCTCCTCCTTTATGGAGAGGGATGACTGTAGCAGTGCACCATTCAGTATGAACAAAGCCTGAGGTGAGGCTGTGAGTGAAGAGGGCACACAGATGTGGTGCCAGTTCATTTTGTAATTCATGAAGAACACAGCCAGGGAAATTGTTGGGTCCCATGGAAGCTGTATTCTTAGCTTTGGAAAATGCAGCTTTAACCTGTGCTGCAGTAATGCTGGGTGCCTGCCATTCTTCCGGTATTGAGATTGGTCCTTTGAGGGGGGTAAAGTTGGCACTGAATCTGTCGGCCAGTATTGCTGAGGCTAATAAGGGAATTTTTCCAGTATTGAGACATCACCTTTTTCTGCAACAATTTCTTCCTTCTGTTGTAGAGTTTACTAATGGCAGGGGGACCACCAGATTGGCTTCCTTTTTTGGAGGAGAGCGTCTTGGTTCTGTTAGGTATGGCTGGTTCCATGCATTTATGTATGTGTTTGTACAGTGCATTGGTATATGATTCGGCAGTCATGCATCTATTTTCCATTGGCATGGGTTCCGTGAAGTTAGCCACCTCTGCTTTTAGGAGTCCAAAGTCAGCTTTGGAGAAGTTTTTCATGGTGGATACGTTTGTAGGGGGTGTGGGTGAGATGTGGATTTCTATGGTGATTAGTTTGTGGTCGGATCTAACCAGGGAGGAACTGACTATTGGTGTAGAGCAATGGTTACCCATGTTAGTAATAACCAGGTCAAGGAAGTTACTTCCTCTAGTGGGGGTAAGAATAAGCTGGTACAGAGCACTGGAAGTGATGAAGTGCAGGAAGCATTGGGTCAGTGTATTGGTGCATGAGTAGTTTTCCCAGTTGATGGAGGGGTAGTTGAAGTCCCCTAGTATGAGAGTGTTGGGTTGGATCTTAATACTTTCCAGGGTGCTTAGGAATGTGGAGTGAGTCTTGGGACATGGTTGAGGACCAATAGCAGGCTACAACCTGAATCGCCATCTTACCCAATGTTAGTTGTACCTGGAGTATCTCATTCTGGGCTACTAGTCTGGAGGTGTGCATATCCTTATAAATATAGAGACCCACCTCCTTTGTAGCTTCGGTCCATGTTCTGGGGCCGAAAGGTGTGGAATGAGTTATAGCCTGGTAGCGCAGGAGCGCTTTCTACTGTTACCAGGTCTCTGTTACAGCAAAATATCAATGTTCTCCATTTTGAGGAGTGCTTTGAGCGAGTGCATCTTGAGATTTAGACTTCTATCATTGAGCAGTATGACTCTCAGATTGCATTTATTTATAGCTGTTACGGTGGTAATTTGATCTTTGGAACACTGCCTAAAAAAGGCACTATATGGGTGTCAAGAGCCTTAGCCAGTACCCGGAAACCCAGGGGTGACAGATGCAGGCCATCTTATATAGCTATATATATATATATATATATATATATATATATATATATATATATATGGGTCCTCTTCAAATTACCGAAATGGCAGTTCGCCGACATGCGGAAGAGGAACGCGAAAGGACCAACAACGCAGTTGACCGACATGCTGAAATCCCGACAGCTGGAAGACCGACAAGGGGAACGTGTAAACGCGACTTGGTAAGTATGCGATAGTGAGGGATTTTGGATTAGGGAGCGGACAGGTAAGTGTGCAATAGTGAGGGATTTAGGGTTAGGGTGTGTGAAAGGTGAGTGTGCGGTAGTGTCGGAGTTAGGGTGTGGGTAATGTAAGTGTGTGTTAGTGACGGGTTTATGATTTAGGGTGGGTTAAGTAAGTTAGGAATAGGGTGCAGGTAGGGTAATGTCTGGTACTGTCGGACCTTAGGGTTAGGGGTGGGTTAAGTGAGTTAGGGTTAGGTGCAGGTAGGGTAAGTGTGCGGTAGTGTCGGACCTTAGGGTTAGTGGTGGGTTAAGTGAGTTAGGGTTAGGTGCAGGTAGAAGTGTGCGGTAGTGTCGGACCTTAGGGTTAGGGTTTGGGTTAGGGCTAGTGGATATGTAATGTAGTGTAATGTGTTGTTTACGTTTAGTGTGTCGGTGTAATGGTGTTCGGTGTTTTGCGTTGTCGGTATTGTGTGTTGTCGGTTATTTGGTGTCGGTGGTTTGTGTGTCGGCGAACTGGCGTGTCGGTGTTCTAAAGTAGACCCATATATATATATATTATATATATATATATATATATATATATATATTATATATAAATATCCATACACATACACACATACATTTTATATATATATATATATATATATATATATATATATATATACATACATACATATATGGTTTACTATCAAAATGCCACCGTGCAATTTCATAGTTCGGCACGTTATGTGAGCGAACATTATTATTGCGAATGGACTGTGCATTCGCAATTATAATGTTCGCTCATGTAAGAGGATCGCGGTATAATGCGGTTAGGGAAATACATCCCTTTCCTCACTGTAGTGCAATCTCGGAGTTGGAATATTAAGTTAGGGGGGGTTGTGGGGGGGTGCAGGGGGGCTTGCCCCCCTGCATAAATGTGAGTTTAGGCTAGTTAGGTAGGGAGTTAAGTGAAGGCTGGGAGTGCTGTTGATTGCCGAAAATGTCACGAGCGAGATTGTTGCATGGTTTTATTTATTTTTTGTTAATAAAATTGGTGACAAAACAGATTACCCCTTGCTGTTTTTCTATACTGTTGCATTGCCGCCTGGAAACCTTCATTTTGAGTTAGCTGGGAGTTGTGTGTGGTTCCTCTGATAGACGGTACGGCAGCTTTTGGTTTGGTGTACTGCCCAGTTCTTAGGTATGGTGGTTATCAAGATAAAAAGCAGAAGCCAGCTTGAATGTCAACTGAAGTTTCCATTACCCATCTTGATGGACAGCTTAGGAATAAAAAATATTATAGAAAAAAACTAGGTTGTTATTCAAGGAAATCATGACTTATGCAAAGAAGCTGGAGTTCGACCAATGTTTTGTTTTAAAAAAATTAGGTCCCAAGGAATATTTTGAATGGTGTTATGACTGCAGATGCATCCTTGAAGGACATCATAAGTGAACACTATCAGAGAATTAGAATTAAAGATACCAAAAATGCCCTGGCCAAGTATAGTCTAGTATTCAAGCTTTAGTCATTCTAAACTTGTACTACTTAAAAGGGTTAATAGCTTTATTGGGGATGTTAATTCATTGCTCGAGGTTAAATAATTGAAGTTGCAAATATTTTTAAAAGCAGAGGCACTTCTGGGCCTCAATGATGACCTTAGTATTAGGTGTGTACTGAAGTGGAAGAGGTAGGAAGTGATGTAATGCATTTTAAATTAATTGGTTGTTGGTTTTTATATTGACTTGTTTTTTTTTATTTTTCTGAATTACAGAAAAGTTTCTATTATAAACAAGAGAACAAAACTGCTAATTTCCAGTGGTTCCACTGGTTTATTTTTGTTTCCATCATTCAGGAGTTGTGTAACCTACAAGTTTTGTGTGTATTCCTGAATTTTCTGTCTTTCTCTCCCTCTCTCTCTATAAATATATATATATATATATATATATATATATATATATATATATATATATATATATATATATATATATATATATATATATATATATATATATATATATATATATATATATATGTATATATATATATATATATATATATATATATATATATATATATATATATATATATATATATATATATATATATATATATATATATATATATATATATATATATATATATATATATATATATATATATATATATATATATATATATATATATATATATATATATATATATATATATATATATATATACATATATATATATATATATATATATATATATATATATATATATATATATATATATATATATATATATATAATATATATACATATATATATATATATATATATATATATATATATATATATATATATATATATATATATATACAAATATATATATATATATATATATATATATATATATATATATATATATATATATATATATATATATATATATATATATATACATATATACATATATACATATATATATATATATATATATATATACAAATAATAAACTTTGTACTGGAAGCAATAGAAAAAAGAAGTTATGTCTTACCATAGTGTTCCATCTGTGTTGTTGATCTTCACTTATCCTTGACTGTGGGGTTGGTTCCATATCTCAGGACTGCCTCGGCCATTATTCTATCTCGCACCTTCCAAGAACTCTCCAACTCTTCACCCATAATGCTCCACTCAGGATTACCTCAGATCGAGTCTGTACAAGATAATGACAGACAGGAAATAATAAAAAGTTATGTACCTACCATAACGTTCCATGTTAGTTGTCTTCTTCTCGCCTTCCTTCTTGCTGGATGGGTTCGATAGCTCCAGAGCTATTTTTTACCGGCTCGAGGCAGCCGTATATCCCACAATACCATGCGCTAACTCCCCAGATCTCATTTGGCAGCTAACAAATAGCATAGAATTTTTTGTTACCAACAAAAAACCCAATATATATATATATATAAACAGTCTCCCTGGCAATAGTAGTCATGATATGGGAACCTTGGAAAAAGGGGCAACATCATGAAATAGAAGGATCTCAGAACCTTCAAGTCTGTCTAGGCTAGGGGGCAGGAGGGAGGGACGCAAGAAGGAAGGCGAGAAGAAGACAACTAACATGGAAAGTTATGGTAGGTACATAACTTCTTAATGTTAAGTTGTCATTATCACCTTCATTCTTGCTGGATGGGACAGCATCCCTAGCACCTTGGGTCCTGGGTGGCTCAACGGAACAGACTCCTGAGTACAGTGGAACCAAAGTCAGCTCTATTTCTGGAGGCTATATCCAGTTTGTAATGGGTAATAAAGGTATGTTGAGAAGTCCAAGTAGCTGCTGCACAAATGGCATCTAAAGGTAACCTTGCTTGAAAGGCTGTTGAAGTCGATAGCGCCCTGGTTGAATGAGCCTTAGGTTTTGAAGGAAGTTGTTTATGTCTCAACTCGTAGACAAAGGTAATGATGGAAGCTAACCATCTGGAAAGAGTTACCTTTGAAACTGGAAGTCCTTTCCTCCCGTCAGCATAAGAAAGGAAGAGATGTTCTGACTTCCTGAATTGTTTTGTTCTGTCTAGATAATACCGCAATTGACGATGAACATCCAAGGAATGTAGTTTCTGTTCAGCCCGGTTTGAATAATTTGGGAAGAAAACTGGCAAGTGAATAGTGTGATTCAGATTTGATTCAGAAGAAACTTTAGGTAGAAAGGAAGGGTTTGTTCTGAGAGCTACTCTGTCTTTATGAAAGACCAAATAAGGGGAACGGGTAGACAAGGCTTGAAGCTCAGACACTCTGCCGGCAGAAGTTATAGTCACTAGAAACAGAGTCTTCCAAGAGAGGAGCAGGCTCAAAAGGAGGAAGAATTAGTGAAGATAACACTAAATTCAGGTCCCATTGTGGAGGAGGATCCTTAATGGGAGGTCTGAGTAAGAAAATGCCCTTGAGGAAAGCTTTACAGAGTTTATGGGACATAATACTGCTTTCCAAAAGTCCTACATGTAAATTGGCAATGGCCGCTAGTTGAACTCTGATAGTGGCTGAAGATGAACCTGCATGAAAAAGCTCTGCCAGAAAATCAAGAACTTTGTGAATTGGAGCATTAAAAGGGTCTAAGGACCTAGCTTGTGCCCAAAAGGAAAACCGCTTCCATTTGCTCGCATAAGTCTTCCTGGTATTAGACTTATGGGAGGCAAGAATAATGTCACGGACAGGAAGAGAAATGAGGGGAAGCCTGGCTATGGTTGGAAGTGGAGCAACCAAGCTGTGAGGTTGAGGGACTGAAGAGACTGGTGCAGCTTGCCTGTCAGATGGGTCAAAAGATTTGGAAATGGTTCCAGATGCCAGGGCTGTTCCAGAAGGTATCGGTGCAGGAACGGAAACCATACTTGTCGAGGCCAGTAAGGAGCAATGAGGATCATTTTGGATCTCAATGCTGTTTCTTTCTGAATTAACTTTGGGATCAATGGAAAAGGGGGAAAAGCGTATAGAAGACCCCGAGGCCAATCGTGGACTAGAGTGTCTCTGGGGGGGGGGGCTGGTAGGGGGAAGAGAGTGAAGAAGTCGAGGCACTTGCTGTTTTGAGGTGTTGCAAAAAGGTCGCAGCAAGGCTGGCCCCACTTCTGGAAAATTCTCTCTACTGCCGCTTGATTTAGAGACCACTCGTGAGGCATGAGAATTATTCTGCTCAATCTGTCAGCTATGACGTTGGATCTCCTGGGGATGTGCATTGCTATCAGAAACCGTTGAGAGGAGATCGCCCACTGCCAAAGTCTGAGTGCTTCTCGACATAGGGGGTAGGACTTTGTTCCACCCTGCTTGTTTATGTACCACACTACGGATATATTGTCCGTTTGAACTGCTATAGTGCCCGTGGGAAGAGAGTCCTGAAGGGCTCGCAACAATAAAAGCACTGCTCTCATCTCTAGGACATTTATGTGCAGGTGGCATTCTAATTGTTGCCACGTGCCCTGGACAGTCCTGCCCTGATAATGCCCCCCCCCACCCAATCAGGGAGGCATCCGTTGTCACCGTGGCAACTGGAGAGGGAATAACAAAGGGTCTGCCCTGAAGAAGTTGAGGGGAGACTATCCACCAGGCGAGGTGCTTCTTGCAAGTCGGTGTTATCAATATGTTGTGAGTCATTAGGAAGTTGTTGGTAGACCACTGAGAGAAAAGCATCCACTGAAGAATTCTCATATGGAAGCGGGCTAAGGGAAGAAGGGGAATCGCCGCTGCCATGAGGCCCAATGTTTTCAGTACTAACTTGACTTGAACTTTGTTGGACTGAATCAGAAGGTGGACATTCTGCCGTATATCTATCACTCTCTGAGGTGTTAAAGTTGCAGACATTTCTGTGGTGTTTAACATGGCGCCTATGAAGTTTATACATTGACAAGGTGACAAGAAGGATTTTGCAAAATTTATGGAAATACCTAACCTGTTGCAAATGTGAATGGTGTAATCCCTGGTTATGATAAGATGCTGCTTGGTGGTAGCGGTAATGAGCCAGTCGTCTAAATATGGAAACACCTGGAATCCTTTTTGTCTCAGGTGAGCTGTGACCACTGCCAAACATTTGGTGAACACCCGGGGGGGCTGTGGTGAGACCAAAGGGCAGGACTCTGAATTGGTAATGACTGGCTCCCAGCCGAAAGCGGAGAAACATCTTGGAGCGCCTGTGTATCTTTATGTGGTAGTACGCGTCCTGTAGGTCTAACGAGCACATCCAGTTGTCTCTGCCCAAGAAGGGCAGAATGGACTGCAGCGTTACCATCTGAAATGTTGTCTTCTGCACAGATTTGTTCAGTCTGCTGAGATCCAAAATGGTTCTCCAGTCTCCTGTCTTTTTTGGTACCAAAAAGAACCTGGAGTAGATTCCGGATCCTAGCTGGTCTTCTATTTCCAGCTGTGCCTGACCCCTTTGTCTGGGTGTTACATCTGGGAGGGGTCTTGGCAATTGGTTTGGCGGGGAAATGAAGGGGATTTTGTAACCCTCGGATATAATCAACTGTACCCATTTGTCTTGAGAGAGGGATTGCCAGGCTTCCGGGTACAGAGGTAATCTTCCCCCGACTGCCTCCGAAGGTGGACAGTCGGGCAGCTTCTCAGGGATGCTGAAAGTGTTGGTCAGGGAAGGACTCCCTGGAACCCTGGTTCTGTGGACCCCCTCTGCCCCTGGGGCAGCGTCTATTGTTGTCCCCCCCCCTGCCTCTAGGGGGAATTTCACCACATGCGGCAGGCGCAACTCCCTGTGGTTTATGGAACCACATCTTTCCACCCTTCTGACCTTTGGGGTATGGTCTAGATGGTGTGGAAAAGTGGACTCCCACGGCAGAGAGAGTCTTACCGTCTTGCTCGCACCTGGTGAGGGTATTCTTCACCTGAGGTCCAAACAATTCTGAACCATCAAAGGGGGTGTTGGTGAAGGACGCTTTGAAGGGATCAGCAAAATTACAGAGTCGCATCCAGGCATGACGTCTCAACGCAACACCTGTGTCTGCAGCCCTCCTCGCTCCATCGGCTGCATAAGAGATAAGCCGCATGGAGGAATTGGCAATGGAATTCAGGGTAGCCAGCTGGGAGTTAATCTTATCCTGATACCCCGCAGCAGAAGGATCCTGTACAGTTTCACCCAGTTCTTTGAGCAAATCTCTCTGAAGGCAGGTGAAATGACATAAATAGTTCAGCGATCACATAGCAAAGGTCGCTAAAGCAAATGTCCGCTTACCGTACCTGTCCATGGTCCTGGACTCTTTGTTAGGAGGATGAACAGGTACAGAAGGATCAGCTAATTCCTTCTTAGTGGCAGCTGCTACCACCATAGCATCTACCGAGACACCTTTGGTGAGAAATGTCTTGTCCACCGGAGCAGAAATAAATTTTGAAGGCCTCCTAGGGGTAGGTTCCATGGAGTCAGGAGCTGCCCACACCTTTCTAGCCACCACTTCCATCAGTGGATCGAAAGGGGTGGACACCCAGGAGGTGGAAGGGTGAGATCCAAAGGCATCAAGGTAATCCGACTCTTCCTCGGAGGGTTTGAGTGTGGACCAATTCCCCCTCTGTTTCAGGATCTCTAGTATGTCTGAAAAGGAGACATCTTCAGAGGGGGATCTGGGGGAGCCCTCTGACTCATCCAAGTCGGTGTCCGAGGTTACAGACTCAGGGGAGTCTACGTGCTTCCTCTTGCACTTTCTTTTCCTAGGTGGCTCTCCTGAAGCTTCAGGAGAGGCCTCGGAGGAGGATGAGACACCCAAAGTGGGTACCCTATGCGTTGGATCTCTGCTATCAGTTGCAAGAGGATGGCCAGAGACCGTAACAGGCACTGTGAAGGGAGGAGCTGAAGTACCCAACCTTGGAGCGGACACTGGATCCAGCACGCTCCTCATCTCCTCGAAAGCCCCCCTATCAGGCTCCGAAGACACCAGAACCGCCCCTGGCACCGACAGAGAAGACTCCGAGAATGATGTCGGGGCTGAACTAACCAGAGCTGATGCTCCAAGAGGGAGAGCGGGGTCGGACAAGGGTCCGATGCCACTCGCCCCCTCGGAACCGACAATGGAGTGTCGGCGCCCGGACTTCTCCACGGACGGTACCAATGAAGAAGTCAGAGCCAACGACGCCGGAGCTGAAGGTGGAAGTATCGGCTCTGACATGGGCAAGGTTACGGTTCTGACAATCTCCGGCTCCGAACTCGACTGGAGAGTCGGAGGAGGCATCGAAGGCGGCACCGAGGTAGCCACAGTCTGGAGAGATGGGCTTTGGAGTATTTGGGCCAATGCCTGAGATTTTATGAGTCTACTGACCACCCTCTCAATGTCGTGGCCGGAAAGCCTAGATGACCTGGAGGAATGAGTCCTATGACTCCGCTCAGATAGAAGGGGTGATCTTGGAGCCGATCGGACGGACTCTAATGAAGGAGATCTAGAGTACTTGCGCTCTGATGTCAGCTCCGATACAGGTTTCGGAGCAGGTACGATCTTGCTCACATCGGCTCCGACTGGAGCTGATGTCGGAGCAATCTCAGTTTCGCCATCCCTTGACTCAGAAGCTGGAGCTGAGGGCTTGGCGGGCTTAGACGACTTCCCCGAGCCAGACTTGGACGGGGAGTCATCAGGCTTCAATAAGCCCCTCAAAATAAGTTTATTACGATGCTCCTGCAGGACTCTTGAACTAAATCCGTGGCAGATGGAACAAGAGTCCTGCAGGTGCAAAGGTCCCAAGCAGTAGACGCAAGAAGTGTGACCTTCTGTCAGAGACATTTTCTGACAGCACGAGTCACACTTCTTGAATCCCGAGACCTTAACTTCTTTAGACATAGTTACCCTAAAGACAGTAACACAGTCAGCACACCCACTCACTCGACTTTCACACCAAGGGGGAGTTAAGGCACTGACTAAAAGAACAACTCACACACACAATAATGGGGGAGAGTAAACAAAAACTAAAGCCCGTAGGCTCGATTAGAAAATTTAACTAAAGGGGTGGGTAGGGCTTAACGAAAATATTACTAATAGGTAATTTAGGTAAAACTATATCAATGGGAACTAATCTGACAAAAACTAACCAAAAGTTTAGAAGAATTTTCTAAAATTTCTTTTACTGACCTGAGCCGGCAAAAAAGGCAACCTTGCAGCAAAGCGGCAAACGAGATCTGGGGAGTTACTGCATGGTACTGTGGGATATAGGGCTGCCTCGAGCCGGTAAAAAATAGCTCTCAAGCTATAGTATAGGCCGAGTCGGAGCCGAGGATTGGCTCCGAACCCATCCAGCAAGAATGAAGGCGAGAATGACAACTTAAGATCAGACCAGAAACCATATCTGTATTCTTAAAAGGAAATCCAATTTACTGAGACAGATCCATTCCACCAAGAAACCCAAAAGGCAGTGGGAAGGAGGATGGGAATGTCAAGGATAAGTGAAGATCAACTACAAAGATGGAACGTTATGATAAGACATATCTTCTTTATCTGATGTTGTCAATCTGCAACTTAATCCTTGACTGAGGGACAGAGTCTCCAGCTACCTAAATCTTGGGAGGTCTCACGAAAGTATATTCCTGAGCACCATTGAACCAAATGATGCTCGTTCCCTACAGACCACATCCAGCTTGTAATAAGTAATAAAGATATGCGGGGATGCCCAAGTAGCCGCTGCACAGATATAGTCTATAGGAGCTCTGGAATGAAAAAAACTGCAGAAGCAGCTATTGCTCTTGTAGAATGTGCCTTTACAGGGCCTGGTAGTTGTACTTTTCATTTGTTATAAATGAGGGTTAAACAATCCTTAAGCCATTTAGCCAGAGTAACCTTAGACACTGGTTTGCCCATAGAAGTAGGAGAAAAAGAAATGAATAACTGGTCAGATTTGCTGAATTCTTTTGTTCTGTAAAGGTAAAAACTTAATTGTCTAGGAACATCTAGCAAATGTAGAAAGTATTTTTGGTAGAAAGGATGGATTAGTTTGCAAGGACACCCTGTCTTTATGGAAGGTTAGGTAAGGAGGCTTGCAAGATAAGGCTTGTAGTTCTGAAATTCTCCTAGCTGAAGTAATAGCAATTAAAAATAAGGTTTTCCAAGATAAATACTTCAAATCGCAATTTGCAGCTGGCTCAAATGGGGAATTTATTATGGACTATAGCACCAGATTCAAGTCCCAAGGTGTGGAAGGATCTTTGTATGGAGGTCTTAGCATTAAAGTTCCTTACAGAAAAACTTTACAGAGTTTGTGGGACATTAGAGCAGTATCATTTAAACTATTATGAAAGTTGGAAATTGCAGATAGATATACTTGTATGGTCGTAGGGGACCATCCTGCATCAAAAAGCGATGCTAAGAATTCTATAACCTTATCAACTGGCACAGAATATGGTCAATACTACTCTCTGTAGCCCATTTTGAAAGTTTTTGCCACCTGCTGTTGTATAATCTTCTAGTTGAAGGTTTATGGAAGGCTAGAACAATTCTTTGAACTGGGGCAGTGAGACTAGTATGCCTGGCAATCATTGGAACTGGAGAAGCCACGCTTTGAGCTTGCGATTCTGAAGATTCAGATGAACGAGACTCTCTTGATGGGACAAGACATCTGGAGCTGGGTCCAAGGTCTCAGAATTAGGTGAGACCAAAGAAAGGAGAACCGTATCTGTCAAGGCCAGAATGGAATAATGAGAATTATCCTGTTCTTCGACCTGCTGACTTTCTTCAGAAACTGAGAAATGAGAGGTTTAGGGGAAAGGTATACAGTAGACTGGAGAGCCAGTCATGAAGGAGAGCATCACTTGGTGACTCCCCCAGTGGGAGGAATAGGGCAAAGTAGCTGCTGCACTTGTTGTTCAGGTGGGATGCAAAGAGATTGAAGCAGGGCTGGCCACACTGGAGGAATATCCCTTCTGTCACCAAAGGATTGTGAGACCTCTCGTGAAGCATCAGGATGTACCTGCTCAATTTGTCCGCAATCACGTTGGAGCACCCTGGAATGGGAGTTGCAATCAGAAAGTGGTTGGATGAAATTGCCCATTGCCATACCCTGAGTGCTTCTCGACAAAGGGGGTACAACCTGGTTCCCCTCACTTGATGATGTACCAGAAAACTGACATGTCTGTATTGGATCGCAATCATTCCCAAGGGAAGGGTTTCCTGGAATGCTTGCAATGCCAAAAGCACTGCCCTCATCTTAAAAACACTGATGTAAAAATTGGGCTCTAACTGGGACCAAGTGCTTTGGACTGTCTTTCCTAGATAATGCCCCTCCACCCCATCTAGGATGTGTCCGCAGTCACTATAGCTTGGGGTTGAGGAGGGACAAAGGGTCAGCCCGACAAAATTTCATTAGAGTGAAGCCACCAATTCAGGTCTTTCTTGCATAAATTAGTGATCAATACCTGAAGGAACATTGGCTAATTTGTTAAAGACCATTGTGACGCCAAGAGTCACTCTAGGATTCACATGTGAAATCTCGCAAGGGAAACTAGAGTGATGGCAGCAATCATTGATCCTAGAGTTTGTAGTAGCAATCTTGCAGTCACTTTTTTTTCCTTCAAATAATTTGGCTGACTTGTGATTTTATTCTTTGAACTCTCTCTGGGGGAACAGATGCGATACTGGTGTTTGTGTTTAATACTGCTCCTATAAATTCTAACTTCTGTGTTGGCTCTAGATGAGATTTTCTCGTAGGTTACAGTGATCCCCAGTGAGGAGCAAATTTGAAGAACATAGTTCCTTGCCCGCAACAGTAGATGCCTGGCAGGTGCAATAATGAGCCAGTCATGTAAGTATGGAAACACTCGGAATCCTTGCAGTCCGAAGTGAGCTGCTACCAATGCCATGGATTTGTAAACACCCTGGGGGCTGTGGTGAGACCAAAGGGCAGGGCTCTGAACTGATAATGACTGGCTCCCAGCCAAAAGTGCAGGAATCTTCTGGAGGACTTGTTCATTTTTATGTGAAAATACACATTTAGAAGATCTACTAAGAATATCCAGTCATCTTTTTAAAAAAAATGGAAGTATAGACTGAACCATAACCACCTGGAATTTGGTTTGTTGAACTGACTTGTTCAACACACTGAGATCCAAAATTGGTCTCCAGTCCCCCTGTTTTCTTTGGCAATTAAAAACAATATTGAGTAAACTATCGATCATATTTGGTCTGGTGGGACTGTTTAGATGACCCTTTTGCCAAGCAGTTTTTGAATTTCTAAGACTGCTGCATCCCTGAAACTGGGTGGGACATCTGGGATTCTTTTTGGTTGTCTGGGTTTTTTTGAAAAGGGAATATTGTAACCTCTGGTTATAATCCTCTGCAACCAATTGTCCATTGTTATATTTAGCCAGGCAGATAGTTGCAGGGATAATTGTCCCCCTACTGCCTCCAGATGACAGCAATTGGGCCTCCAAAAAGGAGCGCTAATAGGAGTTACCACAGAACGAATCCCTGGAACCCTGATTTTGTGGGCCACCTCTGCCTCATGTACAGGGTCTTCCATTATAACGCCCCCATTTGACCCAGGGAGAGTCGTTGCTACATGAGTCCTGGAAAGGTCCTTGGGACTTTTTGAACTATAGCTTTCCACTCTTTTGGTTCCTGCAGTAAGACCACTGAGGAGTGGAAAAGCATATGTCCACAGCAGAAAAGGTCTTTCCATCCTTCTCACATCTGGCGAGGGTCTCCTTGACTTTGGGACCAAAAAAGGGAAGTTCTGTCAAAAGGAGCACTGATGAAAGAAGACCTGAATAGCTCCACAAATTCATATAAGTGTATCCAGGCGTGTCTCCTCATGGCTGTGCTTGAACCTGCTGCCCTAGTCATGCACTCACCTGTGTGTGGAATGAGCCTCATGGCCGAATTAGATATTGATTCAAGGGTTGCCAGCTGGGAAGCTACTTTATCCCTCACCTCCTCAGCTACAGCTTCTGTTAGAGTATCTGATAGCTCCTTTATCAGATCCAGTTGGAGTCTAATAAAATGTGCCATTAAGTTCAAGGATCCAAGGGCAAAGGTCGGTAATGCTTATATGCACTTCCCAAAACTATCTATCATCCTAGACTCTTTGTTAGGAGGGTGGTTAGTAGGACTTTCATCAGCAAATTCCTTTTTGGCGGCTGCTGCAACCAGCATGACAGCTGCTGGTATCCCTTTAGCCCAGTGAAGGTGATCTTTAGGAGCTGACAAAATGCGGTCTGGTCCCTTGGGGATTGGCTCAATGGAATCATGTATATTCCAAGCCTGCTGAGCAATCAATTTAATTAGATTGTCAGTGGGGGGAGAGATCCAAGAGGTAGATGGTCGGGCATGGAAAGCCTGCAGGTATACTGATCCCTCCAAGGAAGGCTGATGGGAAGTCCACCCACCCCTCTGTTTCAGGATTTCTAATATGTCTCCAAATGAGATGCCTTATGGTGGTGACCTTGGAGAACCTTCCCCTTCATTGAAATCGTTATCTTTTGTGTAAGACACTTCAGGGGAGTCCAAGTGCTTCCTCTTGCACTTCCTCTTCAGGGGCACCTCCTCAGTGGGACAGGCTAGGGAGGTAACTGAAGATGACATAACCACCGTGGTCGAGTCCTGAGGTTTCTGTACCCACTATCCCAGGGCAGAGGCTGGAGGTTGCTCTGGGCAAGGGGAAGGACAGGGATGTTGGTCCAACGAGAGTGTTACCGACTGTGAGCCCGCAGTGGACAAGTCCCTCTCCAAGGCATGGAAAGCAGCCCCCCCCCATACAGGAGAAGAAGCCTGTAACTGAGGTAGACTCCTTCAGAACCGTGGTCCCCTCCCGCATCGAGGAAGCCACTTCTGAAGCTGGAGTCGAGCTCAAGTGTGCCGACGCCCCATGGAGCACAGACAGCTCCTGCAACACTGGAGTGGAACCACGTTCCACAGAACTGACAGCAAAGCTTTGACCCTGAGAGGTCTCCAGATCCGACAGAACTGAAGAGCTCAGGTTAGTTACTGGTGCTGGAGATAAAGATCTGATCAGAAATGACACAGTCGAAACCAGGACTGTTGGAGCTGGGAACTCTGAAGGCTCAGTTGGAGTCAGAGGAGCAACAAAAACAGGGGAAGAGATAGATACGGTTCTATAGCCAGGAAGACTAGGAACCGACAAAGTAGCTAATCCCCTTGCCACCAGGAGCTGGTCCACCAGCTTCAAAATTTCCGTGAGGCACTTGGTGAAACGGACCAAAGAGACTGATGGGGAATGAGGCTTTTCCAAGAAAGATCTTGGAAGTCAGTCTGAAAAGGGGTCTACAGATTTTATTCAAGGACTGTCTGTAAAGGAAAACTTGTTTGGTTCCAAAACAGATGGAACCGACGAGTGAAGAGGCACCAAAGTTATTGTGTCTGTAACAATAGTTGTTACCGAAATAGATGGTGCTGAGACTGGCACCAATGGCACTGAGAGGTCTAACCAATTTCCTATTAGGATCTGTGGAAACTATGGGAACCGGGGAAGTTTTGGTCATCTTAGTTGGTGATGCCGACGAGATTGTCAGAACCGACCGGCTCCTCTTCTTAGATCCATCATGTTTACTAGAAGAGGAAGAAGGGGAGCTAATATCAGTTTGGATTTAGAAGAAGCAGATGTGGCCTCATTGAAATCGGATTTAATAAGTTTAATATCGACTTATTTTTTTTTTTCTTTCCACAAGGGCCCGGTGACTGAAGCCATGACAAATAGCACAGTCTTCTTGAAAGTGCACCTGGCCCAAGCAGTACACACATAAAAAGTGTCAGTCTGAGTTTGGCAATATCCTCTCACACTTCTGGCATCTTTTGAATCCGCGGTGGTGGTGCTGCAGTAGCGTTGTCACCTCACAGTAAAACGCTGACCGGTTCGACTCTCAGCTAGAGCGTCTTCTGCATGGACACATGCGTGAATGGGCGTACCTTCGTTGAAGGCTATGCGTTAGTGCTGGCAACTCAGCATGTAAAAATCAACTTCCAATCATTAGCGGACCGGAGTTCCGCTGTGGCGACCCCTAACCGGGAAAAGCCGAAAGACACAACAACTTCTGGCATCTTTTGAAGCCAGAAGTACCCCTAGCCTTCTCTGCCATAACAAAAGAAACACACACACAAGGAACGAAAGATAAGATAAATGTACGTTTTTTTTTTTGTAAAGTTAGGCAGAAAAAAGTGCCAACAATGGTACTGAAGGTTTACCATAAAGGTAAATAGTAAAAGTTGGTAGAAGAAAGTACCAACAATGGTACGTAAGGTTTACCGTTGGAAGTAAAAAGAGGAAAAAGAAGAAGGAGGGACTACCAACAATGGTAGTTGAAGAATAACACAAAGTGTTAAAGAAGGAGCCTAGAGAGGAGCAGGGTAAACGAAATAGAGATAGAGAAGTAACTAATAAATGTTTTCAAAGAAAAACACTTACAGTTTTAAATAAATGACTTCACTCGAGAGCTGACAAGAAAAACACATCTGGAACTAAAAGCGGCAAATGAGAAATGAGGTAATCCTGAGAGAAGCATTATGGGTAAAGCTGAAGTAGACAGTTTTTGGAATGTGCGAGCTTGAATAACTGCAGAGTTGGTTCCGAGATATGGAACCGAACCCACAGTCACGGATTAAGTGAAAACTGACAACATCAGATCAATCCTTATTAATATTATTGCTTTCTTCCGACTTTATTAAATGAATTTCATCAGATCAAATATTACAACATCACAATTCTTTAAAATATGAAAATTCAATCATTTACAACTCAACAACCAATCAGTTTCAAAACAGCATGATGTCACTTCCTAGTAAGACCAGCTCAAAGTGCACTTAATATTCAAACTTTCATTTACTCCTGGAAGTGCGTCAGCATGAAGTACTATCTCACATTTTAATTCAAGTACTTATAAAAATGTACTAGCCTTTCCATTAAAACTTTTAACACCTTCTAAAACTATAAATTTAAATCCTACAAAATAATTGCATTTAATACTATGTTTACCTAGGGCGTTAAACATATCTTGATTTTTAGTTGCTATACAATGCACTCAAATCTGTTTCTTTGAGCTCGGCACTTGTTCAGAACCCGTTGTAAACACTAAATAAGCTACAAATTACTACAGCACTCAACTCTCCTCAATTGTCTAGAGGAAAACAGCTTTTAGTACTTAATAATCACCTATCCCGGCATGTCTAACGGTCAGCTCCCGGTGTTTTCTCCTGTCTACCTGATGAATCTGGGCATCTTGGGGCAATGCAGCAATTGCCTCATGTACACAGACAACCCTCTCCTCCTACCACCCAACACTATAACCTGTGATAGATACACTTATACAGCCAAACTGGAAGCAAAGCTCTCTTCACCCAAGACTGGACTAGACAGTCAAGAGGAGAGGGTAAACACTTGCACCGCACTACACTCATCACATAGTCCCTCAAAACCTATGCCACCAAAACACACACATAGAAACACAAAACACACACCTAAATTCACAGAGGCTCTCAATAAAAATCTGCTCAAGCAACAGTGACCTCCAAAGCAGAAACGCAAGCAACCGCCACCCCCCAACACAACCCAAATGACACGTAGCCCACAAACTCAGTGTGCCACTCAATCACAGCCCATAAAGTATAACAATGTACCCAACTCTCTAGTCATAGGTGACTCTATAGTCAGGCACATTGATGTTCCACTCACCAGGCTAAACAAGGAGAAATTTACTGTCAACTGCCAGTCAGGTGCCAGGATCCGCCACATAACGCACGCACTCAGGTCACTTCACAAGTACAAATATGACTCTGTCATTGTCCATGTTGGTGTAAATGACCTGAGACGCACCTCCCTGGACTACATAAAAAGAGACATGGAGGAGCTGTCCGATCTTGCAGCCCAGACATGTATGAGCCTAGCATGTGTAGCATCCTGCCATCACCCAGAATGATACCACAGTACAAGGACAAAATGATTGACTTCAACAATTGGCTAAGCTACTGGTGTCATGCTAAGAAGATCCAGTATCTGTCTGCCTGCAACAACATGATCAACAGACCATGATGCTTTGCCAGAGATGGCATGCACCTGTCACCCTTGGGATTCCGGATACTGGCTAAGGCTCTTGCCACCCCTATAGTGCCTTTTTTAGGCAAGGTTCAAATGACAAACTCACCATCGTAACAGGTATAAGCAAGCAAAATCTGAGGGTAATGCTACTCAGTGCTAGAAGTCTAAACCTCAAAATGCACTCACTCAAGGCACTCCTTAAAATGGAGAACATTGACATCTGTGCAGTGACACAGACCTGGTTCAAGGCTCCAGAGAGCACCCCGCATTACCAGGCTATAATTCATACCACACCTTTCGGCCACCTAACCTGGACCGAAACACTAAAGACGGATCCATATTCATTAAGGATATCCACACCTCCAGGCTAGTTGCTCAGCATAATGCATCTGAGATTATCCAAGTGCAACTAACTCTGGGCAAGATCGCAATCCAAATTGTAGCTTGCTACAGATCCCCCACCATGCCCCAGGATTCCCACTGCTCATTTCTTGATACACTGGAAAATATTAGGGTACAACCTAACACCCTAATAATGGGTGATTTCAACTACCTCACCACTAACTGGGGAAACTACAAAGAGATCAGTCACAAGCAGTGTCCTGGATCAGTCCAGCGACCTCTCCTTTTAGCATTTAATTCCTTGAAGTCAAGGCCAATTTCAAGGGCCTCTGGATGACTATGTTTGCAGATGACTGCAGATGAATGCAGATTAGGAGCAGTTATAGAATCCCCCACTGACACCAATTTCTCCAGGAAGGGCTGGCACAGACAAATAATTGGTGCCAGAGACATGGATTAAAACTAAATGCCAAGAAATGCATAATAGTATCCTTTGAGAAGTCATCCACCCCTGGTAACTATTATATTGACAACACACTCATAAGAGTTGACATGGTTGTTAAGGACCTAAATAAATAAATAAATAAAACACTTAAAGATCTTTCAAATCTTAAACCCAAATGTGTGTGTGTGTGTGTGTGTGTGTGTGTGTGTGTGTGTGTGTGTGTGTGTGTGTGTGTTTAATTTGTCTGATGAATTAAAAGTGGTTAAGAGGCAGGGATGGCAATCCAATGGGATGTGAGTGTGTGCATCTGCACCCCCCCCGCATCATCTTAGGTGCTAACCCTAACTCTGTCCCTTCCCCAACCCTAACCCTACATCTTACATTAATAAAAACATTCCTGCAAAACTGTCACTACACGTGGCACACACAGACACACAAACACATGCTACCACCACCACATCTATACCCTTACCTAACCCTGATCCTAACCCTAAAATACACACAAAGACATACTGTACAAAACCTATCCCCTAACCTATCCCTGACCCTAACCCAGACTCTCATACACATGCACAACTGCTCTCACCCCCTCCACCCCACTCAGCTTTCTTGATAAAGCATTCCATTAAATTTTTGACCATTTAGCTATCTGTAAGTTCAGTATTAAGGACCAACCCTAGCACTCGTCAACCAAACAAAATGCAGGGAACCCAATACATACATACATATATATATATATATATATATATATATATATATATATATATATGGGTCTACTTCTTTTGACCTAACTTTCATTTGCCTGACACTCATTTGCCTGAGACCAAATGACTGAAATTTCATTTGCCTGACACTTCATTTGCCTGACACTTCATTTGCCTGACAAGTATTATTAGCAAGAAAATGGAATATGCCCCCTTCCCCACTGCAGTGCGACCCTGGAGTTAGAATATATAGTTAGGGGGGGTGTGGGGGGCACAGCCCCCCACAACGGGGGTGGGGTGGGGGGTGAAGCCCCCCACTTACTTTTCTGTTACTAAGCAATGTTACATCAAAAGTTAACAATATCATATGAAATGAAGTGGGGGGCTTTGCACCCCACACCCCCCCTAACTATATATTCTAACTCCAGGGTCGCACTGCAGTGGGGAAGGGGGCATATTCCATTTTCTTGCTAATAATACTTGTCAGTCAAATGAAGTGTCAGGCAAATTAAGTGTCAAGCAAATGGGGTCAGGAAAATGAGTGTCAGGCAAATGAAAGTTAGGTCAAAAGAAGTAGACCCATATATATATATATATATATATATATATATATATATATAGAGAGAGAGAGAGAGAGGAGTCAGTAGTTTAGTCAACTGTGATTAAAGTCTACATCTATGGTCAACAGGTGAGCATGATTGCTACATTACTGGAGTTGGGAATATGCCATTTCCCTGGTATAGTGTGATCTTGGAGTTAGAATATAAAATTAGCATGGGGGGGGGGGCAAACAATGTTTTACCTTTTTATTTTATTTTTTTTCACTTGCATGATTCTAGGATATTCCCTGACAAATACATAGTGATGTGGTGCGGTTTGCTTTGCCAAACTTTTATTGTTGATGTCAAAATTTTGGTATTTTGATTAAAATACACCTTTACATACATAGATATACATATATATATATATATATATATATATATATATGCAGAGAGAGAGAGAGAGAGTGGTGTATACATATATATATATATATATATATATATATATATATATATATATATGGGTTCCATACACTAGATCAATTTTCACTAATTTGAAACGAAATAGTGCATGGAATGCTCACTGCAGCGAAAGTGCACTTAATCGAAAGAGCACTTACGCGAAGTTCAGTACAACGAATGGGTGTTGTACTGAACTTCGGTGCAGTACTCACGGACCTTAGGGTTAGGGCATGGGTCATACCATGACCCGTGCTCTAACCCTAAGGTCCGTGATGCCTGCAGCGCAGTGAAGGACACAGCAATGTCCTCCACTATGGTACGATAGTCACGAACCTTAGGGTTAGGGCATGGGTTAGGGTAGGGGGTAGCTTTACTAACTATCCCCATACCCTAACCCGTGCCCTAACCCTAAGGTCCGTGACTATCGCATCATTGTGGAGGACATAGCTTGTTTTTTATGTTCTCCACTGTGCTGCGGTGTTTTTGGTGAAGTGCACTTACACAAAAGTGAACTTTCGTTAAAGTGAACTTTCGCAGAAGTGAGGCTTCCTATTACAAGTTCGAAGTAGTGAACTTTCGTTCTTGTAATAGGAATCCATATTATATATATATATATATATATATATATATATATATATATATATATATATATATATATATATATATATATATATATATATATATATAGATATAGTGAGTTGCTAGTGGTTGCCACAGAAACACTGAGGCTCTAAGCATTGATGCCTGCATATCACAAATTACAACATTAAAAAATGAAAAATACGGATCGAAAAGGAAAGAAAACACTTTTGATCAGAAAAATATTAAAAAAAACCACTAGAAAAATCTACCTATCTAGCTTGTCTGAATAGTGATACTCTTAAGGAAAGTTATTTTGGTAATATAATGTGTAGTTCTGGGATTAATGGTAGGGTTAGGGTTAGCACACAAGTAAGGTGGACTGGGGGATTCACCCACCTCTCACCTTATGAATGGTTGTTCAACTCATCCCTAACCCTAACCCTAGCACTGCCCACTAATCGCAGTCCAACATATTACCTTAATGGTATCACCACGAGAGAGAGAAACACACACACACACACACACACACACACACACACACACACACACACACACACACACACACACACACACACACAGCTAAAGCTATCTGCTACCCTACTACTTACTCTAACCCTAATCCAGACAACCCTGCTATCCTGCTCACATGTATCTCAAATAACCAAGAAACTCAAAGATCTGACATTTGTCATCTAACACCATCAAGAATGTAAATCAACTTAAAGTACACTCACTACACTCTGACAACAAAATAAGCATTCAACAAAGGGTAATGGAACTATATATATATATATATATATATATATATATATATATATATATATATATATATATATATATATCTATAGGGAAAAATATGAGGCAAAACCAGAGACTGCAAAATCAGAGGCAGTTGAAAGCTATGATGGTGATATATATAAAGCGAACCAAATACTCTTTTATACATATAATAATAAAGACTTTTCCATACCTATAGATTGTCAACATTCAATTGTAAACCATGAATTACATATATAGTATTCATGGTTCAATTACCATTCGGTAGTAATATTTTTGCCTATAATGGCTAAATTATTGTTTACTGACTTACACTTATTTGTAACATCTTTACACAAAGCTCATTAACATCTTAGGGCAATTGTAGTTATATAATATGGAGTTATTGTATATAACATTATTAATATTAGTTTTTTAATAAGACTTTTAGGTATTATCCCCACACTAGGGTCATATTATGTACACCTAATGACATTAAATTCACCAGCAGTGAATAAGGAAAGTGATTCAAGGGATTTAAATAAGGTGAGAGTAACACTACTTTTAATGCATAAAGGTATATTTATAGAGAATGACATAAGTAACAACAACAGGCATTAACACAACAGATTTGAATATTTTAATAAGTAGTGATTATTCTAAAATAAAGTATAAAAATGACACTAGACTAGATAAGAAAATAACAGGTGATTCACCCATAAGAAACGGAGTGGAGATAAACAGTTAGTAAACATTGTATACATATGTATGTATAAAGACCTATAAGAACATTGTATATAAGAGGGGACTAGAAAAGTTAGTAGCCAGTAAGGGGATACAAGGAACTTTGCCTGCAGGACACTATGTAATGAGTGGTAGGTTTAATTATTACTACAAGATGGTAATATAAGGGCATTCATATGGGTAGGACGACCAACACTGCATAAATAAATAAACAACTTGGTAAAAGGAAAAAAGACGGTGTTTTGGGTATAAATGACCCATGGTAATATTGGAAAGATGGTTAACATATGATATAATAATATATAGGAGGTAGGTAACAAATATTCTCATTGAGATCTGATGGGAATGGCTAGAGAATGACAACATATGAGTCTGACTTGGGATTGTAGGAAGAACGAATTATACACAGTATAGACTGAATTTTCCACTTGTTGAATTTTTCATCTTTTGATTTATACTAAAGTATTTTAATGAATGTGGTTTTAGCTAACTATTGAAATGTGATAGTGTTAGAATAAGCACATATCGCTTTAATTTTTTTAAATTGGAATTTTGGAACCTGATAGGTTCTTGAAAACAGGTGCAAGTATTTAAATGGCAATTGAAAATGGTGGTATTTTTTGTCTGAAGAAGTCCGGATAAGATCCGGATGAAAAGCGCGTTACATGAAATTAATTTGAGCATACCTGGTTAGAGTTTTTAAATCAGAGTACAAATGGGTACTTTTTACCGTGTTGGAGTGAGATTTTATGCTATAATAAAACTTGTGTGAGTATCGGTGCGTTTGGAAGCTGGTGCTTTTGTGGTTTTCTTCAGTTTGTTTTCGTTTATACATACATATATCTTCATCAATATATATATATATATATATATATATATATATATATATATATATATATATATATACATATATATTTATAAATATATAGACATAGATACATCCAGATATATACATATCTATTTTATTTCATTAACATTCCGACTCATTTTTGTATGAAAAAACTTACTGGCTTAGAGACTGACCCATATCCAAAGCTTAGAATTAACTCAGACAATTAAGAGAACAGCAGATTGTTCCCACTCATATCTGCAAGCTTCTCTGGTTAGGAAGTAACATGAATGACTGGCATCCTCAGCTCAGGTTATAATCCTGGATGTAGAGTGGCTAACAGAGCTATCAACTTCTTTGTCCAAGAATTCTGAGCAAAGCCAATGGGAGAGGAGTCCAAAATTACTGACAACTTCTAAGTGTTACTCTAATTCACTTAGAATGTTAACAGGGCAACAGGTTTTGCATCAACATGTATTTTCTGAAGAAGAAGAAGTGTGAAACTCTAATATCTGTCATTTTTGACTGACTGTAATCTTCGGTGATTTACCAGGAAATTATATATATATATTATACATACATACATATATATATATATATATATATATATATATATATATACATATATATATATATATATATATATATATATATATGTATATATAGTCATATATATATATATATATATATATATATATATATATATATATATATATATATATATATATATATATATATATATATATATATATATATATATATATATATATATATATATATATATATATATATATATATATATATATAAAATAGGGAAAAATATAAGGCAAAACCAGAGACTGCAAAATCAGAGGCAGTTGAAAGCTTCGATGGTGAAGACCATACTATCTAGTAGGACATGCCACCATAATGGAAGTCCTTAAATAAGTACAAGCCCTTCAGAAAAATGTACTACACAAAAATAAAAATATTTGTTGGTAATGTTTTTTTTTTCTTCTTCTTTTAGACTTGGGTTGAGAAATGAAAATCCAAAATGCTAATTTAAATCAACTTTCTAATTTGCAATTACCATCTGACAAAAACACTTCATGTTTTCCTTTTCATGTATTTAATAGTCTGTTAAGTAATAACTATAAAAATAGTTATTTGAAATCAAACAGCCTTCTTTTAGCTGCAGAAACAAAGCTACAAACACTGTACAGACAGAAATCTTACTGACATGCAACTAAAGATACCAGCTTCTTACAAAATAAAAAGAGATTACGGTACTTACATGTTATCGCAACCACATTTTCTCAGTTGTGATTTCCGCATAATGCCATACAGAGGAGCCCATGAAGCACTGTAAGGTTTTTTTAAAGTGTTTATTGCTGGGGAATAACTTCGGATAACCTTCTGTAACAGAAACTTTTCCGAAAACCCTCTTCCTCTTTTTACTTGCATTATACAAGCAAGCTTGACTTGGCAGGCTTGGAGTCGTTGTGACCAACAGATTCCTTTCACTGTGTGGAAGGAATCCTTCACAGAAGGCAAACCCAGACACAGTCATGATGATCTTGTTTAACTATAACTGTTTTTCCCAATTTGTAAAAAAAAAAGGTTCACATACAAATGAACACGCTGCTACATGTCAGAAATTGCAGGTCTGTGTTGTTATACTACTTGGCGTCATGTTACGGAATGTGTAGTTAAGAAAGACAGTGTGGGGCTTGAATATGCACAAAATCGTTTAGATCCATGGGGTTTCATCCAAAAACAGATATGTTGTGGTAAAAAGGGAGGGGGAAGAACCAAGAAACAAAGGGCATGTATCGATGGAAAGGTGAAGTATTTATGAAGTATTACCAACTGAATCACTGCTGGAGTTACCATATTAAAACAGACAAGCTGAGAGTGCACAGTCCTGGGAAAATGCGCCCTTTGCAGACCTGGTGAAATCCCACAGACACATCCTCGCAGGACCAAATTAACATGGTTGTGACCTACATGCAAAAGCACACACTTCTGTGACATACACACACCTCTCAACACAGTCTGACCACATTTCTTGGCCCAAGAAACGAGCGTAAAGCGTCCGGTCTTGAGTTGAACAATCTGGTTGCGATAATACGCAAGTACCGAGATTTACAATGTTAAAATTGATTCAGGCAACTGTTCTTAAAGTAATACACAAAGCAAAGTTACTATACATTAGTATTGGCAATTCACAAAATGTCCTGCGAAGGAAGACTTCTGAGAAGAACAATTAGGGAGTATGTCATTACATTAGGTTCTTTTGACATACTTTTTAACAAATATAGAAATATGCTAACAAAGACTCCTAGAATCTGTACTTGCATGGTGCTTAGGAACATAATTATACTATACAGTTTTCTGTACTACTGCAAAACACAAACGCATTACAAGATTCTGAAGAATATACTGTGCCACTAAAATATCTTATTATTGTAGCTTATGCCACAGCTGTGTTAATATGACAGCATGTTTCTGCTTTACAGGAAATTATATGATTAAAGTTAATTAATATTCAAAATCATGCACAATTAGCTGTTCACCAGAATGTGCTGTTATATCGCGGTGGTGCAGCGGTAGCGTTGTTGCCTCACAGCAAGAGGTTCTCCCATTCGATTCTCGGCTGGAGTGCGGGGAGTGCCTTCTGTGTGGAGTCTGCATGTCCTACCCACAGTTGAGTGGCGTTCCGAAAGACATGCGTGAATGTGCGTGCCTTCGTTGAAGGTTGGGTGTCGAGCTGGCAACTCGGCACCATAAAAACCTACTGCCAATCATTAGCGGACCGGAGTTCTGCTGTGGCGACCCCAACCGGGAAAAGCCAAAAGACAAACAACAACAACCAGAATGTGCTGTTAGTAAATCCAGTATTATCCACAGGAGTAAATCCAACTCTAATGTCAAAAAAGATCAACCACTGTCAATGTGGATAAAACTAAAATATATGTAATACATGGAGCATTTTGAAGCAGAGTAAATTGTCTAATGACTTGTCTGATAGAAGGTACAGAGGGCTAAGGCTGTGAGCTGTACTTACTGTGGTACAGGATTGGATTCCCTTAGCCCTCATTTGCCTATTGTCTGACCTTGAGCAAATCACTTAACCACACATTGCTCCTGGGTTGCCCCTAAGTGGGGCTGTGTTCAGTGGGCCTACCTGGTTAACAAATTGTTACCATCATCATCATCATCATCGGCTTTTAAAGCTGTCGGTTGTTCTAGTGACTGTCGGGCAGCACTAAGTGTGTTACAGCTTTCATAGCTGTAAAATACTTCAGCTTCCCTCACTACTTTTTCTCTTTACTTAAGAGATATGTTCATCAGTAGGGACTAGGCATGCAGTCCAGGTGATCGTTAAGGAGTCAGGTCAAAATTCCCAGTTGCCTCAAAGCTCAGTCTGGTTAAGTAGCCTTCTCAAGGTCACACAGTAAGCAAGTGAAGGAGGCAATATTCAAAGCCTATAGAATATGAACAGAAAAAAATCATTAACAAGTTAGAACTTTAGTCCTCTGCATTAATTGCTACATTTTAACTGGTAATATAGCAATGTTGCTAAAATATATGACTGCTTCACTGATTATAACTCCAGTTTACTATGTTTTCTTGACATGGATGACAAGATTTGCCTTTTAAGGATATTTCTTAGAATGTATTTCTTGAACAGAAACTGGCTATAATCTTCAAACCAAATATAATCTTCCTATATATGAATCTCAGATGTGACGAGTATGGAGTCCACTCTACTGCATGTTGCTATTATTTAGTCTCACTGCTGAACAGCCAGCAGCCTAAACGGATCTGCATGGGGACTCAAAAGCTTCATAGGTTCATAGGAGGGTACTAGGCTATTGGCCCTAGGGCCTATATAACCCTAGCCAAAAATGTACCCTGGCTTTCGCCACCCAAGAAAATTATTTTCCTGTGCCCCTGTAGAGCAGAGCCACAGAAGTGATCCCTGGGGTGAATTTCCTATCTCCCATCCAATCATCAAGATTTTTCTTTATGAGTGCTAATGAGGAGCTCTGTTTGACATAGATAGGTAGTCTGTTCCAGAGTATGGGAAGTCTCTGGGACAGGAATCTATCCCTCCAGCATGTTCTGTTTATTGTGGTGATAAGGTTTAGGTCCCTAGAGCGTGTAGCTTGGAGGGATTGGGATTTCTTTAAGTGGAACATGTCCAACAGCTCTGGGTTTGACATAGCTTTGTATGTTAGGCAGAGATCGCCTCTGAGTAGACGATATGCGACGGAGTAAAGCTGGAGTTTTTTGAGACGGTCTGCATAGGGCATCTGTTTGAGGCCAGTAATCCTCTTTGTGAGGTATTTCTGTGGCCTTTCCAGTTGTTGTAGATGTCTTGTGAGGTACATACCAACAGGAGCATTGTACTCTATAATGGGTCTAATGAGTGATGAGTATAGGGGAACAATTACCCCTTTTTTTCTGGATGAGAAACCTTTTGTGATGAGGTGAGCCACGTCGAAGGATTTCCTGACCACTGTGGTGATGTGATTATCAAAGCAGAGACTACTGTCCACCTGTGTCCCAAGGTATCACATTTTCGGCGTTAAGTAGATTACCAGCTATGTAGTAGTTCATGGGTACAGAATTTTTACCAAAGGGGATGACAATACACTTTTTGGCATTGAGCTTCAGGCCATGGCTTTGACACCAGGCATCTGTCTCAGTGAGGCCCTTTTGTAGTATGTCCACATCGTTAGGAGTTTCGATTATGGCAACTAGTTTGCAGTCATCTGCAAACTTTGTTAGCCAAAGACCTTCTGTGTTAGCCTGTACTTCAGAGAAGTAGATACCAAACAGGAGAGGACCCAGGACTGAACCCTGTGGTACTCCACTTGTCACTGGTCTGAAGTCGGATTTGGAGTCTGCTACTTTCACAGTGTGGGTCTGTCCATGAGCCAGTTGGCAACCCATCTTGTGACATAGGGATTTATACCTAGTTTAGTGAGCTTATCTATAATTCCAGAGTGGGGGATAGTGTTGAAAGCCTTGGCGAGATCTAGATAAGCTGTGTGAACCACCTTACCCTCATCTATGGCTTTGGTGACTGCTTCAAAGAAGTCAATCAGGTTTAGGAGACATGATCTGCCTTTTACAAATCCGAACTGAGTAGGGTCCAGAGTTTGGAGATTACCAATGTCTTTGTTTATGAGTTCCATGATGATACGTTCAATGGCCTTGCAGACCAGGCTCGTCAGGCTAATGGGGTGGTAGTTCCCGGGGTCCGTCATGGCTCCCCCTTTGGGGAGTGGGATAACCGTCGCGGTGCGCCATTCAGTGGGCACAAAGCCTGAGGTGAGGCTATGACTGAACATGGTACTTAGGTAGGATGTCAGTTCATTCTGTAGTTCGTGTAGAATGCAGCCTGGGATATTGTCAGGTCCCATGGATGTTGTGTTCTTGGCTTTGGAGAGTGTGTTTTTTACCTGTGCAGCCGTGATTACAGGAACTTTGCATTCTTCCGATATAGAGACGGGCCCTCTAGGGGGTGAGAGGGGGATAAAGTCAGCACTGAACCTATCTGCCAGGATGTTGGCAATATCAGTTGGTTCTGTATATTTAGTGCCATTGTGCTGAAACTCAGAGCAGACCTGAGTGTTGCCATTGAGATTCTTGACATAGCTATAGAATGCTTTGTGGCTGTCTTTAGAGTTAGTGGCAATTTTATTTTCGTAACTAGCTTTGGAGGATTTTATGAGGGATCTCAGCTTCTTACTGAGGTTGACCAGGGATTTCCTCCAGTCATGGGATTTTACTCTTTTTTGCAACAGTTTCTTTCTTCTGTTGTAGAGTTTGTTTATGGCAGAGGACCACCAGATCGGCTTCCTTTTTTTGGAGGATAGCATCTTGGTTCTATTAGGGATAGCATGATCCATGCACTCGTGTAAGTGCTTATAAAGTGCATTTGTGTAAGATTCAGCAGTCGTAACTCTATTGTCCGTCTGCATGGGTGTCATAAAGTTTGCCATTTCTGTCTTAAGAAGTGTGAAGTTGGCTTTGGAGAAGTTTTTTATGGTGGTTTCCCTAATTGGGGGTGGGGGCGGGATGTGGATGTCTAGGGTGATTAACTTGTGGTCGGATCTGACCAACAAGGAATTGACCTCTGGTGTGGAACACTGGTTGCCCATGTTGATAATGACCAGGTCTAGGATATTACTGCCCCTGGTGGGGGTGTGAATAAGTTGAGCCAAGGCGTTGGAATTTATGAATTCCAGAAAACGTTGAGCAAAAGAGTTGGTACATGAGTAGTTTTCCCAGTTAATGGTGGGGTAGTTGAAATCGCCCATTGTTAGGGTGTTAGGTTGTACCCTAATACTTTCCAGTGTATCAAGAAATGAGGAGTGGGAATCCTGGGACATGGTGGGGGGTCTGTAGCAAGCTACAATTTGGATTGTGGTCTTGCCCAGAGTTAGTTGCACTTGGATAATCTCAGCTGCATTATGCTGTTCAACTAGCCTGGAGGTGTGGATATCCTTAATGAATATGGACATGCCTCCACTTTTAGTGCTTCATTCTGGGTTAGGTGGCCGAAAGGTGTGGTATGAATTACAGCCTGGTAATGCAGGGGTGATCTCTGGAGCTTTGAACCAGGTCACTGTCACTGCACAGATGTCGATGTTCTCCATTTTAAGAAGGGCCTCGAGTGAGTGCATTTTGAGGTTTAGACTTCTAGCATTGAGTAGCATTACCCTCAGATTTTGCTTGCTTGTACCTGTTATGGTGGTGAATTTGTCATTTGAACCTTGCCTAAAAAAGGCACTATAGGAGTAGCAAGAGCCTTAGCCAGTATCCAGAATCCCAAGGGCGATAGGTGCAAGCCATCTCTGGCAAAGCATCGTGGTCTGTCGATCATGCCGTCCAAGGCAGACAAATACTGGATCCCCTTACAATGACACCAGAAGCTTAGCCAATTGTTGAAGTCAATCATTTTGTCCTTGTACTGTGGCATCATTCTGGTTGATGGCAGGATGCTACTCAGGGCCAGGGTTTACCTGCCTGAGCTAAAGATCAGAGAGCTCCTCCATGTCTCTTTTCATGTACTCCAGGGGAGGTACGTCTCAGGTCATTCACACCAACATGGACAATGACAGTGTCATATTTGTACTTGTTGTGGAGTGACCTGAGCACATGCGTAATGTGGCGAATCCTGGCACCCGATAGGCAGCCGACAATAACTTTCTCCTTGTTTAGCCTGGTCAGTGGAACATCAGTGTGCCTGACTACAGAATCACCTATGACTAGAGATTTGGGTACGTTGTTATGTCTTATGGGCTGTGGTTGAGTGGCACACTGAGTTTGTGGGCTATGTGTCATTTGGGTTGTGTTGGGGGTGGAGTTTGCTTGAGTTTCTGCTTTGGAGGTCCCTGATGCTTGGGCAGGTTTTTATTGAGAGCCTCCGCGAATGTAGGTGTGTGTTTTGAGTTTCTATGGGTGTGTTTTGGTGGTGTAGGTTTTGAGGGACTAAGTGATGAGTGTGGTGTGGTGCAAGTGTTTAACTTCTCCTCTTGACTGTCTAGTCCAGTCTTGATTGAAGAGAGCTTTGCTTCCAGTTTGGCAATATAAGTGCATCTTTCACAAGTTGTAGTGTTGGGAGGTAGGAGGAGAGGGCTGTCTGTGTACATGAGGTAATTGCTGCATTGCCCCAAGATGCCCAGATTCATCAGGTAGACAGGAGAAATCACCAGGAGCTGACCCTTAGACATGCCTGGATAGGTGCTTATTTATTAAGTACTAAAAACTGCTTTCCTCTAGACAAGTGAGGAAAGTTGAGTGCTGTAGTAATTTGCAACTTATTTAGTGCTTACAATGAGTTCTGAACAAGTGCTGAGTTCAAAGAAACAGATTTGAGTGCTGAAACTAGAAAACTGGCTAGTTCTAAGAAACAAAATTAAGCAAGAAGGCTTCCCTCCAAAACAGAAAGGCTTGGGGGCACAGAAGCCTACAAACAGTCTCAACCACTTACAGGAAAGGCAGGAAACAAGCTTAATTTTTTTTCTTTTTCTTTACCAGATGCTCTCCTTGTACTCAGTAGGAGTGCCTGAGATCAGAATATGATCTCACTGCACTCAGTTGAGTGAGCATATGAGATGGGCCCAGAAGGAGTATCCAAACACAAACTTACAAGAGGGGCGGGCGGTTTCAAAGCCAACAAGATTAACACCAAAACAAAAGCAGGGAGGGTGGATGGGGAACTAACTGACAAAACAGTCAAAACTTTCAGTTCAGTTAACATTCAATGTAACAATAACTCAATTTAAATGCCGTATTATTTGAAAAATGTGCAGATAAAAGGTACTTAAATTCTCTTATACATCCAGTTGAATACAGCTAGATCTTAGCCGGCCAAAGCTGAAGTTTTTAAGCAGAAAATATTCCTAAATGTACCACTTAAATAGGCAGTGACAGGCTATCAATGAATGAGACTTCCCGCCTGCAATTACTAACAGCAATAAAATCTAGCAAGCACTAACTGACAAAACAGAGTCAAAACTTCCAGTTCAGTTAATATTCAATGTAACACAATAACTCAATTTAAATGCCGTATTATTTGAAAAATGTGCAGATAAAAGGTACTTAAATTCTCTTATACGTCCAGTTGAATACAGCTAGATCTTAGCCGACCAAAGCTGAATACGCTGTAAAAAAGCCATCAGACTGCCAAACAAAAGAAAGTCTGATATCTATTTTTCCTTTGTTAATCAGTAAACCTACAAGGCACAACTGTCTCTTTCAAAGGTGACTGGGAGTACTGTCAGATCAAGTGACTTGTTCAGTCATATAACAGGGAAACTGAATGGAGAGTGAAGGAATAAAACTTAGCATTAAAGGACAGAACTTCTTTACACATCACAGCCTTAATCATCTTTGCTAAAGTGCCTGTGGAAATCATTAATCTTTAAATCTGTAACAGTACTACAGGATGCAATAACCAGGACATGTATAGGAAAACTGTCACTTTTAACAGCGATAAGCACATCATGGACTGCCACACAAATGCCACTTAATGCACACATTACAAAAAAAATTATGATCAGGGTTCTCAGCTCATAAATATTCTCAAAATGGATGTCAATATTCACCTCTCAAGCATTGTTCTTGAGGTGACTCCTTGATATCCATTTCTTGAACATGATAAATTGTTTATGACTGAAGATACGGTCATAATCTTCTGTATCACAGCCTGAATTTTCTTGACAATGCTAACTGGAGAATCTAGACACCTCCCCCAAAGCAGCAAAAAATGCACATCAGACTTTAAAAAAATATATCATTCACATCACTGATGACACTAGTCATGATTCATAAAATGAGCCAAGTAATAATCACCGACAAGTCAATAAAGGACAGCAATCCTGTAATAGCTGCTAGTCTGACAAAGTCTACTGTGGCACCAGCCACTGCTGAACAAACCTTGCCCCAGACTTGATGTAAGCAGTGCTTCAGGCTGGGATTATGGTATATCTAGCTCTCTAGTCAGAATCAGGAGGACAATTTGGGACTGAACGCACAGTGGACATCCCATATTTCCTTGTTTCACTTGAAAGAAAGTTACTGTTTGTCGTTTTTGCATTTAGTTAAAAGTAACACATTGCACTCAAGTTACCTGGCACTTGCTCACAAAAGCAATTATATAAGTCAGCACTAAAAATTAAAAGCACTACACCCTCACTCCCCACTGGCCCTTGTTTTCAATTAAGGAATTCCCAATATTATTCTAGCATGTCCAAAGGTCAGTTGTCAATCTTCTCTCCGGTCCAGCTGGTGAATCTGGGAATCCTGAGGCAATGTTATAACTGCCTCATGTACACAGACAGCCCTCTCCTCCTCCCACATAACACAAATACTTGCGAGAGATGCAGCTATTTAGCCAAACTGGAGGCTGAGCTCTCTCAACTCAGGACTGGCAAGACCAGACAGGAGGAGAAGGCAACTACACACACCACAAAACCAGCCTCACATAATGCTACCACTCCACTGAATCAAACACATAAACACACAAAGACATACTCGGAGGCTCTGAGTAAAAATTTACCTAAACAGCAGAGGCCTCCAAAGCAGACACCCAAACAACTGCTACCTCAAGACACCCCACAAGCAACACATAAACCACAAAAGCAGTGTGCAAAGCAGTCACAGCCCTTAAGGCCAAATACAACACCAAACATACTTGTCATAGGTGACTCCATAGTCAGACACACTGACGTCCCACTCACCAGGCTGAACAAGGAGAGGGTCACAGTAAGCTGCCTATCGGGCGCTAGAATCCGCCACATAACGTACAAATATGACACAGTCATTGTCCATGCTGGTGTGAACGACCTGAGACGTACCTCCCTGGACTACATGAAAAGAGACATAGAGGAGCTCTCTGATTATGTAGCCCAGGCAGGTATGACCCTAACCCTGAGCAGTATCCTTCCTTCACCAAGAATGATGCCACAATATAGAGACAAGATGATCAGCTTTAACAATTGGCTTAATGTCTGGTGTCATTCAAAGGGGATCCAGTGTCTGTCTGCCTGGGATGACATGCTTGACAAGCCACGCTGCTTCAAGGGACGGCTTGCACCTGTCACCCTGGGATTCCGGATATTGGCTAAGGCTCTTGCCACCCCATAGTGCCTTTTTAGGCAAGGCTCAAATTCTAAACCTACCACCCTAGAAAACAAAAATGGGAAGAAACTGAGGGTAATGCTGCTCAATGCCAGAAGTCTAAATCTCAAAATGCACGCACTCGAGGCCCTTCTCAGTATGGAGAACATCGATGTCTGTGCTGTAACTGAAACCTGGTTCAAGGCTCCTGAGAGCACCCCGGCACTATTAGGTTTTACCTCATATCATGCGTTCCGGCCCCAAAACCCGGACCACACCACAAAAGGCAGGGGTGTATCCATATTCATAAAGGATACCCACACCTCCAGGTTGGTGGCAACGCACGAAGCTTTGGAAACCATCCAGGTGCAACTAACCATAGGCAAAACAGGTCTACAAATTGTAGCATGCTACAGGCCACCCTCTCAAACTCAGGAACCCCACACAGCCTTCCTGAAGACACTGGAGGGTATAAATGTATCTCCAAACACCATCATATTGGGTGACTTCAACTACCCGAATATAGACTGGGAACATTACTCAAGCCCTAACTTTCTAGCCCAACGGTTCCTGGAGTTCATAAATTCAAATGCCATGGAACAGCTAGTCACTGTTCCCACGAGAGGAGAAAATATACTAGATCTCATTGTCACAAACATGGGGACAAAATGCTCCACACGAAGTATATCCCTCATTGGTGAGATCTGATCATAAACTAATCTCACTGGAAATCCACATCCCGCCCCACCCCAAACAAAAAGACCATAGTGAAGAACTTCTCTAAAGCAAACTTCACACTACTCAAGACTGGTGTGGTATCCTTCAAGGCCCCTGAGCCAGTGGAAACCACAACCCAAGCTGCGGAAGCCCTTACAAATGCCTTCTATGAACACCTCCAGGACTGCATGGATCAGGCAATCCCAAATAAAACCAAGACTCTTTCCACAAAGGGCAAACGTCCAGTCTGGTGGACCCCAGCCATTAACAAACTTTACAATAAGAGGAGAAAGCTATTACATGATAGAACAAAATCCATAAAAGGGAAGTCACCCTGATCATTATTAGTAAAAAATACGAGCACTCATAAAATCAACTAAGGCCAATTTTGAGAGAAAAATTGCCATGGATTCAAAGGACAATCATAAGGCCTTTTTCAGCTATGTTAGGAACCTGGGTGGAAACTCCCAGATATGCTCAGAATTAGTCCAAAATGATACAAAAATCACTGAACCCACAGACATTGCCAACATACTGGCAGACAGGTTCAGTGCAAACTTCACCCCCCTCTCCCCCCCTAAAGGAGAGATAACTATCCCAGCCAAGTGTAGCCTCCCGGACATCTCAAATGCGCAGGTGAAAGCTGCTCTCTCTAAAGCTAAAAACACAGCATCAATGGGACCGGATGGTGTCCCCGGCTGTGTGCTACACGAGCTAAATGAGGAATTAAACCCGCACATAAGGCAGCTGTTTAATCTCAGCCTTACCACAGGATACGTGCCCAAGGAGTGGCGTATGGCAACTGTGGTCCCACTCCACAAAGGCGGCACCTCTACGGACCCTGGTAATTACCGCCCCATAAGCTTAACAAGTCTAGTCTGCAAAGCTATGGAGAGGATCATAATGGAGCTCATAAACAAAGATATAGGGGACTTGCAGACATTGGACCCGACCCAGTTTGGCTTTGTCAAGGGAAGATCATGCCTTTTGAACTTGGTCGACTTCTTCGAAACAAGTCACCAAGGCCATTGATGAGGGAAAGGCAGTCCATACAGCCTACCTTGACCTTGCAAAGGCTTTCGACACAATACCCCACTCGGGTATTGTAGAAAAACTTACCAGCTTAAATGTAAACCCATATGTCACAAGATGGGTTGCAAACTGGCTTAAGGACAGAACCCACAGGGTTAGAGTTGCTGGCGCTGTGTCAGACTCCAAGCCGGTCACAAGTGGTGTCCCACAGGGCTCGGTCCTTGGCCCCCTATTGTTTGGCATCTACTTCTCAGAAGTACAGGCCAACATGGGAGGACTTTGGCTGACAAAGTTTGCAGACGACTGCAAACTGGGCCGTAGTGGAAAGTGCATCGGACACGGATATCCTTCAGAAGGGACTCATGGAAACAGATAGCTGGTGCCAGAGCCATGGCCTGAAGTTAAACGCCAAAAATGTATAGTCATACCCTTCGGGAAAAACAAGGTAACCCCAAGCTACCATATAGGTGGCAATCCACTAAGCACAGAAGAGGTTATCAGGGACCTGGGGACCCAGGTTGACAGTGGCCTTTCTTTGACACTCACATTGCTAAAGTGGTTAGAAAGACCTTCTACATTGCCCACCTGATCATGAAGGGATTCACATCCAGATCTAGTGAGGTCATTGTTCCCCTGTACTCTTCACTTATCAGACCAATGATCGAGTACAATGCTCCATTCGGGATTTATCTCACCCGACATCTGCAGCAATTGGAGAGACCCCAAAAGTTCCTCACCAAAAGGATAAAGGGACTCCAAAATCTGTCATATGCTGCCAGATTGAAGAAACTCCAGCTCTATTCAGTCGCATACCGTCTGCTCAGAGGTGACATGTGCCTGACATACAAGGCCATGTCCAACCCGGAATTAATGGACATGCTCCACCTCAAAAAATCCAAATCCACCAAAACCACTAGAGCAAGCGACTTAAACCTTAGCACGGATATAAATAGGACGTGCTGGAGGGATAGATTTATCACTCAGAGACTCCCTATGCTGTGGAATAAAATCCCGGTCCATGTGAGGCAGAGCACCTCGCTGATTCTGTTCAAGAGAAATCTAGACCTGTGGATGGGAGATCGTAGGTTTACCCCGGGAATCATCTCTGTGTCACTGCTGGACAGAGGCACAACAAACTAATGGGCACAGTATTTTTTCATATAAGGGGTGGCGTAAGCCACAAAAATTTGGGCTAGGCTTATAAATGCCTTAGGGCAGATAGCCTAGTATAAACCTATGAACCTATGAACCTATATAGCCTTTACAGACAGATGGAGGTACATGGTGCTATGAGTATCTAATACTCCTGTAGTCCTAAATGGTAATGGCTGTGACAGTCCTGGCCATCGAGCATTCCAGAGGTCTACCAGTGATACAAACTGGCATACTGTATGCATCATACAGCTAGATCCTACAGCAGTTTTACAAATTTTTGATGCCTCATGCATGGCTGTATATATGGATGCCATAGACAGAGACACAGCAAACATCAGGAATGCTTTAATTCCACAGTTTGCCAACTGCCGAGTCTATTTCACATAGTAGATGACACACATACTGCAGTCTGGAAATCTATCACTGATGATGTGTCTGGGGATACTGGCATGGATACTGTTTCATAACTGTTGTGTGGTATGTGAACAGAGAAGTTGCATTAGTAATGTGAGTGCATGTCATCTAGGTGAAATCTATGAAGCAAATATGTAGCACTTTATTGCCTTACATCATGTCCTCAAACTAGACTAATCATTCACAGCTGGCACATAGGTTATGAAAGATATTCTCTGGAACTATGGGTACTCTCCCTAGAAGAACTGGCCTTTAACAGAAGACAATGAAGAGCAGAGATACTATCAGACTTGCATGCAAACCAAAAAATACAGTCCGAATGTTAACAGTTCTGGTATAATCTTGCAGTATAAATCAGTAAAGGCATGTAAGACATTCACTGCATGCTACACATCATGATCCACACCATCCTCACATCATACCATGCAGATGGAAACCCAAATAACTCGTACAAATGTCATAATAAAGGGCCTCTGCTCCATGACAGCAACCTTGACAAAAATGGGAACAGAAAATGCATGATGCAGTAATCCAGTAGGTTTTTGATAGGGCTGCACTTCCAATAACTGAAGAAGAGAGAAGTAGTTTCCCAAGCCATGTACATGCATACACTGCATGCAGACTCAAGCTAGCTTCTACAGTTGGACAGGTCCGTCACTATTTTCCCTGAGCTCTGCCCTAGTAGGAGTGGTGTTCTCTATAAACCAGACACAGCTTGCCTACTAATCTGCTGACTGTGCCCTCTACATCTTCTAGATACTCTTTCCTGCAATGGAAAAGGGTAACCTAACATACTTTTAACTGTACCTATTATAGGAAAGTTAGCAGCTGCAAATCCAGACACAGTTGTAGATGGTAGTCCTACAAAGGATGTCCTCCTCTGCAACCATGGAAAGGGCATTAAGAGTATGCTGATAAATGCAGCTGTCAGAGCACCCGCCCATGAAATACCACTACCTACAGCCCTCTAGCTATGGTTCTGCCACATTGGAGAATCCTGCAGATCAGGGAATAGCGGTGGGTGCTAGGAGAGCCAACTATGGTTATGACACAGTGGACAATCATGCAGCAACACATAGCAATACAATGAGTGACTTCTGTTTGAAATGTATGCGTCTCCTCAACTGTGAATGACCCATCTGCATTCTACAGTTGCATCTTAACACCTTTATCTTCTACACCACTAACACCTAGGCCTGAATCTGCCATGATAATGGCAACAGTAGCATCATCAACTCTGTATGTAGCAAAGCACTTAAAGCCACTACCATTGGGTCCTGGATCAACATCATCATCATGTGAGCCCACTATAATATGCTGTGCAAAACACACTGCCATAACAGAACCTGTAATAGACAGTAACACTTAGCTATGTAGCTCTGGCTCCCTCCAGAAATCTAACAAGATGCATACTCGTAATGTATGAATAGCCATCTGCTGCAGTCTGGAATGGACAGTTCATGTTTCATGTATCTGTCTGTCTGACCATAAGATGCACAGCAGCGTCACACCATAAATATAATTAGACTGATAAATGCACATAATGTTGTACATGGGGTCTGGGTTAAAGTGGTAGGTCAGAGAAAACAACCCTTATATACAAGCCCATAGTTCAAGCAAACTGGATGTCCACATCCCATCGTCCATTGCTGCAAAACAGTGTTCTCACCACAGCGTCCTCTAGCATTTGAGATGGCTCATGTAGGTACAGAAGGCCAGGCCCTACCACTAACCAGGCTGCATTTTAACCTTTTGTTTCCTGAGATGGTTTGCATAGGAAACCGCCTGCCAGAAGCTAGGCCACACCAATGCTTTGTTACCTTGTTGTTGTTAGATCATTTTATAATTCATCATATTAATATTTGTGAGAGTCACAGAGACCTTTCAATGTAAGCATCTCCACTAATATTGCAGGTCTTGTTTTTTATTTGTACATACTGCTCTAAGGTGTCAACATATGTCACTTGGCTATGGCCATGTTACCTATCAGATGATTTGTACAGCAACATGGACATCGTAGATGATGACTAGGGTTCACAATCAAGTACATGTGGTAGCACACTTCTGTTAGTTTGGTGTTTGGTTTCACATATTTTTTTGTTACTTGTAGATAGTTGCCTAGGATTTATATTACTGCACCATTACATATCAGCCAAGGTTAGCTTTCTGGGGCATGACTTCATCTGCTATCAGTCATAAGTTGGCAGCATTTCATACCTGTTAGCCACCTGAATTGTTACTCAGGTGACAAAGATATATGTGCTGTGGTATTTAATGTGTGACATTTTTTGTGAAGTGTGCTCCTTAACAAGAAAGTACTATGCCTTCCTGATCTTTTTTTTTTTTTTTTTTTTTGCCTAGGTAGGCAACTGCATACATTTTAATTCACAACATTCACAATTTTAAACAGTTTCTGCATATTTTTCTGACTCCAGTTTTAATACTTAAGCTAATAACCACTTTATAGACAAGATATGTACATTTAACCTATTTACATATTAACATCTTTCAAGAAGGCTGTATCCTTATTATCAAAGTTTTTGGCTACTAGAAAGGGCTACATCTACAAAGTGGTTTGATATGTACTGACAACAGTTTCAGGGAATTATACTGGGGCACTAACCTTTAAACCGACATTAGATTTTTTTTTAATTAATATTTGTAAGCTGCAACATTTAAAGAGAATGCACATTTCACTTTTATACGGTTGTGTTGAAAACAACTGATAACTGCTTTACACATTTTTAGGCTGTTAATTTATAACGGACATTCTGACCACAATTTGCCTTTACAAACAAGTACATTGCATTTCTGTAATGCTTTCAGAATTTTTATAGCATTTTCAATTAAGGATACTTGGAACCTCAGCCATGCATTTACACATTTCATAAGCAAGCAGCAGAACACTAGGAAATGACAGCCTCATGAAGAGGTGGATGCTAGTCTACACTTGTCAAAATCGTTTCTTATTACTATATTTAATATAACAAAAAATATCACATTTTCTAAGAAGCATACATAATTTTAATTCTGATATCCCAACAGAACAAATATATGATTCCAATAATTTGCGAGTTTGCTAGCCACAACAAATACAATATGTGCAGTTTTGATTTGAAAAGAATGGTACAAAAGCAAACAGCTGAATGGTTATGAAAACCTGTAGGTGGTTCCCATAATACACAGCTCTGAAACATTTCACTAGCAAAGTTCCTCATAGTACTCAACTATAACCACTGTGCATCCCTGGTGATTTTTTAGATATAAAGACACGTACACTCCTTCACATTTCATTTTGTATGTGTCTGTGGTAGGTAGAGGTGGTGGGTGAGAGACTGCTACTACATTTCCAGTGGCAGAAATGGTCACTTTAAAGAAGACACATACAATACCCTGGATGTTACTGTGGGGAGCAAAGGATTTGCAGCAATTGGTGGATTCAGATGCCCTTTTGTTAGGACACCAGCGTTGAGCATGACTTATCTTCCTCAAGGCAGTTATTTTACTAACTGCATATGACAGGAGATTTAAACAGTGGTAAGTGTTTGAATGACTAACCAGTAGTTAGGCCTACACTGGCTAACTTTGTGAGAGGCTAGTTTGAGTTTATCAGGCCTAAAGCATTTAGTCAGCAGAACTTACAGTTTAACTGAATTGACAAAGAATATCTATTATGGAATTCTGTAAAAGTGGGAAAAAGTTATAGTCTTTAGTAATCTAGCAAAACAGAAATTTAGTTGCATCCTTCCAAAACATGCAATTAAGTCTAGACATGTAGAGTGTGGCTAGAAATATCTCCACAAATATTTTATAGTCTTGTGAATTTAAATAACTGCTTCCTCATTTTTGGAGATGTGAAGAGCAAGTGGAAAGTGCCCAGTAACATATTATATGCGACTATCCCAAGTTAACTAACTTTCAGTTTTTTCTGCAGGGACTGCTGGACAGACTGTTGTTGAAAAGGGTTGAACTGCCTTCTCAGTTATTTCCATTTAGTCTCTGGTGTCATAAGGGCTAGGTAAAACAAACAATCTTTGGTGGGGCTACTAACTATTTATAAAATGGCTAAGAAAGCAGTTACTTGGAGAAATATGTCACCAGCTCCTACTGCAGACAATGTTTAATTAATCATAACTGAGGATTTTTAATTAAACATTCCTTCATAGGAAGAATAGTTAGAAACTTTTGTAAGGCAAATGGAGAGCATGTTTTTCCCTTCATTAGATGTCATTTTCATTGAGGTGGGGCAAAGGATCATGGGTGATTGGGATTATCATGGTTTACTACCCATGGCCTGAATTTCACTTCATTCACCTTTGACATTTCCTTGGAATGAATTAAACTCTCTCATTGGTTCAGATATATCTATCACAATACCTGCATTTTCTGTGACCAAAATGTTTCTGCATATTTTCTGGTTCATTTGGGTTATTTTAGGCATTTTGAGATGCTTTGAGTGCCATCACTATCCAATAAAGTATTTATGATTTAAAACGAGTAACACTAGAATGTTGCATTTTGAAAAAAAAATCAATTTACTGACACCATAAATAATATACAAGTGACAATGGCAAAAAAATCAATTTACTGACACCATAAATAATATACAAGTGACAATGGCAAAGTAGAGGAGTCTCATATTGTGTATGCACTGCCAAGGCTTTAGTTTTCAATTCTTTGAATCTCAACTGATTACTACATGGCCAGTAATATATGGCCTCCAAATAATCTACCAAGGATTACATGTTCTCTACATGGTCATAAAGGAAGGAGAGATACCCTTGTGTGCCATTAACATAACTGCAATAATTCTCATAAACAACATAAATAACAGATCCAAAACTGAACCCCGATGTGCTACACACTTCAGTGGATATCAGCTGTTGGAATTCAAGCCAAAACCAACCTTTGAGTATGCCCAGATAGGTAGGAGGCAACCAGCTCATAACAGTAGAGAAGAAACTACGGTAAAAATGAATATGCTCAATTAGGATAGCATGATCCAAGTGCCAGATGCTGCAGATAGGTCAAACAGGGTCAGTACTAAACACTATGAAAACCTTGCTGGATTAAAGAGGTCACGAGTTGTTAAATGTGATGTCAAGCTATGCATAGACTAACTTCAACAAATTTATTTAAGAATGGCTACGTTAGAGATGAAGTAAAGATTACAGGACTTCAATGATTTCCTACGTGTCAGGCTAACCGATATCCTTTTTACAAACAGATGTACAATACCTAACTCCCAAAAATGTATTAAATCTGATAAATGATTGACTTTAGTTCATCTAGGCAAGTTATAAAAAGATAATGGTAGAGGTACAAGTTACTACAGAAAACTACATTTTAAAGTCCACCTATACATAGTGTATAGATTACTGTGATTATATTCCAATATCCGGAAGAAAGATAAGTGCATCCATAGCATGAGACCTGACTGTGACAGGGCTTACAGGGATGCTTAATACAAGTGCTGCTATGATCAGATCTCATACTAGGGACAGTGCCAACAAAAAACAATAAATAAGGTAAAATAGCCTTTAAAAGCTGTGAACAAAATGTCTTAACAGTTTCTTTTAAAAGCAGTTTTCCTTCTGCAAGAGGAACTCTTCATTTTTGCCTGTTGTATCTCTCAACTAGTCCTGACTGCCTCATATTTTTTCCTTTTCCCTCATAAACTGTCTGATTTTCTGGTAAATTACTGAGGATTACATGAAATAATGCTACTTATTAGTTTCATATTTTATATTTTTCAGAAAATGTATGGTGATGCAAAACCTGTTGTTCTAGCAACTTTTTAAGTGACTTAGAGCAATATTTAAAACTTTTCCCTGATCTGGATCCTTTGCCCCACCACCACAGTTTTTGCATTTGTCCTGAATTCTTAAGCAAAGAAGTTGACAGATACACTGTTTCCTCTGACAGAACAAAATGCCTAACCAGCTTTAAAAGACAGTAAAACACTTCACTCTTCTTTCGTTCTCTTATTTTGTTTTTCTTTTGTAACTGAAAGCACATGGAATAGATACATTTTGGCAGGGGCGGCTCGTGCTATAGGACTGCAGGACTGCAGCCCCCCAGTGGAAAGAAAAAAAAAACAGAATAAAAAAATCGCGAAAAAATAATTTTCTCGAGTCCCAGACATCTGCACATGCGTGATTGCACAGATTGATTTGTCAGCAGTCCGGATAGGAGGAAAGGCCATCTCTGCCTTGCAGCCCAGAAGTCTATGTGGTGACGACCGCACAGAATGAAAGACGTCCAGACTCAAGTGCTATATGGTGGTGGGTAGAGAACAGATTTGAACCCTGTACCTTGGGCCCAGGTGGCAAGAGCCTGAATTCCCTACCCACCACCATTTGTAAAAAATTTGCAGTTTTTTCCCTCACACTTGTTCTGTTCCTCCGAAAATCGGTGGTTTTTGTATTTTTGTGTCCTTACAAAGTCAGTAGTGCATTGGCACAGTGGTAGCATTGTTGCCCGACAGCTACAGGTTCTCTGATTTGATTACTGGCCTGGGGCGCCTTCTGTGTGGAGTCTGCATGTCCTCCCTGTGTTTGTGTGGGTTTCCTGTGGGTTCTCTTCAAAATTTGTGGTTTCTGTATTTGTGTCCTTACAAAGTCAGTAGTGCATTGGTGCAGTGGTAGCATTGTTGCCTGACAGCTACAGGTTCTCTGGTTTGCCTCTTGGCTGGGGTGCCTTCTGTGTGGAGACTGCATGTCCTCCCTGTGTTTGTGTGGGTTTCCTCTGGGTGCTCTGGTGTCCTCCCATCTTACAAAGACATGTGTCTGTCTGGAGTGTTTCTCCCTGGGCCTCAGCTGAAAATTGGCTTTTGTTCCAAGTCAGACTTTCCTGGTTAACAAATGTTAAATAAAAATGACAAGCATTTGAATTTCAGACTTCATATTTTTCAGAAAGTACATAGTAACACAAACATTTTTATTCTAGCAATTTTCTAAGTTTATAAGATGGATATTTGAAATTTCTCCCTATTTTTGGGACTGTATTCCCCCACTATCGGCTTCGTCCAGGTTTTTTGTACTAAGGTTGAGAGCTATGGTAAGAACTGAAATCACTTAATATGTTTGGGGGCTGTATTCCCCCATTACTGGCTTTGTCCAGGTGTTTCTTGCTAAGAGGTTGAGAGCTATGGTGAGAACTGAATTCACTGAATATGTTTGGGGGCTGTATTCCCCATTATTGGCTTTGTTCAGGTGTTTTGTGCTAAGAGGTTGATAGCTATGGTGAGAACTGAATTCACTAAATGGTAGCCATTTAAGTTTCAGTCTTCCTCTCTTTCACAAAACAGTTGATTTGGCATAGTGGTATGTTGCTCTGACTGTTTTGCACAGGGTCCGGGTTCAAGACTTGGCAGTGAAATGTATGGTGGTAACACAGCATTTTATTCTAGCAACTTTCCAACATTATACAAGCAATGTTTAAAATGTGTCCCTGGTTTTTGGGCTTTTGTCCCCCTCCCAATAAATTTTGCAGATTTCTTGTGCAGCAAAGTTCAAAGATACAGCTGAGTGAGTAGATTTTACAAGGAGCTGAGAGCTGCAGGGGAGCAAAAGTTTAGTGTCTCTTATGCAGAGTCTGCTTGCATTGTTAATAGCACAACAGGTAGTGTACTTGCTTTTGATGTAGAAGGCTGTGGGTTCTACTCCCACAGTAGACAGATGCATTGCTGATACTGTACTGTGTTGCAAAGGGGGTGGATGCTGCACACCTTTTTGGTGAAGATACCTAGTATCAGTTTGCCATCCATTCCCTATTGCAATATTACTAGCTTACCATTTTTTAGTGTAAGATAGGCAACTAATTCCTCAAGGGCAACAGGCACTTTATTTGTAGATGAAACAATGAATTATAAAGTTGTTTGCTAGCAGCAACCTCTTCATTAGTTACAGATCCCTTTAATGTGGAATTATTTAGGTGACTTTTACTTCTTCAGGGATTGTGCATATGTACTGATACTGGTGGACTGTACAAGTATGAGTAGACATTTATGATGGAAATGTTCTGAATTTGGCAGTTTTATCATTATTGGTGCATGCATTTTACTGGAAAAATGTTCAAAACAATACATTTAAAATGCCCTCTAAAACTGTACTGTATTGTACAAGGAATATAATTAAATACGATCAGGAAGGTGTATGAAAGAGCATGTGTATGTTCCATGTGCAAGGGGCCTGTGATTTGAAAACAGCCCAAACCCAAACTGGCAAAATGTATTTTCTTTGAATGTGGTTTTCAATGCAGTTTCAATGAATGTGAGTTTCAAGGGCACATAATTTTTAATGTTAAGTCTGTTTTCATTGTGAGACTGCAGTGCTTTGTTTAGCATATATCTATTAGTGTCTGAGCTGTAAAATGCAAAATAAAACTTTCAAATGAAGTCCAAATGATCACAGAAGTAAAGCAGTATGCACATTAGTGTTTATGGTAAATGGGGTAAAATAGCCAAGTAATGGTTCATTGGAATGGCTGCGGGGGGGGGGGGGGGGGCTCCATTCGACCATGATTTTGTGAGGGGGGAAGGGTGGCAAACCTCAAAGACAGCCCCGGCTGAGCTATACCTCTCAACTGTCCAGAGTTTTGCAGAATGAATAGATTTTTGCTTCTTATTTTTGGTTTGTTCCTCAAAATTTGTGGTTTTCTGGCAAATCATATAGGAATAAAGTCGCTAATTGACAGACACTGAGTTTCAGACTTCATAACCTTCAGAAAAATGCATGCTAAAGCAAAACCTGTTATTCTATTAACTGTCTCAGTTTATACAAGAGTAATTTTTAGTAATGTTTATATGTTCCCCCAATATACTTGGCCTTGTCCAGATTTCCTGCATTAACAGGTTGAGAGGTACGTGCAAATAAATTGCTTTATAGAATTAGGCTTATCCAAACCTCTCAACTGTCTCCGATTTTGGCTCAAAATATTGCTCTTCCCCTAATAATCTCTCTACAAAATGGCAATTCTGGAAGAAAACATGGAGGGTTTACAATTAATAAATAACTGTAATAATCACATTTATAGATTACTTTATTTCAGAAATGCAAATAGATTTTTTTATTTTGTCAGCTGCTCAAGTTAGCAGTACTAATATTAAAAAATTGTCCCTTCTTTGACAGGTTCCCAGCTGTATTGTGTGGCTATTTTATATTTTTGCATCACATTTTTGGTCCATTTTTCATAAAATTGTATTTTTTGGCAAATTAGTGGCAAATCATTAAAGACTGAAGTTAGAAAATAATGACAGACATTCCAGGTTCAGATTTCATACCCTTCAGTAAATTCATACTAATGCAAGACCTATTCTATTATCTTTCTAAGTTTATAAGAGCAATATTTAAAAATTGTCCTTATTTTTGGGCCTTTGTCTCATTTCTATGTATGGTTTTGTCCAGATTTCTTGCTCTGAGGTTGAGAGTTATATAAATGTGTCAGGGCCATCACAGTCAGCCAGAGACATTTCAAATTGTGACATACTTGTTGCACCCCACTCCCCCATGTAGTGACTGGATGTGTCCAAGCAAGGCAAGGAACAGTTATGCAGTGTAAATGTGCAGAGTATCCCCCATCCAAGGTAGACATAAGTACTACAGTGGCTTTTCATCTGTCCTTGATTTTGCAGAATGTTCTGGTTTCTGTCATATTTTTATACTGTTGATTTATGCTTATTATTATTTAGAAAGTGCCTGTTGCTCTGTGTTTAAGTAGCAATGCTTTAATGACTATCAGATAAGCTTGTCTGAGATTGTAAGATGCAAGTAAGTTTTAATAAGCATACTGTTAAAGAATTGCCAACATTGAAAGCCTTTCTGTTGTTGCCATGCAGAGAATACTTACATAACTAGATAACGTATAAGCCTTGGGTATTGAAATGCATATGACAATATTTGTAATAAAGGACAGGATTACATTATTTTAAGAAGCTCATTACATTTGTTGGAGACTTGCAGTCATCTTTGCAGGCTTTACCTGCAAACTAAACAGAATGCCAATATATCGTGTGTGGTCCATAACCTGTGCAGTAATCCTTAAAGCAGTGCATGTTGAGCTTGTTTCTTGTTTGCTTTTCATTTTTTACTTTGATTATGTTTTCCCTATGAAACAAGTAGATAGTTGTTGTCAGGCAGCAGGTCTTTTTTGGGTAAGAAACATTTTATAAGTGGGGGTATCACAGAGATTGCTACTTTCAGCATATTACTTGGTACTTTAATAAAGCTGAATATAAATTATAATTAGAACTGCAGTGCAAGTAGAAGTGGTTTGAGTTGAGTGCTGCTTGTTTTTCTTATACTTGATTTTGACTGGCATTCCAGTAACGTATTTAAAAAGTAATTTATTTTTTCATGCCTCACAACCTTTTTTGTTTACATCAGGATATTAAGTAAGTTGTCATGCAGCCAATGCATTGAAATATTTTTTTTCTTCTACACTTCATTTTTGTCTTGATTGGGCTCTCATATTGATGGTTTGGCACCCAGGGCAGAGTATTTAATTAAAGTTACAGTTTTTGTGGTTTTGAGCATAGCTCCTCCCCTTTCTAGTTGGCCACACCCATTCCCATTGACCCCCATCCATTCAGCTGTCTCCTGCAGCCCCCCTTTGATTTGAAGTCACCAGCCCCACTGATTTTGTTGAATTTCTTGGCATCAATGTCTCACACACATAAGTAGATTATGATTGGAGAACCAATCATAATCCTCTTCTTTGATACAGTCATTTGTGTCTGTTCAAACAGGATGCAAATATGCAGGTACTATATAGGAAAATAGGAGGCGAGCACTTCAGGTTTAGATCACAATGCAGCTCAACTGACCCAATGTATGCAAATAGGCAAACAATGGAAAAGAAGCTAGAGATGAGAAAAAATCCAACTGAGCATGTGTAGACTTTAAAAAAAAAAGCATATGGTAAGGTCCCAAGAAATCTGATTTGGGCAGTCATGCAATGGTATGAAGTCCTGGAAACATTGAGGGTTATTGGACCCGATGACATAAGTATGAAAAGTGTTCAGACTCATAGATGGGTTTTCATTGTGGGGGAGTTTATTAGGGTTAAGCTGCAAGTCTACTGCTGTTCATACTAGTGGTGAACTACAATACCAAACAGGTTGGAGGGCACATAAAGCTGCTGTATGAAAACAATGCGGCACTATAACCAGACTCCGAACATTAGTAACTTCTGCAAATGATATGAGAATGGAATATAAAACCAAAGGTGTATGGGATTAAACTGAGTTAAGACAAAGTTTGTCATGGCAGCAAACTAGGGAAATCAGGAGAAGCTGAAAATAAAGACAGATGGGAAAACGGTGGAACAGGTTAAAATCTTCAACTATCTGGGAGGGATGGTTGAAGTGAAGGGGTGCCTGAATGAGGAGATCAAACCTAGAATCATAGGCGCTGCAGCCAGATGGCAAACAGCGTCAGGAAGCTGAAAAATAAGGTAAGAAAAATGATGATGTGACCAATATTATACTTCTGTATGGTACAGAAACCTCAGCAGTTAAGGCAGAAGTATTTGCCTTCATCTTCAGTGAAAAGGCTTCAGTACTGACTACAAAAACAGTACTTCTGTACTGGCAGAAATTAATGTACTAAAACAATCAGCATCTGCTGATCTCATCCTTAACACCTTGCACCCAGGATGGCTGCCTCCTTTGCTCCACTCTCACTACTCTTCTGATGACAGGCTCTGTTCAGCTAAAATAAGTAAGCAAATAAATCTGTAAACTTTTAGAATTTTTGAATTAGACTTGTGTTTGTGAAGGAGTTTAAAGTGATTACAGGTAGGGTATAATGAGTTAAAGCAAAAGTATGTTATTCACAAGGGTTTTTCTTGATACTGATCTTAGAAAGTTACAGATTTTTACAGCATACCTTTAGCTATGAATACAGAATATATGATGTGGAGCAGTGTGGTTATGGTTAGCAATCCCCAAGGGCCCAGTGAAACATGAAATAATTTCTCAATAACAGCAAAGAATGATACATTACACTATACAGGTGAACTCCCCCACAGGTATCCTGCAATTCATCTCTGACTTTGTATCTACTAACAAATCATGAAATTAAGAATGAGCTCCTAGGCTCCATTTCGCTAATGTTGCTTTGAATGCATACATACTACTCACGAAAAGGCAATGGCTTCACTCATCAAATGTGAATTAGGACTGACATCTTCTAGGATAAGTCATGAAAGAAAAGAATTTTGCAGGTAAGCCTCCTACAGCTCGTCTTCAGTTCCTCCAGTATGTCGTGCAGACCCTTGAGGAAGACGTCCAAGATAAACTTTGACTATGTATGCTGCCAAAATCCATGACCAAGGGGATCCTGGTCCTGCTATGGCCATTTTGCAAATGTAAAAGAAGGTTATCCAGTGGTTGGTCAAAGCAGCTCACAGTTCCAGAACATCGCAAACAGTGGGGATCCAAGCAGGGACAAGGAATTGTTAAACCAGAACATGCATAAAAATATCATCGGGCCGTTGCAGAAAATGCTACATCTAGCTTTTGAGGTGGACCAATCCCCAGCCCTCAGCTCTAATAAGACTGCAGACCAGATGTTTCAGTATGTGTTAAGCATATCAGGCAGTCCAAAGAGGGAGATCCTGTTTAACGGTATGGAAAGCCATCTCCTAACAAAGTCTTAGAAATCCTCTTCTACCATTGCTGTGTCAACCACAGCAATTTACCTATGTCTCTAGCCAAGATTTTGTTTTTTCCTTCAAACAGTAGAATATTTACAAAGGGAACAAAAACAAAACTGGAATGAAATGCTGTACCTTCTGTTCTTAATGTTTTGGAGCTATCAAGAAGTGATGACAGGTCTTTTACTACGCTCAGTGACAGAACAGATAAAATATATGCTTGCAGGAAAAGAAGTTATGTACTGAGCATAAAGTTCCATCTGTGTTGTCCATTTTCATTTATCCTCAACATATGGGGTTGGTTCCAAGCATCGGAACCAACTCAGCCGTTACTACAGCTCGCGGAAGCCAAAAACTCTCGAGCCTAACCCTTACCCACAATGCTCCTCTCCCAATTACCTTAAATCGAGTTTGCAAAAAGACAGACAGAATGAAAAAAAATGCCAAAAGCCTTCATAGAGTCCATATCTGGAACCATATAACAACTTCTTTATCTGATGTTGTCAATTTTCATTTTATCCAAGACATATGAGACAGAGTCCCCAGCTACCTTAGACCTTGGGAGGACTCAAGGAAGGATATTCCTGAGCACCATTGAACCAAATGACACTCTTCTTCTGGAGACCAGATCCAATTTGTAATGAGTAATAAAGGTATGAGTAGAAGGCCATGCTGCTGCTGCGCAAATATCATCCAAAGATACTCCAGATTGAAAAACTGCTGAAGTAGCCACAGCTTTTACAGACTGCGCCTTTGCAGGCAATTTAATTTTCTTTGTATTACAGATCAAAGAAATACAATCTTTGAGCGATCTGACTAGTGTCACTTTGCTCACTGATTGGCCAAGTCTTGTAGATGAAAATGACACAAATAGTTGATCTAATTTTCTTAAAATCTTAATTCTGTGTAGGCAGAAATGTAATTGTCTATGAACATCTAATAAATGTAAGCAGTATTTGCCTTTATTAGCAAAATTAGAAAAAATACTGGTAAATTAATAGCCTGATTGATATTAGTCTCTGACAAAAAGGAAGGATTGGTTCTCAGTGAAACTCTGTCTTCATGGAAAATCTGGCAAGGAGTAATACATAAGGCTTGTAATTTACAGATTCTTCTGGCAGAAGTTCTTGACAATAACAATATAGTTTTCAGGATAAAAACTTCAGATCAGAGACTTAGAATGAATTATTTAAAATAATATATAGGGTAATTGGGAGAGGAGTACTGTGGTAAGGGTTAGGCTCGAGAGTTTTTGGCTTCCGCGAGCTGTAGTAATGGTTGAGTCATTTCCTATGCTCTGAACTGAGCCCATATGTTGGGGATTAAATGAAAACTGACAATATCACATACTCTGTTTTTGGGGAGCATACATTTGAAGTCCAGCGAGATGGATATCGAACAGTATTTCCACATATTCTGTAATAAAGTATCAGAAGACCTTGGGGGAGGATATTTTTTTCAGAGCACTAATGAGCTGTTAGCTCACTTTTTCTAAGGAGAAGTCTGTTGCTCAGAGCAAAGTACTGTAGTGCTAACTGTTCCTTGATCCAGATCTAATTGCCAAACACTATGTTGTCACTGATAAAGCAAGATTAGTTGGGCCAATATTTGTCTACTGCTATTTCCATGTGGCATTTAAAACTGTTAGGTCAAGAAGAAGATCTAGACATTTTGCTGAGAAACTTGGCTGATGGTGTTATTTAAATGCTCTTAAATGTAGATTGGAATGGCATAACCAAGTTTTCTGAACCATCCCAAAGTCTTGACTGCTGCTTTATGTTTACTGACATCTTATTTTTGAGATTCAGTGAAACAGTGCTGAAAAATATAGAGTGTGGCTTGAGATGGATAGGATCTAAAGTAGCAACAGAGTTCAGTAGACGTGGAGTGCCTGTATACATGGTGCAATTCTATTATGGAAGTTCTTGGTTTAGATTAATTAAAAAAGAGAGAAGACCAGGATTTAAAACAGAGTCCTGGGGTCATATTTCTCAACTGCCATTCCTTTAGTTTTTTTCAAAAAATCTAAAGTATCTTTAACTACACTTGGACATAATTGCAAAAAAAAAAAAAAAAAAAAAAAAAAAAAAAAAAACTTGTAGTTGTTGCAGTGACACTTTAGCAGATAATAGTGTGTTCACTCACCCTGTACCTAATAGGTAATATATACTTCCTATCTCAGCCAACTGTAATACTAGCAATGTGGTTTACTTTGCCACGTGTAAAATGTTTTTCATTTTACGTGGGGAAAACCACTAGAAGGCTGAGAGAATGGATTATTGAACATAAGTCGGATATAAGAAGGAAGAACGATAAAAATGCTTAAAGTAGACATAAGCAAGGGTGAGGACCACTGTTTTAAATTTAGGGTAATAGATGCAGTAATGAAAGGGACCAGAGGGGGTGATTTAAATAATTACCTTGAGAATAAAGAGTATGAATGGATTAGTAGACTGTTTGCAGAGTCTGAACCTGGTCTCAATAATACTGTGAGTATTAAACCTGTTTTAGTAAAAATACAACAACAGAACATTTAATGCATTTTGAAGAATTTTAAGTAGTAGTTCTGTGCTTGACGTTGGAGCGGTTTTGTTTTTGAGTTATTGTAATTTTTCTAGTTACCACAGTATCAGCCTATTTCTTGGAGGTCTTGCCCAACTGGTTACTTAAGCTTTCTCATGCACACCATGGTATAACAGACCCATGATTATGCACTTGTATAATTCTCTCACACACTGGCAAGTGCAACACCTGAGCCTGGTCAGGGACATGGCAGCATTAGATTCATTAATGGAATCTCTCAGTGTATTCACTGTATTCAGAGTGGTTCAAGCATGCAGAAGGATGCAGATTATATTCATGTGTCCCGTGAAACACGTTCTTTGTTTTCATTGGATGTTTGTGCCTATTCCTGTCCTATGTATGGCCTGTTACTTGTCCACACTATGGTTGTTTCATAAATAACCATGATGGCAACATGTGATTCACAGGTAATATGCTTTTGTCACTTGTCCTGTACATTTGATGGCACTGCAACAGCCACTTTGTGTTTTTACACTCCACCCTAAAGAGTCCAGTTTCTTTCCATCTCTTAAACATGCTAGTTGACTGGCTACTTAAAGTGTCCATGTACATGTTGCAATTGCCCTTGTGGTCCAGATCACGGCTAAAAAAGGTTCCAAATACACCTTCACTTACTTGATTAAAAGATAAATAAAATATAAACTATTAAAATGTGGACACTGTGTTAATCTGTGTGCTCTGTGCAAGTGATCACCTGTCAGGTACATGGTTTTCTGCTAGAAGTTGCCTTGGCGTAATGAGTACACTTTCTTGCAGCATACTGAAGCTATTTCTGCAAATTTGCTTCCTTAATGCTGTGCTCATCTTGTTGATATTCTGGCATTTGCAGCTCTGGTGGTAGATGTCCAACACACTAGACTTGGAAGTCACCATGTTTGGATGTTGTCCTGCAAAGCACAGACAGTAATAATATATAATGTTTTCTGTAGAATATGGGAGTCCACCTCCAGGTGCATCCAACACCCAAAACGGGACTTAGCAGACCATATATGCTAAGTTAACAATTGTGTAAAATAATTTGTCAGCAGCATTATGAGGATGATAATGGGGAGTCATCAGCCAAGGTTATAGTGAATCCTCACTACCACCTCTAATGGAAAAATATGTGTACTTTCATGTAATGTCTGTGTGTATGACACAATACTTAAGGGAACTGTTTATATGACTATTCACTGTACAGATGTCTATGTGAGCTCTGCTCACTTGGAAAAAGAATGCAGCACTACTGTTTTTTAATTTTTTTTGTGTATATGTTACATGTGATGAGGCCTTTTTAAGTCCACAGTGCCCACTGCAAATTTACAGTGTGCCTTGCCAATCTGGAGTGGATGGGGTTCCTTGCAATGTACCATTAGTGCTAAATGTCTGCATTCTAGTTTGTTGGCAAGTACTGTAGATATGTTGGGGTAGCCTTCAGTTTGCTATATACAGTCATGCCAGTGCCACTCAATGGGCAACACATCCATAGTGCTTCAAACTGTGTCTTGTCCATGTTGCACATCAGCTATGGATGTATTCAGGGCACACTGGTCTTCCACCATACATATGCCTTCTACAGAGTGCATCTTACCCATGTTATGGATCACTCTGGAACATCATTGCTAATTCACATATTTTTGTTATGCAATGCCTTTGCCTGTCATAAATCTATTGAAGCTGAATGTACATTGAGCATGTCATATGTGCAAATTGCGCACATTGTATAGAGGTGGGTGTTATTAAAGAGAATACCATGTTCGAAGCATAACTGTTCTGTATGGGGCACACTGTTTCATGCAGGGTATCTGTAAATTTCAAGAGCATATTTTTAGCCACAGACTAATACATGCAAATGCATCAATACGTGTACCTTTCATATACCCATTTCCTGTGCCGCTCAGCCTTTTCAATGGTGTGGACAATGCCTCTGAATCTAAGCAACTGTAATGAAGTATGAATCAGCTTTATACAATTACAAGATCTGCATTCACGCCACAAAAATTAGCAACACTCATTATGATGACACTCACCCCAAAAAAGCACTAGTCCTAAAGGAAATTAATTGGATTATAAAAACACAGAAGAGAATGGCTTATTTTTATGCAGAACTGAAACATACTACAATTCATTGTGCATTTTTAATTCTTACAGCCATCCCTTGTTTTTAGTCCTTCTCTGGCCAGCTTCCTTACATTTTCCAGTTCCCCTGATTGCCATGAAGACCATTTCAGCTTCATTCTTGCATTGAGTATCTTATTCCAAGCAGTGACAAAAAATGTAAAAATACAAGCAGGTCAAGTAATATTTACCAGTTTCTTGTCTGAACCCTCATCTTGATTTCAGGTTCCCCTAATCTCATATAATCACATTTCAAGAATCACAAGTACCTTTCAAAATGCAGAAACATTAAGGATCAAAGCTGCTACAGTATTTATCCAACAATGTACTAAAGCAGTAAGAAATTGAACAGCTTCCTTTCAGTACCACAAAATGTAGTCTACATGTGTTGGAACAACTCTGGCTTTCTAAATGGCTGTAAATCTTGATTAATCATATGGGATTCTTCTGTTAAGAACTATGAGCTGTTACACTTTTGCATCTCTAATCCTCTGCACACAGAACAAGGAAAGCATAGCAAATGAAAAACAAGCCATCTATTCCCAATGAATGCTGGCATGACAACACAGCACACAAAACACAACTATACTATGCTGCTTCTGGAAATCTTAATATTCAACAGGGACCATTCCATCAGCAGGTAGTGCAGAACATGTACATGCAATAAACAAAGGGTGGCCATGGCTTTAATAAAAATAAAAGGCAGCATTGGGAGTGATGCAGTAGCGTCTTTCTTTTAAAGACGAAACCAAAACTAGGCACTGAGACAAACAAATGGAAGCTAGAAGCAGATATTTAATAAACACTGGGCTTATTCTCTTTGCCTCTTATCTTTAAATGCAATCAAAGACCAGATCACATCTGTAGCTTTGTTTCTTTGGTATGAACTGAGAAGGAGACCTCACTCTGTTCCAAATTATGTCCACTACATACAGCATACTACTCAGTAAAACATCCACACAGCAATTTGCAGAACTCAATAGAAAGAAGAAAACAAGTGGAAACACAGCTCATCCTTGCAGGAGAACCTCTACTACCATAATGGCCAGCATTATTCTAAGAAATCAAGATAGTTCTGTTTGGTCTTCAGAGGGGTTACACTGTCTTCTTAAAGTCCCTGTTATGAAGGCATTGCATTCCTTTTTGTGGGAATTTGAAGCAGTTTATATAACGGAACAATACCTCAAGTGTTAGAAGATGTCGCAAGACGAGAATGAACCACAAATAGAAACTATTTCAACTGTTCCTGAATTACTTTACCAATGCCACAGTTGTTCTACCTCTGGACTATCCTTCTATAGTCCCTTCCTTTCACTGCAGACTGGGTTTGCTTTGAAAAATCAGTCATTACTCTCTTCCTCTACTACCAATGTGTTCAAGGAGGTACCATGCTCCAAACTTAATAAGAGTGATCCTTCTCTACCTGGCCAACTACTTGTTGGCAAAGGGGGGACCTCATGGGTCAAAGAGTTGAAATGTTATTGGTAATGGACATACAGGCCAGGTCAACATCAACTGCCAAGCATCTTTTCCTTTTTTCATTCCATCTTGAACAAGGGTGACACCAGCTGTCACATACACATGATGCGTTTCAAATGACATACAGTTCTTACTCTCTCTAAATTCTCTTTTGTTAACTATGGGGTATTATCTCAGAATATGTACATACAATACATTTATTTAATTAGTTTAGCATTTCGTAACTGAGTAAATGAACTGGTCCATGGACCATTTCCAGTCATGTCCTAAGACATTTGATAATGAAAGAATGATACAGTTAATAGACATGAATAAAACTAATAGATATGTACACATGCAATTATTATATTGTAAGCAACTTACAAGTATTACAACAGTACTAGTATTGTGCATAGCATCAGTCTGTTGCATAGCTGCAGTTTGAATGATTCATCCTATCTGTACAATATTCATGATGTTACTGTGATTTGAAGAGTTACTGAAACTGCATATTTTTAAACTGAGAATCTAATCTCAACAGTAATAATATTAGAAAGATAGAGGAAGAAGTGTTGCTCTAAATAGTTACCATAACAAATTACGTTACAGTACTAACTTGCTTTTGGTCAGGACAGCATTTCTAAGTATAAAGCAGTAAATTACCATAAACCTACCATAACTATCAGAACTACTTTAGTGTAATTCAATTGTATTATTATAAAACCATTTCTACATTGTGCACAACAGAAATGTCAACAATTTTCTTTTCATATAGTAAGGCATTTGTCTAAACACACTGAAAATGTGCTTAGTCTAAATTTGTTTGTTTGTATCTTTCGGCTTTTCCCGGTTAGGGGTCTTCACAGCAGAACTCCGGTCCGCTAATGATTGGTAGTGGATTTTTATGTACTGGGTTACCAGCCCTGACGCACAACCTTCAACGAAGGCACGCCTCATTCATGTATGCCTCCACACAGAAGACGCTCTAGCTGAGAATCGAACGGGACAACGTCTTGCTATGAGGTGACAACGCTACCGCAGCACCACCACTACAGTTGGCGTTTAGTCTAAATCTGTAAAGTATCTAAATTTATATTCATCTTTTACCTGTGCTTTAAGTTGTTTTCTGAACATAAATAGATTTGTAAAGTTAGCAATCTGCTAGGTGGCTGTGGCAACTTTAGAAATGACTATTTTACTATTATTTTACGACTACGGAGGCCCTAGGAGTTAAATACCTTTTTGGTTTCTTGGAGAATAAGTGGAGTCTCTTATTTAGGAGCTAGCTTTTTTGGGATGGAGACAATATTCATCACTAAGGATGTTTAAGCAGAAAGGCAACTCTGGCAGCTAGATGCAGCCAGTTTGTTTTGATTAGAGCTGTAGAGTGGTGTTCTCTATTATTTGATGGCTGTATAAATCAGAGAAATTTGCTTTGAGCAAACTGTAAAGAGATATCAAACCAAGTATGGGTATAGCATACAATGCTCTTGGTAGCAACATGTTTATTGCAATTGATTGTCTACCTTTTGTTATAAGACAATGGTGCAATTTTGTAAGAAATGTTAATATCTTTATGTGAGTGAAAAGATTATGATCAGCAAAATCCTTACATACATTCATTGTGTTGTAAAAGGTAGCAAAGTACCATCTGGGTCTTTTATTGTTAATGTTTGCACTAAGTCCAATTTTTGTGAGGTTTCCAGCTGCATCACTTTAAAATGTTGTAAGTTGTTTAATTTTTTTAGGGAGTCAGACCTGAAGGGAGCAAAAGTCATTTTGGAGTGTTTTATTTCAGGCAAGTAGAGATTTACACTGTTTAGTTACTACTATGTCATCTACATGCATAATGCAGTTGCTTCATGGAATGTCTAAAACAGTCAGAACAAAGTGCCAAATACTAAGAGGAGGTTCTTGGAATACTTCCTTAGAAAAAGTGCTTGTGTCCGAATGTGAATTACTGCCTATAACTCGAAGTTCTATTAGAATCGTAGTTGGAGAATCAGTGTACAACTTCGTTAGAGAATCCACAGCACTCTAGTTTCAGTAATACTGAATGAACTACATAAAATACTGAATGTGCCTTTGAAGGCAGACTTTAAATCCACTAAAATAGCTCCTTTTAAAAGTTAGTGGTAGACACAGCCTACCAATATTTTTCTATCACTCCCTATAATCTTACCTATCAAACCAACATATGCTTACCCCTCCTCAAGTTCTCAAAAGTACCTTATATTTATGTCTCTAGAAATCTAAATCTATAGATCTAAATCTATTTTCATTTTCACCATTTCAGAAAGCCATCTGCTCTACTTATCTATTCCAATGTAAAGGGCAAGGCAAAGGGATGCCACCAATTTGTATAAAAGCACACTTATTCAGTACTCCACAAGACAGATAAACATAACTGCCAGCTGACTTCCAGATAAAAAAATATGTTAAGATGCTCTCCTCCATATCTCTGTTGCTATCTTGCATATATATATATATATATATATATATATATATATATATATATATATATATATATATATATATATATATATATATATATATATATATATATATATATATATATATATATATATATATATATATATATATATATATATATATATATATATATATATATATATATATATATATATATATATATATATATATATATATATATATATATATATATATATATATATATATATATATATATTTATTTATTTATAGATCCCTAACGTTTGGTTGATTGGTTTGTTGTACAGTAATTAGCCCGAATGGTAAGATAGTAAGTGCTTAATAAGGTAAGTGATAGCAGTAGTAAATGGACAAATTTTGAGGGATGTGCACATACTGTAATGTTGAAATGGGGATTTCGAGACTCCATACATACTGTGATCATTTTGAGGTTTTCTCAGAATATGGGGATCACTGCTGCAGACAGAGAAATCATCAAGTGCTTTTGCTTACACCTAGCCTTCCTAAAGTACCTCAGGAGGAAGATGACTGCAGAAGAGGAAGGACGAAACAGTTTCTGTAGATGGGGCTTTAATCCAGTTGTCACCGATTCAAATGTCAAAAAGGGATGGTTGAAGAAGAATAGTACAGTTTTGTACCTACCATAAATGTAGATGTCCGAGAGGAATGCATCTGCAGTCTTTACAAATGGGTTGTCCTGTCGTCAGGCAGCCCTTCGGTCGGCCGGATTCCAAAGTCTGGGTCTGGCTTCAGCTGGAGTCGCACTTCACCCGACGTCATTGCGGCAGTTATTCGGGTATAAAGGCATCAGCTGACGCCATTTTCCTCAGTGTTTCTTGCCCCAGATGCCAGGTGCCCTCTTGGATGGCTAAATTTGGATAAATGCCAAAGTTTCCAAATAGTAGAGAGCAAACACACAAAATAAGCATGTATGTACATATATACAAACAAATACACCATAATAGATCCCCCCAAGCTAGCTGAAGATTGGCAAATACCCTAGGAGTACCTCAGTGGGGAAGGAGGGTGGGTAATCCTGACTGCAGATGCATTCCTCTCGGACATCTACATTTATGGTAGGTACAAAACTGTACTATGTCCTTCAAGGATGCATCTGCAGTCTTACAAATGGGTAGAATACCATAGCTAAACTAGGGGAGGAGGAAATGAGAAGAGATTATGGTGTAGTTAGGATCCCTTGCAAAACAGCAGTGGCAAAACCAGCACGGGATCTAGAGTATAGAGGTAAGTTATAATGCTTGGCAAATGTATGCACGGAGGTCCAAGTAGCAGCCTCTATAATGTCCTTGGTAGCCACTCCTTGTAAGAAAGCTGTGGTAGTGGCTGTAGCCCTTGTGGAGTGAGGCCTGATGTTCTCTGGAATTTTCTTTCCATGGTAGGAGTAACAAAATCTAATGCAATTTCCTATCCATTTGGAGATTGTCTGTTTAGAAATTGGTTTTCCTTCCTTTCCTGTTGCATATACTACCAGAAGCTGGTCAGTTTTTCTATTGTTTTTTGTCCTGTCCAGGTAGTAGCGTAATTGTCTGTGTACATCCAAGGTATGTAAGAGCCTTTCTCCCCTGTTCTGTGGGTTGGGGAAGAATGTAGGAAGGTGGATAGCCTGATTTAAAGAGACTCTGGATACCACCTTAGGCATAAATGTAGGGTTTGTTCTCATGGATACTCTATCTTGATGGAAGATCAGGAAGGGTTGCACTGCCATTAATGCCTGTAGTTCAGAGACCCTTCTTGCTGAAGTTATTGCCAGCAGGAAAGCAGTCTTCCAGGATAAGTATTGTAATTCTGCTGTTGCTGCTGGTTCGAAAGGAGGAAGAGTCAGTTTTTCTAGCACAAAGTTCAAGTCCCATGCTGGCAATGGAGGTTTCCTGGGAGGTTTTACATTTTTAATTCCTCTCAGAAACTGTCTGAGCAGAGGATGCGAGAAGACAGGAGGATCCAAGCTGTATTCTGCTGAAATAGCTGATGCATGTATCTTGATGGAAGAATAGGACAGGCCTGTATGGTAGAGCTCCGCCAAGTACTCCAGGATGTTGGCTATGTTCACCAGTGTCACATCTTGCCCCTTTGCAGTACTCCAGATGAGATATCTTTTCCATTTTGCTGCATAATTCTTTCTTGTTGAAGGTCTACGAGCCTCCAGGATTATGTCTTTAACCCTTTGGGATAAATTTGGGTTAATTGCTGTTATGTAATGTTCCAGGCAGTTAGCTGCAGAGTTTTTAGGTTTGGATGCAGGATGTTGTAGTTGTTCTGTGTTAGCAGTAATGGGATCAGGGGCAGTGTCCATATTTGTTCCCGGGACATGCTCCTCAGCAGTGGATACCAATGTTATCTTGGCCAGTTTGGGGCTATCAGAATGATCCTCGGACGTTCCTCTTTGATCTTCAGAAGCACCTTGTGCATCAAAGGAAGTGGTGGAAAGGCGTATGCTGTCAGGCTTTTCCAACTGAAAGAGAGGGAGTCCACCTTCCAAGCAAGTGGGTGGTAAGTCCTTGTGCAGAATTTCTTCAACTGGTGATTGAAAGGGGATGCAAACAAGTATATTTGTGGTAATCCCATTCTTGTGATGGTGTTGAAGATGTCCGGATGTAGCATCCATTCGTGAGCATCTGTTGTAGTTCTGCTTAATATGTCTGCTAGAATGTTTTCCTTCCCTGGTACATAAATTGCCTGTAACTGAATGTTGTAGCTCAGAGCCACATCCCATAAGTCCAGTGCCAGCCAGCATAGAGGGTATGAGTGTGTGCCTCCCTGTTTGTTGATGTACCACATAACTGTAGTGTTGTCTGTCCTTATCATCAACTGGCCTTCTTGGAGAAAGGGTCTGAATGCCTGGATTGCCAATTTTACTGCCATCATTTCTTTTAGATTTATGTGCAGATGCAGCTGTTCTTGAGTCCATAGGCCTTGAATGCACTTGTCCAGCATGTGTGCCCCCCAACCGAGGTCTGAGGCATCTGTCGTGATGGTTTGTCTTGGTTGGCTTTTGCAGAAGGGCAATCCTGTGTTTGATTGGCAGGCCTGGGCCCACCATAGGAACTCCTGTTTCAGGCATGGGATCATTGGAATTTTGGTTTCTAGGCTGTGCTTGTGCTGGGACCATGTTCTTTAGGTACCACTGTAGCTTTCTCATATGCAGCCTGGCATGAGGGACCAGTATTATGCAGGATGCCATGAAGCCTAGAGCTTGCAGCACTTTTCTTGCAGTTAGATGGTTCTGCTTTGTTAATGCCAAGAAGTAGAGAGGAAGTTGCTCTTTCTTTTCTGCAGTTAGGAATGCCATTTGTTTTGATGTGTCCAGTTCTGCACCCAGAAAGGTTATTCTTTGGGATGGAATCAGCCTTGACTTTTTTGTATTGACTGTGTATCCCAGGGCTTGCAGCAAGAAGATGACTCTTTGTAAGTCTTCTGTTAGCTTGTTTTTGTTGTCCGCTTGTATCAGGCAGTCGTCCAGGTAGGGATAGATTTGAATCCCCTGAAGTCTGCAATGAGCGATTACTGATGCCAGGCATTTCGTGAACACTCTGGGCGCAGTAGATAAGCCAAAGGGCAATGCTGAGAATTGATAATGCTCTGATCCTGCAAGAAATCTGAGGTATCTTCTGCAAATTGGTCTTATGGGGACGTGCAGGTATGCCTCCTTGAGATCTAGAGTTACCAGCCAAGACTCCTTGCCCAGCATGGGAAGAAGCTGCTGTAGGGTCAGCATTTTGAATTTTGGAACAATGAGGAATGTGTTTAAAGCGGACAGGCCTAGAATAGGCCTCCATTTGTTTTCTTATCTTGGTACCAGGAAGAGTCTGGAGTAAAATCCCTTTCCTTGCTCCATAGATGGTACCTTTTCCACAGCTCTCATTCTTAATAATTGAGATATTTGCTTTAGAGCTTCTGTCCTTTGAGTAGGTGGAAGGTTTGGCATTCCTCTCTTTTCTGGTAGAGTATGGAAATGGAACCTGTAACCTTGGTCTATAGTTTGCAAAATCCATTTTTCTCTTGTAATGCAGTGCCAGTTTCTTGAGAATAAGGTTAGCTTTCCGCCTAAGGGTGCTTCTAGTTGTTCCCAGGTAGGCGGTGCCACCGCCAAGTCACTGTGATTGAGTTGTTGTAGTGGTGGTGGCTGTATCCGTGCCTCGTTGGTTGTTACCCTGCCACTGGCGACCCCTGTAGGCACCCCTGGATTGGTTTCTGCCTCTAGAGCGCCTATTCCTGCCCCTTTGTGCCTTAGAGGATTCCGGAAAGGACCAATTCTTGGAGGGCCAGTTCCTGCTAAACCTTGGAGGTTGAACTTGTAATAAATCTTTCACTGTTTGCACCGATTTTGCTTTCTCTTCCATCTTTTTTAGTACCTGCTGAGCAGGGGAACCAAATAAATTGACCTTGTCCATAGGTGCATCCAAAAGCTTAGATTTGACATGGTCTGGCAGTGCCTGTTCTTTCAACCATGCATGTCTCCTGATAACTGTGCCAGTCATGGCTGATCTAAAGGAAGCCTCCAGTGCATCATAGCCACATTTTAAAGAATGGTTACTAACCTGCTGTATGTTATGTACCATTTCTTGAACATACTTTTTATCTAAAGATTCTTCAGAGGACAGCTTTTTAGTCAACTGGTCAAGCATAAACTCTTGATATTGAATCATATGAAATTGGCAGTTCAAAGCTCTAGCTGACAAAGTAGCAGAGGTGTAAACTTTTTTACCCCATCTCTAAGGACCTGGATTCCCTTTCAGAGGGGAGGGGGTTTTTAGAAGTAGTAGCGGCTACAGCTTTAGGACCCTGGGAGATAGTCTCTGGATCTGCAAAAGGAGCCTTATATAAGTGGTGATGAGTGTCCGGGACCCTGTAGTACCTATCGGGCTTAGCAGGAGCCGGAGGTAAAGAATCAGGAGCAGTGCAAGCATCATTAAATGCATCATCAACAACAGGAAGAACTGGAGGTATAGCTAAAGGCCTATGCTGTGGCAAATGTAGAAAGGTCCTAAGCCTTTTTCTAGAGTCTGAGAAATCTTGGCCCTGCCACTGAAATTGTTCCCTCATAGCATGCAAGGTTTCCCCAAAGGAAAATTCCTCAGGAGGAGAGGCTGAAGGGATGGACTCCTCAGCATCAGAATCTTCGTAAGGAGAATAAGAAGCCTCAGGAGGGTCTGTATGTTCTGAGTCATCAGAGGAATCATCAGTAGATAGTGGCTCAGGGGGCTCTGCTCTAGGCCTCTTTTCTGGAGGAGGGAGAGAGGCCCTGTCTGGATAAGGCTGGGCTCCACGAATTAAAGAGATGAGATCCTCAGCCAAAGAAAGCATGTGGGAGCTGGAGCTGGGCCTGTGAGAAGGGGGCTTGGCAGGCACAGGTTTTGATGCTTTGGCTGCTTTAGCCCTGGCAAAGGCCTTAATAGACATAGCTGGAGGAGGCCTAGCAGCTCCACGTGCAGGGGTTGAAACATCCAGGGGAATGGTGTCTGATAAATCCTGTGAAACCACAACAGCAGGTTGGATTTCAGAAGCCGTTTCTACCAGGTTAGAAGAGGCCTCGGTAGAAGGCATGATATCGGCTGAAGAAAGAACCGCTTGCTCGGTTTCGGCCGAAACAGAGACACTCGTGGTTTGCTTAACCGCGGTTTCGGCCGAAACCGCGGACCGCGAGTGTCGGTCCTTTTCTTTGCGTTTTTTGGTAATTTGCATAATCGGAGGATCCGACGGCATAATGTAGGCAAAATCTGAGCCGAAAATCTGTTCAGCAAAGTCCGACCGACGTCTAAGCGTCCGTCGGTTAAAAGAAGCACAGGCTAGACAAGCTGCTACGTCGTGGTCTGGGCCTAAACAATGTATACAATAGGAGTGGAAATCTTTATGAGGTATTGGTTTCCCACAAGATAAACAGTTATTAACTTTCTCTGACATCGGCTGAGGCAAGAAAGAGTCCCCAACGGGGTACTTAGCTTTATAGAAGTCTTCGAAGTAGTATTCGGTAGTAGAAATCTCTGGATCTGACCAACCGGCACTTGCGAACAGCTTCTGCTTCGGGCGCCACGCGGCAAGAAAGACTGAGGAAAATGGCGTCGGCTGATGCCTTTATACCCGAATAACTGCCGCAATGACGTTGGGTGAAGTGCGACTCCAGCCGAAGCCAGACCCAGACTTTGGAATCCGGCCGACCGAAGGGCTGCCTGACGACAGGACAACCCATTTGTAAAGACTGCAGATGCATCCTTGAAGGACATCCACTGTGTACTGGAACAACAGCAACAAAATGCTAAAAAGGCATCTAAGCAATCAGAAAAGTAATCGAGAAAAAAACAAATACACACTATAATCACATTTGCGTGTATGTGCGTGTGGGCACACCTCTCAACCTGTTAGAGCTAGAAATCTGGACAAAGCCATAAATAAAAGTGGGACAAAGACCCAAAAATAGGGATCATTTTTAAATAATGCTCTTACAAACTTAGATAGTTAATAGAATAACAGGTTTTGCATTAGCATGAATTTTCTTAAGGATATGAAGTCTGAAACTCAAATGTCTATCATTATTTTCTAACTTCAATTATTAATGATTTACCCCCAATTTGCCAGAAAAAAGTACAGTTTTGTACCTACCATAAATGTAGATGTCCGATAGGTATGCATCTGCAGTCATAACATATGGGTTGTCCTGCCTCAGGCAGCCCTTCGGTCGGCCAGATTCCAAAGTCTGGGTCTGGCCTCGGCTGATGTCGCACTTTCCCCGACGTCAGAGCTTCTGGGGTATAAAGGCATCAGCCGACGCCATTTTCCTCAGTTTTTCTTGCCCCAGATGCCAGGTGCCCTCTAGGAAGGCTAAATTTGGATAAATGCTGAAAAGTTCCAAACATTTGCAAATTATATACATGTATAAACAAACAAATACACCATAACAGATTCCCCCAGCTAGCTGAAAGAGGGGCAGGCACCCTAGGAATACCACAGAGGGGAAGGAGGGTGGGTAATCCTGACTGCAGATGCATACCTATAGGACATCTACAGTTATGGTAGGTACAAAACTGTACTATGTCCTTCAAGGATGCATCTGCAGTCATAACATATGGGTAGAATACCATAGCTAATCTGGGGGAGGGGGTACTAAGAGAAGGATGGTGTAGTTAAGATCCCCTGCAGTACTGCAGTTGCAAACCCTGGTCGGGATCTGGAGTATAAAGGTAGATTGTAATGCTTGGCAAATGTATGCACGGAGCTCCAAGTAGCAGCTTCTAAAATGTCCTTGGTAGCCACCCCTCGTAGGAAAGCTGTAGTGGTGGCTGTGGCCCTTGTGGAGTGAGGCCTGATATTTTCAGGAACTGTCTTTCCATGAAAGGAGTAACAAAAGCGAATGCAATTTCCTATCCATTTTAAAATTGTCTGTTTGGAAATTGCTCTTCCTTGCACCCCTGTTGCATATGCTACAAAAAGTTGGTCAGTTTTTCTGCTAGTTTTTGTTCTGTCCAAATAGTAGCGTAGTTGTCTGTGTATATCCAAGGTGTGCAAAAGTTTTTCCCCTTTATTCTGTGGGTTAGGGAAGAACGTTGGCAAGTGAATAGCTTGGTTCAAGGATACCCTAGATACCACCTTTGGCATGAAAGTAGGATTGGTTCTTAGTGACACTATCCTGGTGAAAAATAAGAAAAGGCTGCACTGCCATTAATGCCTGTAACTCAGATACTCTTCTTGCTGAAGTGATTGCTAGAAGAAAAGCAGTTTTCCAAGATAAAAACTGTAGGTCTGCTGATGCTGCTGGTTCAAAGGGAGGTAGAGTCAGTTTTTCCAGCACAAAATTGAGATCCCATGCAGGTAGAGGGGGTCTTCTTGGAGGTTTAACATTTTTGATCCCTCTCAAAAATTGCCTGAGAAGAGGGTGTGAGAAGATAGGTGGATCCATATTGTATTCTGCTGAAATTGCTGACGCATGAATCTTAATGGAAGAATAAGACATGCCATTGTGGAACAATTCTGCTAAGTATTCAAGGATGTGTGCTAGGTTTGCCACTGTGACATCTGTGCCCTTTGATGTGCTCCAAATAAGAAATCTCTTCCATTTAGCTGAGTATGTCTTCCTTGTGGAAGGTCTGCGAGCCTCCAGGATAATGTCCTTCACCCTCTGAGATAAAACAGTTTGGTTGGGTTTTAAGGAATTTTCCAGGCAGTTAGCTGTAATGTTTTCAAGTTGGGATGCAGGGTCTTGAAATTGTTCTGCGTTAGAAGAAGAGGCCATTGAGGAAGAGGCCATGAATTTGCCTGAGACATGCTTCTCAGTAGTGGGTACCAGTGTTGTCTTGGCCAGTCCGGAGCTATTAGTATCACTTTTGGCTGTTCCTCCCTGATCTTCAGTAGAACCTTGTACATCAATGGGAGAGGTGGAAAGGCATATACTGTTAGGGCATTCCAGCTGAAAGAGAGAGAGTCCACCCTCCATGCTTGTGGGTGGTATGTCCTTGAGCAGAATGTCTTCAGTTGGTGGTTGAGGGGGGAGGCGAACAGATCTATCTCTGGCATTCCCCATGTCTTTGTTATAAGCTTGAAGATGTCTGGGTGCAGCATCCATTCGTGTGCATCCATGGTAGCTCTGCTTAAGCTGTCTGCTAGTGTATTTTCTTTTCCTGGTACGAATTTGGCCTGCAGCTGGATATTGAGATTCAGGCATAGGTTCCACAGATTCATAGCCATCCGGCATAGAGGGTAGGAATGTGTGCCTCCCTGTTTGTTTATGTACCACATGACCGTGGTGTTGTCTGTCCTTATTAACAGATGTCCTTGTTGGATAAAGGGTCTGAATGCCTCGATTGCATGCCTCACTGCCAGCATTTCCTTTTGGTTTATGTGCATGCTTAGCTGCCCTTGAGGCCATAGGCCTTGGATACGTTTTTCCACCATGTGTGCTCCCCATCCTCGGTCTGAGGCGTCCGTGGTGATGGTTTGGCTTGTTTTTGGTTTGTTGAAAGGCAACCCTCTGTTGGACTGGCAGGCCTGAGCCCACCATAGGAATTCCTTTTGAAGGCATAGAATGATTGGTATCATGGTTTCTAGACTGTGACTGTGTTGAGACCATACATTCCTTAGGTACCATTGTAATTTCCTCATATGCAACCTGGCATGTGGGATTAAAATTATGCAGGATGCCATGTAACCCAGGGCCTGCAGGACTTTCCTTGCAGTAAGCTGAGTTTGTCTTGTCAGAATCATGAAGTAATCTGGAAGTTGTTTTTGTTTTTCTTCTGTGAGAAAAGCCATCTGGGTGATTGTGTCCAGATCTGCACCCAAAAAGGTTATCCTTTGGGATGGTACTAGTCTTGACTTTTGGATGCTGACTGTGTATCCCAAGGTCTGTAGCAGGTGTATGGCATAGGCCAAATCCTTTAACAATTTTTGCTTGTTGTCCGCTTGTATTAGGCAGTCGTCCAGGTATGGATAAATTTGAATTCCCTGAAGTCTGCAGTGTGCAATTACTGATGCCAGGCATTTCGTGAATACTCTGGGCGCAGTAGATAAGCCAAAGGGCAATGCTGAGAATTGATAATGCTCTGATCCTGCAAGAAATCTGAGGTGCCTTCTGCAATCTGGTCGGATAGGGACGTGCAGGTATGCCTCCTTGAGATCTAGAGTCACCAGCCAAGACTCCTTGCCCAAAATGGGAAGAAGTTGCTGTAGGGTCAGCATTTTGAATTTTGGCACAATGAGGTAAGTGTTCAGTGCGGACAGGTCGAGTATAGGCCTCCATTGGTTTTCTTTTCTCGGCACAAGGAATAGTCTGGAGTAAAATCCTTGGCCTTGTTCTGTAGATGGTACCCTTTCTATAGCTTTCATCTGAAGTAACTTGCTGATTTGTCTTAAAGCCTCTGCCTTCTGGTTTGGTGGAAGGTTTGGCATTCCGCCTCTTTTTGGCAAAGTATGGAAGTGAAACCTGTATCCTTTGTCTATTATTTGCAATGTCCATGTATCCTTTGTAATGCAATGCCAGTTTTTCGAGAATAAAGCCAGCTTTCCGCCCAACGGTGCTTCCAGTTGATCCCTGGTAGGCGGAATCAGAGTCAAGTCATTGTGTCTGTCCTGTAGTAGTGGTAGTAGTTGTAGCTGTCGCACTACTCCTTTGGTTGGCAGGCTGCCACTGACGGCCTCTGTAGGGGCCCTTGGATTGACCTCTGCCTCTAGGGCACCTGTTTCTGCCTCTCTGTGCTCTGGAGGAATCTGGAAAGGACCAATTCTTTGTAGGCCAGTTTCTACTGAACCTTGGAGGTTGAACTTGCAGGAAATCTTTAACTGTTTGCACAGATTTTGCTTTTTCTTCAACCTTCTTTAGAATCTCCTGTGCAGGGGAGCCAAATAAATGCTGTTTCTCCATTGGAGCATCGAGGAGTTTAGCCTTGACCTGGTCTGGCAAAGATTGCTCCTTCAGCCAGGCATGCCTACGAATTACTGCCCCAGTCATAGCTGATCTAAATGAAGCCTCCAATGCATCATAGCCACATTTTAAGAAATGATTACTGACCTGTTGTGAGTTGTGTACCAAATCCTGAAGGGATTTACGGTCTAAGGGTTCAGGTGAAGAAAGTTTCTTATTTAGCTGATCTAACAAAAATTCTTGGTACTGTATCATATGGAATTGACAGTTTAATGCCCTGGCAGAAAGAGTAGCAGATGTATAAACCTTTTTTCCCCATCTCTCTAATGCTCTAGACTCTCTTTCAGAGGGTAGGGGATTTTTGGCAGTAGCGGCTGCAACCCCTTTAGGGCCCTGAGAAATAGTTTCTGGGTCTGCAGCATGGGCTTTATACAGGTGGAAGTGAGAATCCGGGACCCTGTAATATCTGTCAGGTTTGGCGGGGGCCGGAGGAAGAGAATCAAGTGCAGTACTGACATCATTGTACACATCATCAATTACAGTAAGAACCGGAGGTATAGCTAAGGGCCTATGCTGGGGCAAATGCAAGAAGGTCCTTAATCTTTTTCTAGAATCAGAGAAATCCTGACCCTGCCATTGGAAGTGTTCCCTCATGGAGTGTAAAGTCTCCCCAAAGGAAAATTCTTCAGGAGGGGAGGCTGAAGGGATAGATTCTTCTGCATCTGAATCCTCATAAGGCGAATAGACCCCTTCCTGGTGGTCTGACAAATCAGATCCATCCGTGGAGTAATCTGAGGAGTGAGGTTCAGAGGGGTCAGCCCTGGGCCTTTTGTCTGGAGGAGGCTGGGAGGCCCTGTCTGGGTGAGGTTGGGAACCCCTAATTAAGGAGATAAGGTCCTCAGCAAGACTGAGGATCTGAGAACTAGAGGAAGGCCTCTGGGATGTAGATTTGGCAGGCAAAGCTTTTGAAAGTTTGGCAGCTTTAGCCCTGGAGAAGGCCTTAATAGACATAGAAGCTGGGGGCCTAGCTGCCCCACGTGCAGGAGTAGAAATGTCCAAAGGAATGGTGTCGGACAAATCCTGAGCACTAGCTTCGGTAGGGAGTTCTGAAGCCGACTCAGCCGGGGCCTCTCTGGCCTCGGTGGTCGGAGGTATGGTTTCGGTAGTAGGAATAGCCGTGGACTCTGTTTCAGCCGAAACCGAGACACTCGCGGTAGGCCTAGCCGTGGTTTCAGCCGAAACCACGGGCCGCGAGTGTCGGTCCTTTTCCTTGCGTTTTTTGACCATATGCGTAGTCGGAGTCTCCGACGGCATTTTATAAGCAAAATCGGTTCCAAAAAACTCCTCTGCAAACTCCGACCGACGTCTAAGTGTCCATCGGTTGAAGGAGGCACAGGCTAAACAAGCTGATACGTCGTGGTCTGGGCCTAAGCAAGGAAGGCAGTAAGAATGGAAATCCTTATGAGGTATTTGTTTCTCACAAGTTAAACAATTATTTACTTTGTCTGACATCGGCTGATGCAAGAAAGAGTCCCCAATGGGGTACTTAGCTTTTTTCGAAGTCTTCGGTAGCTGAAATCTTTGGATCTGACCGACCTGCACTTGCGAACAGCTTCTGCTTCGGGCACCACGCGGCAAGAAAGACGGAGGAAAATGGCGTCGGCTGATGCCTTTATACCCCAGAAGCTCTGACGTCGGGGAAAGTGCGACATCAGCCGAGGCCAGACCCAGACTTTGGAATCCGGCCGACCGAAGGGCTGCCTGAGGCAGGACAACCCATATGTTATGACTGCAGATGCATCCTTGAAGGACACCCACAATTTTATGAAAAACGGACCAAAAATATGAGGCCAAAATCTGGACATTCTGCAAAAATCTGTACAGTTGAGAGGTATGCACACACACACACACACACACACACACACACACACACACACACACACACACACACACACACACACACACACACACACACACACACACACACACACACCACTTTACTTCTACTGTTCCTGACGTAATGGAGTTCATGATTGTGCTGCTGGCCTGTACATCACTCCTTTTCAATTATTATTTCTTTCTTTTTTTTTTTTTTGCTTTCTTCATGCTGTAATCCTTGTAATTGCCTTTAACAACACATTTTATGAAGGGTATTATAGTATTTTGGGGGCCACAGCTAGTTGAGCATTATGATTCAATTGACCTGCACTGTTTAGTACTCCCAATTTAAGCACTGTAAAGCAAACTCCTCTCTTTAACAGGTATGGCAGGCACCAGTTCTGTGATTTACATAAGATATTCCCGCTGCTGTCCTTGCTTTTACATTGCAGCAGCTAGCCATTAGTGTTACTTTCTGAAGCTCAAACAGATCAATAGAACAAATGCTTGAGCTTCAAAGAGTCTCTCTCTCTCTCTCTCTCTTTCTCTGCCTGTCACAGTGGCTCCACACTCAGACCAATGACAGACAGAAAAGCTTCTACAGGTAATCTGAATCACAAGGACAAGCATTTATCAATGCGATTCACATAAAATGGATTTTGTTGTTTTAAAATAACCATATAGAATTTGAGCAAAGATTTGCAGGCCAGATTAAAAGTGTTAATATGCTGCATCTGAACCACAGGCCAGGAGTTTGAGACCACTTGCTTTAAACATTAAGGAGCACCCTCAGTCACTGTATATTCAGAGAGGGCATATATAGGCATCAATGTAGGCATATGAGGTCCCAGACTTGATGTTGTGGTAAAGGTCAATATTGGGGGGGGGTTGTATGCAATGATAACTGCATTGCTGGATCTGGGAAAAGCACATAGTCTAACTAGGTTGTTGTCAAAGACAGACTCAGTGTGCCAAAGGTCATGCTAGCCTTTACCCAAGATGCTGACACCAAGATACAGCTTGAAAATGAAGATTCTGATGTTGAGTGCTGAAAGTCTGATTTTTGTGAGTGTAACAGTTGCCTCTGACCAGGCATAGCCTGACTTTAATCCCTGAGAGATAGACCCCTAGCCATAATGCCAAAGGATGCCCATACATTGTTGACCATAAAACCAACAGTCCCAGAACTGTCAAAACCATCAACATCAAGAAAGTCGGAGCTGAAGGTTGCAGTTCTAAAATTGAAATCGAAGTCAACGTGGAGAATTCGACACAGTAACCTGGGATTTTAGGAGTAGGGCAATGAAAGAATTTGCACTCCCTGATACAATAATAAGATTAATCACGGGGCTATATGAGGGATCAGAGGCATGAATTAAGGTGGGAGGGTTCCTCTCTAATAAGTTGTGTCTGAACAGAGGAACCAGGCAGGGGTGTCTTCTTTCCCCTTTGTTCTTTGCTTTAATTCAAGCTACTGGCAAAGAAAATAAGGACTCTGAAATGCAAGGATACAATTGATATGATAATCATGAAAAGTTGGCTTGATTTGCAGAAGATATTATTTTGTATCTGATAAAAACAGAAAATGACATCTCAGTGCTGTGGAACATTTTGAGACAGCTGCAAGTCTTTGGATATAAAATTAATGAAGTTAAAACAAATACTATAGCTGAAAATTACGTACCCACACATGAATTGTTTTAGCAATGCCCATATTTATGGGAATGCAATAAAATGAAGTAGTTAGGGGCATGGATTGCAAAGGCTTCTGTTATGGCAGCTAAAGATAAGTGAGAAGAGACTAAACAAAACATAATACAAAAACCGAGAAACTGTAAGATCTTGTTTATGGAAATATATAGTAGGATGAAATGTTTTTAGTCCCTTTAGTTTTATATACAGGTCAGGCATACTTGTATCAATCAGAGAAAAAGTTGTCGACAAAAATTAATAGAGTTGAAGGCATTTATTTGGGAGGGGAAGAGGACAAGGGTGAAATGGGATAAGGTGATCCTTCCAACAGAACAAAGTAGTTTAGGGTTACATGATATGAAGGGATATTTTACACCTACACAGTTAAGGCTCATATACATAACACAAGCAGAAAGCTAGAATTCAAAGTGGAAAGGGAAGATGACAAAATGGAAGAAATTTAAGAAATAAGAAGACAGTGTGACTTTAGATGCAGATTCTTAAGGAGAGTAACAACAGCTACACACAATATCACATTCATAAAGTAGCAGAAAGTATTCTGAAAACTAATCTAGCACGAGAATGCAGAAAGGAGGTTTTGTCAGAAAGGACGACTGCAAATAGAGGTACAGAGAACAGGCAAGAGGGGACTGGAATTTACTGGAGAAAAATGGCAAAGGAGCCAAGGTAATGGGAGCAAATAACTACAGAGGGAAAGGTAATACAATGGGAAGAGGCCAAGAATACATTTGCACTGCAGGCTAGAGACTGCCGTCCCTACCAGGGATTGATATCAGAGTACAGGCAAAGAGAAAGGGATAGGGGAATCCTAAGTGAAAGATCTGCTCTGGTAGAGTTTTTAGCCGAAGCTAAAGCAAAAGCTGCTGTTAAAAAATGGATAATTAGTACAGCGTATAAAATATTGCATAATAACTATATGAATCAATCAGAGGAGGTTAGAAAAGACTGGGAAGAGAGACTGGATAAGCAAACTTACAAAAGGTACAATGACAGGACATATGTATGGCTCCCCATATGGAAAAAGTCTAAACAATTTAAGATTTTTGCTTGAGAGTGTTTGCATACGTATTTTTATACCTCAGGCAGACTCCAAATAATTTTTCCTGAGACAGATGGCAAAAGTTGGTGGTGTGATTGGGAAGAAAGAGGTAACTGAAAAAAAGAAGTTATGTCTTACCATAATGTTCCATCTGTGTTGTTGATCTTCGTTCATTCATTACTGATGGGTTATCGGTTCTGTCCTTGGAACCGAGCTGGGCATACATCAAGCACGCATCAGCCAAAAACTCTCTAGCCAAGGTCCTACCCAGAATGCTCTGCTCCCTGTTACCTCAGATCGAGTTTGCAAGTTGATAGACAAAAGTAGAGACTACCTCTGGTCATAACAGACCTACAATAAAGGAGTATATGAGATCAACCAGGAACCTCCGGAGGGGGACAGAGGTTTGGGAGTAATGAATGAACGAAGATCAACAACACAGATGGAACGTTATGTTAAGACATAACTTCTTTATCTGATGTTGTTAATCTTCATTCATTCCTCACTGATAGGACAGAGTCCCCAACATCCCTGGGTGGCCCTCATGGAAGGACATTCCAGAGCACCATGGAGCCAAAAGAAGCTCTACCTCTGGAGGCCAAATCTAATTTGTAATGAAGAATAAAGGTATGAGGTATGACCCAAGTCACAGCTGAGCAAATATCATTGATGGAAGCCTTAGCATGAAAAGCTGCTGAAGTTGCCATAGACCTTGTAGAATGTGCCTTCGCTCTGTGAGGCAAGGTGACATTGTTCTTGTTGTAGATAAAGGTAATACAATTTCTCAACCACAAAGCCAATGTAACTTTTGAGACAGGATGACCTAGTCTTGGTCCAGAAAAAGCCAGAAATAGTTGGTCTGATTTACAGTTAGATTTAGTTTTGTCCAGATAAAAATGCATTTGCCTATGAACATCCAAGGAGTGCAGGCAATACTCTCCCCTGTTAGAGTGGTTAGGAAAAAATACTGGAAGGTCAACAGATTGGTTGATAGACTACACTGACACCACTTTTGGTAAAAAGGAAGAATTAGTTCTCAGTGATACCCTATCCTTACGGAAGATAAGATAGGGAGGTTTGATGCATAAGGCTTGAAGTTCTGACAAGCGTCTGGCCGATGCGATTGCAATTAGAAACAAAATTTTCCATGAGAGATATTTTAAATCACAAGAAGACACAAGTTTAAAGGGGGGAGCTGTTAGTGCTTGCAAGACCAAGGCCAAATCCCAAGGTTGTACTGGTTCTCTAAAGGGAGGTTTTAGGTGAAGAACCCCCTTCAAGAAAGTTTTACAGAGTCTATGTGACATGAGTGAAGAATCTTGAAACCCAATGTAGAAATTCGAAATGGCAGCTAAATGCACACGAATAGTAGAGGCAGACACTCCAGAGTGGAAAAGGTGTGATAAGTAATCCAAAACCACCGAGACTAGGGCTGACAAAGGGTCTAACTTTTTATCCGCTGCCTATAGAGAAAACCCTTTCCATTTATTGAGATAGATTAGTCTGGTGGACGATTTATGAGATGCAATAAGAATATTGTGCACTGGGGACGAGAGATTTTCCTGCCTGGCAATCATTGGAAGTGCAGAAACCAAGCTGTCAGCTTCAGGGTTGTTATATTTGGTGAGTTAGACCCTGCGGATGGGAGATCAACACTGGGGATGGATAAAGGATCCATGGTTGATCTAGCAGGTAAGGACAGATGAAGGGGAGCCAGACTTGTCAGGGATAATATGAGGATCACTTTGCTTTTCAACTGCCGTGTTTTCTTCAGAAATTGGGAGATGAGGGGGAGAGGAGGATAAGCATAAAGTAAACCCGAGGGCCAAGCATGGACTAGAGTGTCTCTCTGTGACTGTTCCCAAGGGGGGATCAGGGCAAAATAGTTGCTGCACTTGAAGTTGGTTGGGGAGGCAAATAGATCGCAGCAAGGCTGGCCCCAGCAGTTGAAGATTTTTGCCACTATCACTGGGCTGACGGACCACTCGTGAGGTTGTACAATGCACCTGCTCAATTTGTCCGCTATCACATTGGAGCTCCCGGGAATGTGCATTGCAATTAGAAAGCGGTTGGAAGCTATCGCCCATTGCCATATTCAAATGGCCTCTCGGCATAAAGGGTAAGATTTGGTGCTCCCTTGCTTGTTGATGTACCAGACCACTGACATGTTCACAATAGTCCCAGAAGGATGGAATGAAACACTTGCAATGCTAGTAGCACCACCCTCAGTTCCAGGACATTGATATGCAAAAGGGCCTCTGTCTCCGACCAAGTTCCTTGGACCGAGTTTCCCCTGACATGGCCTCCCCATCAAGGAGGCGTCTGTGTTCATGATGGCTTTCGGCTAATGGGGGCTGAAGGGGCGAGACCATTGTTGGGGATTTCGAGATGCCCACCAGAGTAAATCTTACTTGCATCTCCGAGTTACACTTATCTGAAAAGACAAAGGATGTTGTAGAGGGTACCACTGAGTCAGAAGTAACCACTGAAGGAGCCTCATGTGGAATCTGGCTAGAGGAACAATGGTGATCGAGGCCGCTATTGACCCCAAGAGTTGGAGTATAGATCGAGTGGGAGATTTGTGGTGACAGAGCAGCGGTTGAACCTGTTGCCTTATTCCTTGAAGCCTGTGGTCCGAAAGAGATGCTGTGCAATTTCTTGTGTCCAACAGTACCCCAATGAATTCCAAAGACTGGGCTGGGGCCGTGTTGGACTCCCAGTTTATAGTAATGCCCAGGTGTTGTTCTGTGAGGAGAGTGTAGTGCAGGGCTTCTTCCAGTAGATGCTTGGTGGGGGTGGTGAGGAGCCAGTCGTCTAGATATGGAAATGCTTGGAATCTTTGAAGTCGCAAGTGAGCGATAACCACTGCCATGCATTTGGTGAACACTCTGGGGGCTACAGAGAGACCGAAATTGGTAGTGCCTGGCTCCTATGCAGAAGCGGAGGTATTTTCTTGAGTGTTTGTCCATTTTTATGTGGTAATATGCATCTTGAAGATCTACGAGCACAACCAATAGTCTTCTTCCAGAAGAGAAAGGATAGACTGAACCATGACCATCCGGAATTTCTCTGTGTAAACAAATTTGTTCAGTGTGCTGAGATCCAGAATTTTTCGGCACTAAAAAGAACCTTGAGTAAAAAACGGATCCTATCTGGTCTGGGGGGACTGTTTGGATGACACTTTTTGTAGCAGCTTTTGTATTTCTTGTGCTGCTGCTTCCCTTTGACTGGGTGGAACGTCGGGTAACACTCTGGATGAGGTTGGACAAAGATGGAAGGGGATGCGATAGCCTCTGGATATTATCCTTTGTACCCAAGAATCAGTGGTTATGTTTCGCCAGGCAGCGGAGTACAAGGAAAAACGACCCCTGACTGCTTCCAGAAGTGAACAGTCAGGCAACGCTTCAGGAGCGCTGATAGGGCTGGCCAGAGAAAAACTCTGGAACTGCGGTTTCATGGACTTCCTCTGCCCCAAAAGGGGAGTCTTCCATTGGAGTTTCCCCCTCTGCCTCTTGGGGAGAACTCGGCATGTGCATCATGGAAAGAGCCCTGTGATTTCCTGTGCCACATCTTCCCACTTCTCTGATTTCTGGAGTAGAATCGTTGAGTGGAGTGTCTGACACCAATGGCAGATAGAGCCTTGCCATCTTGTTCGCACCTTGCCAGTGTATCTTTAAATTTAGGGCTAAACAAAGAAGCAGCCTCGATGGGGCGTTCATGAAGGAAGGCTTAAAGGAGTCTGCAAAGTTGCAAAGGTGCATCCAGGCATGTTGTCTGGTGACTATACCTGCACCTGCTGCTGTAGCCGCTCCTTCCATTGCGTGAGAAATAAGATGCATGGAAGAATTGGAAATGGACTCTAGGGTGGCTATATGAGAAGCTATGTTGTCACGAACCTCATCAGAAACAGCTCCCGCCAAGGTTTCAGACAGTTCGTTGATAAGATCTCTCTGAAGCCTCGTAAAGTGTGCCAAATAGTTCAAAGACCTTACGGCAAAGGTCGATGAAGCAAACACATGCTTCCCTAGTCTGTCTATCGCCCAGGACTCCTTGTTGGGTGGATGGACAGTTTGGCTCTCCTCTGCCAAGTCTTTCTTAGTTGCAGCCTTCACCACCATGGCATCTACTGGAAGACCTCGTGACCAATGGGGATGCTCAGCTGAGGGTGATAAGATTTTATCAGGCCTTCTCGGTATCGCTTCCAGGGTGTCAGGAGCCTTCCATGTGCACTGGAAAATGAGCTGGACAATATCATCAGCCAGTGGGGTAACCCAGGAGGTAGGGGGCCGGGCATGAAAGGCCTGCAGGAATACGGATTCCTCTGAGGAAGGATTAGAGGACTTCCAGTCACCCCTCTGTCTAAGGATCTCGAGGATGTCACAAAAGGACACCTCATCAGAGGCTGACCGTGGGGATCCTTCCCAGTCATCAAAGTCCGTGTCTTTAGTCAAAGACTCCTCAGTGGAGTCCATGTGCTTCCTCTTGCGTGAAGCTTTGTGGGGTACTCCCTCAGTGGGAGGTTCTGGGGAAGACTGCAAAGAGGGGGTCTCCTGAGGAGGGGAAACCTGAGACCCTTGTGCCCGGTATCCGGCGGTTGTGTCTTGTGAGAGTTGCGGCACAGAGGGGGGAGAGGACTCTGACATGTGGGGTTTGCCAATGGAGGCAAGCACCCTCTCCATGGCCTCCCAAGGAGGGCTGGGAGCCCAAAACCGAGCACGACAACCTCATAACCGGGGTTACACCCTGCCCCGATGAACCGACCTCCAGACCAGGATTCACAAGAGGACTGTGAAGTGTGAGAGAGGGAGGATTCCTGGATGGTGCCATAGAAAAAATTGGTGTGGAACAGAGAATGCCCTCCCACACGGCACAGCCACTGGCCTAAGAAGACCCCTCTGCCCAGTGCACCGAGGGCCACAAGGATGACTTCGGTTCCAGAGTGAGATCTACTACTGGGGTCAGAGGGAGGGAAGCTGCTATCGGAGTAATGGGCTTCGATACTTGGGTGGAAATCGAAGGAGGAGGAGTGTACATTGCAGTTTGAGGAGATATACATTCACCTGAAGGAGGGAACATGGGTTTCAATGGTTGAGAGAGACCTCTGGACACAAGCAACTGGTCAACAAGCCGCAACACATCTTGCTCAGAGAGGTTCCTGGTCGACCTCATAGAGAAACCTGAGGGCAATTCTGGCCGTTCTAGAAAAGGACTATATTGGCTACCAATGAATGGATCCAAGGAAGGAGAGTACTTGGTCATTGCTAATTCAAGAGGTGCAGAGCCCAGAACCAAGGATGTCTGCACCGAAGAGAATGGCGTCAAAGTAGTCTGTGCTGACAACGTCAGTGCCATAGAAGTCGAAGGTGTCTGCACCGTAAAAGCAAGTGTCTGCACCGATGGGTATGGTGCCATTGAGGAAATTGTCTGCACCGGTAACAATGACGGGTGCCGAAAAGGATTGCACCGAAGAGCATGTCAGTGACGAAAGTGTCTGCACCATGGAGGACAGTAACGTCATACTCAGGGCCAAAGGGGATTGTACCAACAGTGCTGAAGGGGACTGTACCTGCATGAATGGTGCCGGCAAGGGCTGCAACGGAACTGTCTGAGCTGTAATTGTCTGCACTGTGAACACCGGTGCCGGTGTCGATAAGGAGGACATGGCTGGAGCAAGAATCAACTGGGGTGGTGCCGAGCCTGGAGCCGAAAGGGTCACAGGTGGCAGTGCTGAAGTAGTAACCATTTTCACCTTCTTATGAGTAGACTCCCTACGATCTCCAGAGGGAGATGAAGTGTGCAACCTTGATGAGGAAGAGGAAGCATACCTCTTATGGGGTTTAGCAGGAGGGGCTGAGCCCTCTGACCTAGAGAGAGCCTCATAGAAAGGAGATCTGAGAAGACCTTTCAGGATTAACTTGTTTTTTCTCTCGTTAAGAGTCCTGGTAAAAAGATTTCTACAAATCCCACACCGGGGATCCACAGTACGGTGGGAGACATTCAAACAATAGACACATAAGTCATGGCCATTGGAAAGTGGTAACTTACAGCCGCAGTCCTTACACTGTTTAAACCCAACACTACTTTTCTTATCGGACATAATGATGTGGAGAAGAACAACAGTATCAAAAGAAGAGGAAAAACTACCCAAAAGGGTAAGAAGAGAGAAGGAAGAAGGATTACCAATGATGGTAATGAAGAATTACCACAAAGGCGGTTGTTCTTCTTTCAGCTTTTCCCGGTTAGGGGTCGCCACAGCGGAACTCCGGTCCACTAAGGATTAGCAGTAGATTTTTACTGTGCTGAGGTGCCAGCCCGACGCCCAACTTTCAACGAAGGCACACCCATTCACGCATGTCTTTCGAACGCCACTCGACCACGGGGAAGACATGCAGACTCCACACAGAAGGCGCTCCAGTCGAAATCGCACGGGAGAACCTCTTGCTGTGAGGCAACAACGCTACCTCTGCACAAGTTCAGCTTCCATAAGAATTATCTCAAAGGTAAGAAAAAGGAAATAAAGGGAAATAGACTAAAGGGAGAGAGCCTTAAGGATAAGATAGGGTAGGAGAATAATACAAGAAACTGTTTGAAAAACTTTAAAGTAGAAACGATATATAAACTTTCAAAAAATTATACACTTAGCTGAACAGAGTGCCTTGACACAGCTGTACAGCAACACGGCAAACAAGATCTGGAGTAACAGGGAGCAGAGCATTCTGGGTAGGACCTTGACTCGAGAGTTTTGGCTGACACGAGCTTGATATATGGCCGGCTCGGTTCAGAGGATGGAACCGATAACCCATCAGTAAGGAATGAATGAAGATTAACAAGATCAGAGCATATGTTTTGGGAGTGTAATGAGTTGGCAGACTACAAAAATTCCTTAAAGTGTACTCTGTCAGGAATATTGAGTGAGCAAATGGGTGTAATTAAGGAAATGATTTTCAGATGGGACACAGGCTCTGAATTGCCTAGACATATTAAGGCCGATCTAAGTTTAATTCTGGTGGCAGCCAAAAAATAATTACTAGAAAAAAGAAGTTATATACTCACCATAACGTTCCATGTGATTAGTTCTACTTCATTTGTCTTCAACCTGTGGGTATCAGATCCATAACGGATCCGAGCAGGCAACTTCACAAGCATCTGCTCCGAGCTCCAAGCTCCTCCCCCTACCCATAATACACCATCACTACCTTCCAACCTTCAGATAGAGTTTGCCAAACCTTACACTAAACAACCAGATCCAAAACACCTTACACACACAAAATGCCAGCTATGAGCGCTGTCCATATGGTAAGGCCAGGGGGAAGGCTGAAGACAAATGAAGTAGAACTAATCAGATGGAACGTTATGGTGAGTACATAACTTCTTTATCTGAAGTAGTTTACTTCATTTGATCTTCAGAGAAGAAAGATAATATTCCAAGGTAAAGTGTCTCCAAAAAGCAAACCAGAAAAATAAAAAGAATAACTCCAGAGGCAACACCACGACTATCGGAGCCAAACTTTATTTAAAGAACAAAAACTGACAATAATATCAGGCCAGTAAGCTCTTTCACGTTGTCATCAACACTTCATGGAGCATTGATGACAACGTGAAAGCGCTTACTAGCCTGATATTATTGTCAGTTTTTGTTCTTTAAATAAAGGTTGGCTCCGATAGTCGGGGTATTGCCTCTGGAGTTATTCTTTTTATTTTCATTTGATCTTCAACCTGTGAGACAAGAGTTCCCAGCTACTAAACACCTGGGTGGCCATCATGGAAGGATATTCTGGAGCACCGCAGAACCAAAGGATGTTCTCCTTCGAGAAATCAAATCCAATTTATGGTGAGAAATAAAGGTATGAGATGAGGACCAAGTAGCTGCAGAAAGAATGTCGTCTAAGGATACTCTCGACCAAAAAGCCACAGAAGTAGCCATGGACCTTGTCGAGTGAGCTCTAACCTGTCCCGGAGGAGACAAACTTTTATCCTTGTAGATCTGAAGGATACATAGAGAGATCCACCTGGCAATGGTCACCCTGGAAATAGGTTTACCCAAAAAAGGTTTAGAAAAGGAAACAAACAACTGGTTATATGTATGAGAAATTTTGGTCCTGTGCAAAACTTCTATGAACATCCAACAAATGCAACTTGTATTCAATTTTGTTTGTAAAATTCGGAAAGAAAACAGGTAAATTGATAGTTTGATTGATATTAACCTCAGATGCAACTTTTGGGAGAAAAGAAGGATTGGTGCGAAGAGAAACCCTGTCCTTATGGAAAACCATGTATGGGACCTTGACAGACAATGCCTGAAGTTCTGAAATCCTCCTAGTCGATGTGACAGCCACTAGGAAGGCTGTCTTCCAAGACAAAAACTTAAGATCTGCAGTTGCTGCAGGTTTAAATGGAGGGGCAACCAACACTTGTAGTACCATAGTAAGGTCCCATGGGGGGGGGGTGGATCTTTGACCGGAGGATGCAAGAGGAAGGTACCTTTGATAAAGGCTTTGCACAATCTGGAAGAGGCCAAAGAAGCAGAGTTCTCACCAACGTCAAAATGAGAAATGGCGGCTAGCTGAATCATGATCGTAAACGAGCTACTGAAAAATATTTGCCAAGAAGGATAGCCGGAATGGGAGCCGTGAAAGGATCTAAACTCCTTTGAGAGGCCCAAAAGGAAAAACGCTTACATTTGCTGTGAAAAATCTTCCTGGTGGATGACTTATGAGCTGCCACCAGAATAGACCTGACCGAAGAAGACAATCTGGGAGTCCTAGCAATTCAAAGAACTGGAGCAGCCAAGCTGTGAGCTTCAGATTGTCCAGATTTGGATGAGGGACCCTCAAGGGGGTGAGAAATGAGATCCAGAATGGGATCCAAGCTCCAAGGCTCCCTAGTAGGAACTTCGGAATAAGGGGTACAGGGGAATAAGCATAAAGCAGACCGGGAGGCCAAACATGGACTAGAGTGTCTCTGGGAACTCCCCTGGCGGGGGGGGGTCAGAGTGAAGACCTCGCTGCACTACACGTTGGAAGTAGATGCGAAGAGATCGCAGCAAGGCCGACCCCACTCTAGAAAGATCTGCTCCGCTACTTAACGATTCAGAGACCGCTTGTAAGGCATCAGACTAGTCCGGCTTAGTTTGTCCACCAGAATGTTGGACTGCCCCGGAATATGCGCTGCTACCAGAAAACGATTGGTGGAAATTGCCCATTCCCAAACTCTCATGGCCTCATGACAAAGGGAGTAAGATCTGGTCCCTCCCTGATGGTTGATATACCAGACCACTGACATGTTGTCTGACTGGATTGCAACGGTTCCCAGAGGTAGAAAGGCATGAAGGGCCTGCAGTGCTAAAAGGACCACCCCTCATCTCCAGAATGTTTATATGCAAACTGGTCTCAATCGGGGACCACATGACTTGGACAGTCCTTCCCAAGCAATGCCCCCAACCCTAGCTGGAAGGCGTCCGTGGTCACTGTGGCTTGGGCAGGGGCTGGAACAAAAGGTAGCCCTTCCAATATTTCTGAAGACTGCATTCACCACAGAAGGGATGACCTGCAGTCTTTGCTTAGGTGTATCGGGTGCGACAACGGAAGATCCAACAAAGACCATTGCACCACTAGAGTCCACTGTGGTACTCACATATGTAAGTGAGGACATAGTAGAAGTGTTATCGTTGCTGCCCTAGAACCTAGGGCCCTTCAAACCGAGTCTGCTGAGGGAAGATGAGATTGGTAAATGAAAGCGACATGCATCCTTAAATTTCAAACTCACTCCGAGGTCAGGAAAACTTTTTCTGTAACGTGTCTATCCATGCTCCTATGTATTCTATAACATGGACAGGGTTCAGAAGAGATTTGGCTGTGTTGATTGTAACCCCTAGATAGTATGCAAGACGCAGGAAATAGTCTCTGGTCCAACAAAGTAGATGCTTGGTGGGAGCAGCAAGGAGCCAATCATCCAGATAAGGGTAGACCTGAATCCCCTGAAGCCTCAGGTGAGCCGCTACTACTGCTATCACTTTGGTGAACTCCCTGGGGGCTGTGGTGAGACCAAAAGGAAGGGCTCAAAAGTGATAATGACTGGCTCCTAGTTGGAAGCGTTGAAACCTCCTGGAGCTTCTGTGCATCTTTATGTGATAGTAGGCTTCCTGGAGGTCGAACGAGCACATCCAGTCGCTATCTTGCAGGTACGGCAAGATGGACTATAATGTGACCATCTGGAACTTCTCTTTGGCAACTGACAGGTTCAGAGTAGATAGGTCCAGAATGGGCCTTAAGTCCCCCCCGTCTTTTTTGGCACCAAAAAGAACCTGGAGTAGTTGCCCAATCCAGACTAATCTGGGGGGACAGGTTCGATGGCTCATTTCTTTAGCAGCTTGGAAACCTCTAGTGCTGCTGCCTCCTTTTGTGTGGGTGGTATGCCTGGGAGGTGTTTGTAAGGTGTAGGGAGAACCACAAATGGGATTGAACAGCCTCCGTAAATTATCTGAAGCAGCCAACGGTCTGATGACATGAACTCCCATGCCACCAGGTGCAATGACAGGTGACCCCTGACTGCCTCCTGAGCACAGCAGTCGGGCAACCCCTCAGGGTTGCTGCACGGGCCTGTCCAAGAACAGTTCTTGAGACCCAAAATTCCTTGGACCCCTTCTGCCTCTGGGCCGGCATCTGTCCTGTCCCCCTCTGCCTCTACGGGAAGAAGGGCCCTGAGTGTCCCGGGAATACTGAGACTTCCGGAGCCACATCTTCTTTTACCCTCGCTGATTCCGGGAAAAGGATCTTTGAGGGTTCGAAAAGTGGATTCTGACGGCAGTGTCTTCCAGTCTTTCTCACTCTGGACCAAGGTGTCATGGATGGTCTTACCAAAGAGGGAAGAGCCATCATACGGGGCATTCACAAAACACACCTTGAAAGGTTAAGTGAACTGAAACAATCTGAGCCAGCCATTACATCTCATGGAAAAACCAGACCCAGCTGCTCCTTTGGTCGCATGTGAGAGGAGTCGCATAGACGTATTTCAAACCACTGTGAAGTTAGCCATCCTCATGGAGAACATAGCCCTGTCCTCCTGTGACATGGACTTTGGGGGAGACTCAGCCAGTTCCTTTACTAGATTGCGCTGTAGTCGAGTAACATGGGCCAGATAGTTCAGCGCCCCGATAGAAAAGGTTGCTGATACATAAACCCGCTTCCTTAGATGGTCCACCATCCTAAACTCACGGTCAGGAGGATGGACCAAGGAACTCTTCTGGGCTAGTTCCTTCTTGGTGGTGGCTGCTACCACCATAGCGTCCACTGGGGACCCTTTATTCCAAGCCAGTCCCTCTGCAGGGGGGCTCAATATTTTATCCAGACGTTTAGGGATTGGTTCCACAGTGTCCGGTTCCTTCCAAGCCCGCAAGTTTACCAAGTCCACTAATGGATCCATGGGTGGGGCACCCAGGAAGTAGACGGGCCCATGCCGAAAGCCTCCAGGAACACCAATTCGTCTGAGGAAGGTTTTAGGGTGGACCATCCTCCCCGATGGCACAAAATTTCCATGATGTCTCCAAAGGAGACATCCTTGGGAGGTGATCTGGGGGAAACTTCCCCATCATCCAAATCAGTGTCCTCAGTGAGGGACTCCGGAGAAGGGTCCAAATGCCTCCTCTTGCACGTATACTTGCGAGGAACCTCTCCAGTGGGGCTTTCCGGAGGGGGTTCGCAAACTATTTGTTGTTCCTTAAGGGAAACCATCTGGGGCTCTTCGAGCATGGGCTGTCCCTGTGGTAAAATAACAGGATTCACACACAAAGCAGAGGGAGTTGGGGCGGAGTCTGAAGATATAGCTAGGGGCCTCGATCCACTGGAGAGAACCCTTTCCATGACATTGAATTCCGAAGGAGAGTGAGCTTCCTGGGACACATTAAGGGGACCACTCTCCCTGGATCTGAAGTGGGAATCGAAGCCAGGCCCGAAGTAGACGGAGCACCAAGGAGGTGGCCATGACCTGACAGGGTTAAAGCCAACTGAAAAAATTCCACCCACTCAGATCTGACACCCAAGCTCCGGCTCCGAAAGCCAGTTTGATCTGAACTAGTCTGATCCGACACACTCCAGGCAGGTGCCAGCGTCAAGGAAACAGGTACCATCTGCGCCAACCGTCTGACTAGGGGAACTCTTGGATCCATGTACTCCGAAATCAGGGGTCAGACTGGAGAGGGAGATATAGGTGTAAAGAAGGGAAGCGAGCTCCAGAGGGAGAGGGGGCCGGCAAGACTCCCATCTGAATTTGTGTGCGAATAAATCTCCGCATGATTTTATCCATGTCAGCTTCTAAGAGACTGCGGGTAGACCATGACAAAACCACGGACTCCGAAGCTCTAGAAGGTGGCCTGACCTCTTCTGGCTCTGGAAAAAACCTAGGAGATCAGAGTCAAGTCAGTGCCTAGACTGAAGTTTGGTGGAAGGCCCGGTCAGAGCCAAAAGGTCCGGGGACCTCTTTCTCTTGTCACTCCTATGCTCTCTCTCTCTCTCCTACTCTATGCCATTTCGATGCTCTCCTTCCATAGGCTTAGAGGCAGGAGGATGAGTCCCAGCCTGAGAGGGAGGAGAAGCAAGGGTGGGAGTCAAAGGAGAGGCGGAAGCAGAAGTGGAGGAGGCAACCTCCATAAAAGGGAGCAGGCCCTTCATAATAAGTTTAGCCCTACAGTCTTTAAAGACTCGCGGGTTAAAACCCACACAAATAGTGCAGTCCATAGATAGATGGGCAGCACCCAAACAAAGAACACAAAGAGTGTGGCCATCAGCAGGCGACAGTTTGTGGGCCACATTCAGTGCATCTTTTAAAGACTTGCTGCGGGTGATCAGCCATACTAGTCCTAAGAAACAAAAAGGGGTTTTAGAAGTCACTCTCCACTCACCTCACACTCAGAACCACAAGCACATAAAAAGCCTGGGGGAGGAGGGGAAAAGTTTAACTACTACAGGACTACCTGAAAACTAAGGAAAAGTACCTACACTCGACGCACCAGTGAGGGGGAGGAAGGGAGGAAAAGTACAGTTTTGTACCTACCATAAATGTAGATGTTCGAGGATCCACATTGCTGCAGTCATAACCTGTGGGTAGTCCGCTGTCCTCGGTCGGCCCGAATACCAAAGTGTTAGGCTGGCGTCGGTCATGGGCGCTCAGAACTGACGTCAGTACGCAGTAGTACTTAAGCGCATGACCAACGCCATATCCTCAGTCTTTCTTGCCCCAGATGTCAGAAGGCCTAAAAAGGAAAGGCCATAGCCAAAATAGAAATACCCAACAACCCACCTAGATAACATAATAAGAAACCCCAACAGAAACACAGCAACCCCAAACTATAGAGGGGAAGGAGGGAGGGAAAATTGGACTGCAGCAATGTGGATCCTCGAACATCTACATTTATGGTAGGTACAAAACTGTACTATGTTCTTCGTCTCACATTGCTGCAGTCATAACCTGTGGGTAGAATCCCAAAGCAAAGGTAAAGGGAGGCTGGCAAACTAAAAAGCATTAGGAGCTGCCAACATGCCCTGTAAAACTGCAGTGGCAAACCCAGCCCTAGACTTAGAATAAAGAGGGAGATGGTAATGTTTAGTAAAAGTGTGCACTGAACTCCAAGTAGCTGCCTCCAAAATATCCTTAGTAGCTACCAGTAGATGTGGCGGTAGCCCTAGTGGAATGAGGTCTGATCCCAGCAGGAACATCCTTTCCATGATGAGAATAACAAAAAGCAATACAATGGCCAATCCACTTAGAAATAGTTTGCTTAGAAACAGCCTTCCCCTGTGAACCCAAAGCAAAAGAAATAAATAACTGTTGAGTCTGCCTGAATTCTTTAGTTCTACTCAAATAATAGCGTAACTGCCTGTGAATATCCAAAGAATGCAAGACTTTTTCCCCTTTATTTTGGGGATCAGCATAAAAAGTAGGCAAATGAATAGACTGGTTTAAGGCCACATTAGAAATAACTTTAGGCATAAAAGTAGGGTTAGTACGCAAGGACACCCTATCCTTATGAAATATCAGGAAGGGTTCAACTGCCATGAGAGCCTGTAGTTCAGATACCCTCCTAGCAGACGTAATGGCCAACAAAAAGGCAGTCTTCCAGGACAAAAACTTCAACTCAGACGTAGCTGCTGGTTCAAAAGGAGGTAAAGTAAGCTTTTCCAACACAAAATTGAGATCCCAGGAAGGAGTAGGAGCTCTACGTGGGGGTCTTATGTTCTTTGACCCTCTAAGAAATTGTTTAAACAAAGGGTGAGAAAATAAAGGAGGGTCACAATCATAGTGAGCAGAAATGGCTGCACCATGAACTTTCACGGAGGAGAAAGACAAACCCTTGTCTAATAATTCAGTAAGGTACTGTAGTGTAAAACTCAAATTAGGCACTGAAACATCAAAGCTCTTTGCTGTGCTCCAAAGAAAAAATCTCCTCCATTTATCAGCATAAACTTTTCTAGTACTAGGCCGTCTGGCTTCCAAAATGACATTCAAAACTTGTTGAGGAAGCTGAGACCCCCCAGGATCTAAAACAGAATACGCCAGGCTGTCAGATGCAGGGACTGTACCCTGACTTTGAGAAAATGATTGCTTGCCTGGGACAACAGGTGTGGAATTGGTGGCAAAGGCCAAGGAGGCTCCTGTACTAAACTCCTCAGCAGAGGATACCAGTGCTGTCGTGGCCAATCCGGTGCTATTAGAATCATGCAAGGCTTGTCCTGTCTGACTTTCAAGAGTACCTTGGGAAGGAGAGGCAGAGGAGGAAAAGCATAGACGTGAAGGTTGTTCCAACTGAAAGATAGAGCATCCACTTTCCAAGCTTTTGGGTGAAACATCTTTGTGCAAAATTTTGGCAGTTGGAAATTTAGTGGAGAAGCAAACAGATCTATGTCTGGAGTTCCCCAAGCCACTGTCAACTGTTGGAATACATGAGGATCCAATTTCCACTCGTGGGGATCCACAATTTGTCTGCTCAAAACATCTGCTAAGGAGTTCTGTGCTCCTGGCAGAAACCGTGCTTGAAGAGTGATGTTCAAACTCAGAGCAGTCTCCCACAAAATCATAGCTTGTCTGCAAAGAGGGTAAGAATGGGTTCCCCCCTGCTTGTTGATGTACCACATAACTGTTGTGTTGTCTGTTTGAATCAACACGTGTCCTGGTTGAAGTAGATCCTTGAAGGCCATCAGGGCAAATTGGACTGCCAACATCTCCTTCATGTTGATATGCAAATGCTGTAGTCTGGGAGGCCACGTGTCTTGAATCCATTTCCCATTGAAGTGTGCTCCCCAAGCCAGGTCTGAGGCATCTGTCATTAAGATCTGACTCGCCTCTGGTCGGGTCACAGAGAGTCCCTTGTTTAGGTGACATTCCTGAGCCCACCACAAGAATTCCTTCTGGATGCAAGGTATTATCTGAATGACAGTGTCCAAATCATGGCAGTGTTGAGTTCATACACTTTTGAGATACCATTGTAGCTTCCTCATATGCAGTTTGGCATTGGGAAGTACCAGAATGCAAGATGCCATGAACCCCAAGGCTTGAAGGACTGTCCTTGCAGTCAGCCTGGACATTAGGGATAATTGCTGGAAGTATAGGTGAAGATTTCTTTGTTTGTCCGGGGTCAAAAAGGCCATCTGAGAGGCTGTATTCAGTCTCACACCCAGAAAGCACATGTCCTGAGAGGGTACTAGACTGGACTTTGTTTCGTTCACAGAATACCCTAGGCACCTTAAAACTGCCATTACATACTGTGGATGTTGAAGTAACTTGACTTTGTCTTGAGCAAGAATCAGGCAATCATCCAGATAAGGATAAATTTGTATTCCTCTCAGTCTTAAGAAGGCTATCACAGGAGCCAGGACCTTTGTGAACACCCTGGGCGCAGTAGATAAGCCAAAGGGCAATGCAGAGAACTGATAATGAAAAGTACCAGCCAACGCAGGAATCTCCTGCAGCTGGGCCTGATAGGAATGTGAAGATAAGCCTCTTTGAGATCCAGTGTTACCATCCAGTGATCTTTGCCTAGCAGAGGCAGAAGTTGCTGTAAAGTTAACATCTTGAACTTTGGAATGTCTAGGTATGTATTGAGAATGGACAAATCCAGAATTGGCCTCCAAGTGTTTCCTTTCTTTGGCACAAGGAATAGGCGAGAATAAAACCCTAGGCCTACTTCTGACGGAGGTACCACCTGGATCGCCCCCATTTGTAAAAGTAAAGAAATCTGTTTGTGAGCCTCCAGCCTTTGCTGAGGAGGTACATCTGGCATGCCTTTGAAAGGAGGCAAGGTGTGAAAATAAAACTTGTAGCCTTGATTTATAATGTCCAGCACCCATTTGTCCTGGGTGACCAAAAGCCAATTTTGTTTGAAAAGTGCCAACTTTCCTCCTAGAGGAGCTGCCAGACAGGAAAAATCTGGCAGCTGGAGATACAGGTCATTGGGTCTGTTTACGAAAAGGCTGACCCCTGCCCTCACCAGAAGATTGTGCAGGAGAACTCCAAGTCCTAGGTCTGAAAGAACCCTGAGCATGAGCTCTGCCCCTACCACGTCTAGACCTGCCCTTAGACTGAAAATCGGAAGAAGGGTAAGACCATCCTTTTGCAGGCCAATTCCTGCTAAACTTAGGGGGCTGCACTTGTAAAAATTCCTTAACAGTCTGCATGGACTTAGCTTTGTCTTCCATTTTTTTCAAAACTGACTCCACAGGAGAACCAAAAAGAACTTCAGGTTGAAGAGGAGCATCCAAAATTCGAGCTTTAACATGCTCTGACAAATTTTGATCCTTAAGCCAGGCATGCCTACGAATGACTGAACCAGTGGCAGCCACCCTAGAAGAAGCCTGAAGAGCATTGAAGCCACACTGCAAGGAATGCTTACCAACCTGATCTGAGGCATGAACTAAGTCCTGCAATTCCTTACACTCTATACCCTCAGCTACAGCATCTACCTTAGATTTCAACTGACCTAACAGAAAGTTCTGATACTTCAGCATATGAAACTGGCAATTTAAAGCCCTCATAGCTAGCGTGGAGGAGGTGTACACTTTTTTACCCCACCTATCCAAAGCCCTAGAATCTTTATCCAGAGGTACTGGATTCTTAACTACAGAAGCCCTGACACCCTTAGGTCCTTGACTAATAGTTTCCGGGTCAGCTCTAGGACTCTTATACAAATATTTATGAGCCTCTGGAACTCTGTAATACCTGTCTGGCTTGACAGGGGCAGGGGGTAAAGAATCAGGATTAAGGGAAGCTTCAGAAAAACATCCTGAACAACATCTAAAACAGGGGAATAGCCAAAGGCCTATGTTGTGGCAAAACAAAATTCCCTAAGCCTCTTACGAGAATCTGAAAAATCCTGACCTTCCCACTTGAAATGCTCCCTCATGGAGTGCAGGGTTTCAGAAAAGGAAAAATCCTCTGGAGGAGAAGCAGAAGGACAGGAATCCTCTGCATCCGAATCAGAATAGGGAGGAAAATCCTGAATGTCCTCAGCTGAAGACTCAGAGTAATCTGAGGAATGCTCCAATCCCTCCACATCTGTCTCCACTCTAGGCCTCTTGTCTGGAGGGGGCATAGAACCCTTAATTAAAGTAATCAAATCCTCTGCCATTTTCAACATATGTTTTTTAGGAACAGAGCCCGAAGAACTAGGGCTGATGCCTGTACCAGAAAGACCAGGTCTAGCTTTAGCAGGGCCCTTAGTGACAGAAGTAGAAGGCCTAATAACCTTTTGTAATGATGGAACTACAGAAACTTGAGAAGCCCCCTCGGCCTGACCTAACTCCTGAGAGGCCAATTCCTGTAAAATTAAAGGTTCCCCCTGTGATTCAGCCGAGACCTCGGCTGGATCCACAGATTCAACCGTAGTTTCCATAGAACCGGCGTCCGTAACGGACAACTCATCTTGTTTAGACTTTTACGATTCATCTTTTCGCTTCTTTGCGGTAGCGGGCGTCGGAGGATCCGACGGCATGTTGTAGTTACACCGCTTACCGAAAACAAGCCTAGCACAATCTAATCTGCGTTTAATGGTGCGCTTATTAAATCTAGCGCAAAAGCGACACCCGACTACGTCGTGCTCAGGCCCCAAGCAAGGAATACAGAGAGAGTGATAGTCCCTATGAGGTATCTGTTTCCCACAAGAAATACAATTATTAACTTTTTCTGACATCCGGATTAACTGAGGCAAGAAAAGACAAAAATATTCCCCAACGGGGTACTTAGCCCAACTTGGTCTTCGGTCTGAAACTCGAAAAATGAAAGTTTCAGGACGCCGAACGGCACTTGCAAACGCTGCTTCTGCTTCGGACCATGCGGCAAGAAAGACTGAGGATATGGCGTCAGTCATGCGCTTAAGTACTACTGCGTACTGACGTCAGTTCTGAGCACCCATGACCGACGCCAGCCTAACACTTTGGTATTCGGGCCGACCGAGGACAGCGGACTACACACAGGTTATGACTGCAGCAATGTGAGACGAAGAACATCCTACACTACCAGCACACACACTAAACACTAAGAAACACTTCAAAAAAACCTACTCACAACCTGGAGTTCAAAAATCACGATGAGTTGGAAGCCGCGGCAAATGCAATCTGGGGGTTGGAAGCTAGTGGTGGTGTATTATGGGTAGGGGAGTAGCTCGGAGCTCGGAGCAGATGCTTGCGAAGTTGCTGGTTGGGATCAGTTATGGATCCGATACCCACAGGTTGAAGATCAAATGAAGTAAACTACTTCAGATATGGAAATCAAAGTCTAACTGTATTTAAGTACTGAATATTGTAACAGACATAAAAGAACTTGGAAGTGGGATATTTAGAAAAGGTTAAGAGTAAATCACAGAAATACATGGAAATTGTGGGCACAATACATGCAGAATAATGATCTGGAGGAGGAGTGAGGTTTAAGGGAAGGCAAGAAGTAAGCAATTTTTGTAATGCTGGACTGACAATAGTTAAACAAAAGAATATATATGATGTATAATGTATGTAAATGGAAACAAGTTAATATGGTTTTCTTTTATATAAATTTATGTTTGCCTTTGTCTTAAGTGAGAATTCAATAATGGTGTTAAAAGTCAACCTGGAGATATCTGATGATGGAGATGCTGACTCAGATATGGAAGGATTGACCAATAGCCTGACAAGGAAAGGGTCCCCATGAAAACATCTGTAGGGCCAGACCGAAGACGAGAAAAAAGTACTTATTTAGTTTGAGAGAAACTGTGTAAAGCCTATCTGCTTTACCAGGAACAGAAGTTTGTGACTATGGCTTATTAGAGGCAGCATTATCTACCTCCTCTAAGGCTGGCACTAGAGGAGGAATAAGCAGAGAATGAGACAACGGTTTACTATTGAAATGTCGAACGGCACTACATCGACTGTACTACAGTCGAACACGGAAGTTCGAAAATAGTAATGTCGACGTCAAAAAAACAATCTAGGAATGGTTTTAACATGGGTCGAGGTAGGTGTTCAGTATTATTCAGAACTACAAACATCTCCCCTACCTCGACCCATGTTAAAACACAGTCCTAGATTGATTTTTTGTCGTCTACATTACTATTTTCGAACTTCAGTGTTCGACTATAGTACAGTCGATGTAGTGCCGTTCGACATTTCAATAGTAAACCTGAGACAACATATCATAACATCACTACAGTTCAGAGGAACATTTATTTGTTCCTCTAAAAACTTAATTCTTCCTGACAATCTGAGAAACAGAAAATTCCTCAAAGAAGGATGTGAGGACAAAGTGTCTTTATCGATAAAGTTTTTGTTATGAGAACTGGTCAGTGTCTATGTCACAAGGATCTAACACGCCTTCATCAGAAATATTTTGACTGATCTGATTAAATTTTAATTTCTCAGGTAAGATAGGAAAATAATAACAATGTTTAACTTGACTTACTTTGGGAAAGGAATATTCGCCCCCCACTAGGTCTCCTACCTCAGGCACATCCAGTAGCATCCCCTGGAATATCTCCATGCACCAGAAATGATGGTTCTCCTATGCCCATATTGGATACTGCAACAGATGAAGCAGAAGTGGCTGACCCCTGATTCAGGGTGGCTGAAAGGAATACACCAAAGGAAGCTGGAGAGGTAAGTGAGAGGTCTGTGGAGTGATTGTTGGCTACTACAGAGACACCATCAGATGAGGTGAAGACTGAACCCAAAGAGTCAGCAGGGTCTAGCTTGTAAGTTGTTTTTTTTTTCCTTCTAGGAACTACAGAAGGTAGACCAGCAGGAGCTGGTAATTATCCCTGCTGTGACAGAGGAGAATGTTTTTGATGGGGCTAGAATTGATGAATTAATGAAGTGAATCAGTCAGAAAAGAAGTTATGTACCTACCATAACGTTCCATGTTAGTTGTCTTCATCTCGCCTTCCTTCTTGCTGGTTGGGATCAGAGCCGATCCTCGGCTCCGACTCAGCCATCTTCAATAGCTCGAGAGCTGTTTACTGGCTCGAGGCTACCCCTTATCCCATAATGCCTAGCGATAGCTACCCAGATCTCGTTTGAAATAGCTAACTCCAGACATAACCATATAACAAATCAGTCAAGAACCAGTTGACTATACCTGCCATATTCTCTTAAGTCAGCAAAGCACACAATAGAACACACAGCCAGTGAAACAGAATAAAAAACTCCTTTCGATCCACTAGGACAGGGGGATGGAGGGTGGGACGCAAGAAGGAAGGCGAGATGAAGACAACTAACATGGAACGTTATGGTAGGTACATAACTTCTTTATGTTAAGTTGTATATCTCGCCTTCGCTCTTGCTGGTTGGGACAGCGTCCCTAGCACCTAATATCCTGGGTGGCTCAATGGAACAGACTCTTCAGAACAGTGGAACCAAAGTCAGCTCTGCTCCTGGAGAACATATCCAACTTGTAATGAGAAATAAAGGTATGAGGGTTTGCCCACGTGGCAGCTGCACAGATGAAATCCATAGGCAACATAGAGTGGAAGGCTACAGAGGTGGCCAAGGCCCTAGTAGAATGACCTTTCGGTTTAATAGGTAACTCTTTGTTCCTTAACTGATAAATGAAAGTAATAGTGTGTGACAACCATCTAGACAAGGTTACCTTGGAAACTGGGAGACCTTGTTTGCCCAAGGCGTAAGAGAGGAATAGTTGGTCCGATTTCCTTACTTCTTTAGTTCTGTGCAGGTAAAAACGCAATTGCCTATGAACATCCAATTGGTGTAGTTTGTATTCCGTCTTGTTGGTATGATTAGGGAAAAACACAGGAAGATCTATAGATTGGTTTAAGTTTCTTTCTGAGCAGACTTTAGGGGGAAACGAGGGATTAGTTCTCAGAGCAACCCTGTCCTTATGAAAAGCCAAGTAAGGAAGACGAACACATAGCGCCTGAAGTTCGGAGACATGTCTGGCTGAAGTAATAGCTACCAGAAAGAGTGTCTTCCAAGATAGGAACTTGATAGAGCAGGAAGCTGCTGGTTCAAAAGGGGGCAGAATTAAGGAGGTTAGGACTAAATTAAGGTCCCAAAGAGGAGGGGGATCTCTCACTGGAGGCCTAAGAAGAGTTGCCCCTCTCAAAAAAGCTTTACATTATGAGACATAATGTTAGAGTTCGAAAAACCAACATGAAAGTTAGAGATGGCTGACATTTGTACCCTGATCGTAGAAGCAGCGGACCCGGAATGAAACAGTAGAGCTAGCAATTCCAAGATTTCGTGGACAGGGGTTGAGAAGGGATCCACATTCCTAGTCTTTGCCCAACAAGAAAAATGTTTCCATTTGTTAGCATAAGTTTTCCTCGTTGTAGACCTGTGAGAGGACATGATAATGTTGCGAAATGCTGGGAAGCCTGGCTAAGGTTGGAAGTGGAGCAACCAAGCTGTGAGCTGGAGGGTTTTTAGGGATTGATGCAACCCGCCAGATTGATGAACCAGGAGGTCTGGAATTGGGTCCAGAGTCCAGGGTTGATCGAGAAGGTAAGGGTGCAGGAACGGAAAAGTACAGTTGTGTACACTTACCATAAATGTAGATGTTAGAGTGTATTCACTGTTGCACTCATTACAATTCGGTATCCTGCTGGCAGGCTGCCCTCAGTCGGCCTGAATTCCAAAGTCTTGGTCTGGCGTCGGTTGCTGCCGCCTCTTCCCTGATGTCAGAGCGTCAGAGGTATAAAAGATGCAGCCGACGCCATTTTCTTCAGTTTTTCTTGCCCCAGATGTCAGGTGCCCCCAAAAGTGTAGGCTAAAAATATGTTAATAAAACATACATGCACCAAAGTATATTTTATCTTCATCTACAAGCAAATGCACCACATAGGTTGTATAGATTAGAGAAGTGCAGATAAGTTCCAGCAAAAGTAAGGGGGATGGTGGGTGGGTAACCTGGACTGCAACAGTGAATACACTCGAACATCTTCATTTATGGTAAGTGTACACAATTGTATTATGTTCTTCGTGTTTCACTGTTGCAGTCATTACAATTGGGTTGAATCCCAAAGCTATGGTTGGGAGGCTGGAGCTAAATAGACTTAGGGGTGGCTATGAGGCCCTGCAGAACTGCAGTGGCAAAGCCTGCCCTGGACTTAGAGTAGAGTGGTAAATGATAGTGCTTTGTAAAGGTTTGCGCTGAACTCCAGGTAGCAGCCTCTAAAATGTTTTTGGTTGGTACTCCCCTGAGGAAGGCTGCTGAAGTGACTGCTGCTCTGGTTGAATGAGGCCTAATGCCCTTAGGCACTGGCTTGTCATGTTGTGAATAGCAGAAACAAATGCAGTGGCCTATCCACTTTGAAATAGTCTGCTTTGAGACAGCCTTTCCTTGTGATCCTGCAGCATATACCACTAGTAATTGCTCTGTCTTTCTGAAAACTTTGGTTCTGTCCAAGTAGAATCGAAGCTGTCTGTGTATGTCCAAAGAATGCAGAATTCTTTCCCCCATGTTCTGTGGATTTGGATAAAAGGTTGGCAGATGAATAGCTTGGATACGGGCCACACTGGACACTACCTTAGGCATAAATGTCGGGTTTGTCCTCAGAGAAACCCTGTCTGGATAAAAAATGATAAAAGGTTCCACAGCCATGAGTGCCTGTAGCTCTTAAACTCATCTTGCAGAAGTTATTGCTAGGAGCAGAGCTGTTTTCCAAGATAAAAACTTTATATCAGCTGTAGCGGCTGGCTCAAAAGGAGGCAGGGTGAGTTTTTCCAAGACATAGATGAGATCCCATGCAGGTATTGGTGATCTCCTTGGAGGCCTTAAGTTTTTGGCTCCTCTGAGGTACTGCCTTAACAAAGGATGAGAAAAGATTGGTGGCTCTGTATTGTAATGAGCCGAAATGGCAGAGGCATGAATTTTAATTGATGAAAAAGATATGCCTTTGTCCAGCATCTCAGTTAAGTATTGCAAAATCTGAGGGATATTTGGTACAGCTGTGTCAATTCCTTGTGTCTGGTTCCAAGCACAGAATCTCTTTCATTTTCCAGCATAAGATTTTCTAGTGCTAGGCCTTCTGGCCTCCAAAATGACATCCATCACAGCTTTAGTGAGAGGTGCATTTTGTATGACTACATTATCCGTTATGCTGCCAGATTTAAGGTCTTGAGTTGGCTGTGCAGGATCTGATTGTTTTGTTGGGACAGTAGATGAGGTATTTGAGGTAAGGTCCAAGCCGGGCACTGAGACAAGTTCCTTAGGATTGGATACCAGTACTGGCAGGGCCAGTCTGGGTCAGTCAGTATCATCTTTGGCTTCTCTTGTCTGACCTTTAGGAGTACCTTGGGGAGGAGAGGCAGTGGAGGGAAGGCATATACTGCTAAGTTTTTCCAGCTGATAGATAGGGCATCCACTTTCCATGCTTGTCTGTGATAAGTCCTTGTGCAGAATCTTTTTAGTTGGTAGTTGTGAGGAGAGGCAAATAGATCTATATCCGGGCATCCCCATTTCCTTGTTATCATGCTGAAGACTTGTGGGTCCAATTTCCACTCATGGGGATCCATGAGGTTTCTGCTTAGTTCGTCTGCCAGAGTATTTGTCTTTCCTGGCAGGAATTGTGCCTGCAGATGTACTTGGTAAGTCAATGCTGTGTCCCACAAAGTCATGGCTAGTCTGCAAAGGGGGTAAGAATGAGTGCCTCCCTGCTTGTTTATATACCACATGCCCGTGGTGCTGTCTGTCTTTATCAGTAGTTGTCCCGGATGAAGTAGGTCCTTGAAGGCTGTCAGGGCATTCTGAACAGCTAGCATCTCTTTTTGATTGACATGTAGATGCATTTGGTTTGTGGACCATGTGCCTTGAATACATCTTCCTGCCATGTGGGCTCCCCAGGCATAATCTGATGTATCCGTTGTTAATGTCTGCCTGGTAAAGTGGGTAAAGTGAATGGCTGTCCTTTGTTCTGGTGACAAGCCTTTGCCCACCATCGAAACTCCTGTTGCAGGTACGGAATGAAAGTAATCCTTGTTTCCAGGCTGTGGCAATGTTGAGTCCAAACACTTTTTAGGTACCATTGAAGTTTCCTCATATGCAGTCTTGCATATGGAATTAGTAGAATGCAGGATGCCATGCATCCCAAAGCCTGCAGAATTTTTCGTGCAGATAACTGTGCCTTTGTTGCCAACTTTTTGAAATAGGTAGTCAGTTGCCTTTGTTTGTCTGGTGTGAGATAAGCCATCTGGGCAGTTGTATTTAAGCTTGCACCCAGAAATATTATCTCTTGAGAGGGTACTAGTTTTGATTTCTTTTCGTTGAATGTGTACCCTAGGCTTGTTAACAATCTCTTTACAAACGCCAGATGTCGTCCAAGTAAGGAAATATTTGTATTCCTCTTTGTCTGCAGAATGCAATTACTGGTGCCAGGCACTTTGTAAAGACCCTCAGCGCAGTAAATAAGCCAAACAGCAGTACAGAGAATTGGTAACGCATTGAGCCTGCTTTGAATCTGAAGTATCTTCTGCATGTTTGTCTGACTGGGACATGCAGGTATGCCTCTTTTACAAGCCAAGCCTTCTTGCCCAGCATGGGCAGAAGCTGCTGTAGAGTCAACATTTTGAATTTTGGTATATCCAGGTATGTGTTTAGTAAAGATAGGTCCAGTATTGGTCTCCAGGCCTTGTCCTTTCTTGGTACCAGGAACAGTCTTGAATAAAATCCTTGTCCCTTCTCTTGCTCTGGTACTTGTTGAATGGCCCCCATTTCCATGAGGGATGAGATTTGTTTTTTTGCCTCTGCTCATTGATTTTTTGGCAGGTCTGGCCAACCGTTTGCCCTTGGCAGGGTATGGAAGTGAAACCTGTAGCCTTGTAACACTATGTCTAGGACTCATTTGTCCTGTGTTATGATGTGCCAATTTGAGAAAAAAGTGCTAATTTTCCCCCTAAAGGTGCTGCCAGAAGATAAGTGCTTGGCACAGGCAGGGGGAAGTCATTCAGACCGTTTCCTGTATGCCTGTGATTTGTCTTCTCCACTTTTGGAGGTTGAAGCACCCCATTGTTTAGACCTGTACGAACCTTGGGGCTGGGATCTGCCTCTAGGGCATCTGGATCTGCCCATTTGTGGCCTGTCTGACACTGGAAAGGACCAATTCTTTGTAGGCCAGTGTCTGCTAAATCTTGGAGGCTGTACCTGTAAGAAATCCTTGACCGTTTGCATAGATTTTGCTTTGTTCTCCATTTTCTTTAACACTTCTTCTGCCTTAACACCAAACAAGGTGTCATGCTGTAATGGAGCATCTAATAATTTTGCTTTGACAAGATCAGGCAAATTTTGTTCTTTTAACCAAGCATGCCTCCTAATGACAGAACCTGTAACAGTGGCCCTGCAGGAGGCCTCCAGAGAATCAAAACCAGATTGCAAAGTATGCTTTCCAGCTTGTTCAGCTGCATACAATAAATCCTGCATTTCCTTGTTTTCGGCACATTCAGAATTTATCAACATTTTCTGTTTAAGCAGTAACATAATATATTGCTGATATTTGGGCATATGAAACTGGAAATTTAAGGCCTTTATAGCCAAGGTAGCAGAAGTGTAAATCTTTTTTTCCCCATCTGTCCAGTGCCCTAGAATCCCTGTCAGAGGCAGTAGGGTTTTCTGCAGTGGAAGCCTTGATCCCTTTGGGACCCTGAGAGATAGTTTCTGGGTCAGCAGTAGGGTTTTTGAAAAGGAATTTATGAGAGTCAGGAACCCTGTAGTATCTGTCCAGCTTAACAGGAGCTGGAGGTAAGGAGTCAAGGGTCAGACTAGACTCTGAAAAGACATCATCCACAATGTCCAACACAGGTGGAATAGCTAGGGGCCTGTGTTGTGGTAATAAAGGGAAGTCTCTGAGCCTTTTCTTAGATTCTGAGAAATCTTGGCTCTCCCAGTGGAAATGTTCCCTCATGTTATGCAAGGTTTCCTCCAAAAGAGTAGTCCTCAGGAGGAGAGGCTGAAGGGATAGATTCTTCAGCATCAGAATCCTCATAGGGAGAAAGTGAGTATTCCTGATCAGAAGAGGAATCAGAAGAAATGGAAACCTGATCTGAATATTCATAGTCTGTCTCTTGCCTAGGCCTTTTATCGGGGTGGGGATGGGAACCCCTGATCAAAGTAATTAAGTCTTCGGCCATCTGTTTTTTGGGCATGGAGGCCTGTCCATGAGGCTGTTGTACTTGTTTCTTTGTCTTTAAAGGTGCTTTAGTCTTTGTCTTTGAAGCTGAAGTTGTTTTAATGTATAACTGAGTAGGTCTGAAAACACCCTCAGAAGCCGATGCCTGCTCAGCGGCTCCAGACCCATCTGAGGGAATAGTCTCCGAGGGTCCAATACCTTGAGTATCCAGCGGCCTAGTCGATTCCATGTGGGAGTCTGTAGCAGCCTGCGGCTTTAAGGTAGCGGGCGTCAGGGGTTGCGAATGTGTCTCACTGAGAACCGGCAAACCAGTGACTGGCTTAGAAGCCTCGTCGTCGGTTTTGGACCTCGGCTGCCTGTCATTTTCTTCTTCTCGGTGTTTCGTATGAATTCCGGTAGTCGGATGGCTATCCGACGGCATCGTATAATTAAATCTTCTGCCAAAATAGTGTAATGCAAAATCATACCGACGCTTAATAGTGCATTGTTTAAATCTAGCACAAAACCGACAACTAGCAACGTCGTGGTAAGGGCCTAGGCAAGTAATGAAGTAAGAATGAAAGTCCTTATGAGGTATTTGCTTCCCACAAGAAATACAATTATTAACTTTTTCTGACATCGGTCTGGAGCAAGAAAAAAGTTTCCACAATGGGGTACTTAGCTTTTAATGAAGACTTTGGATCTGAAATTCAAACATGAAAATCTCAGGAGTCAGCCGACCGGCACTTGCGACACTGCTTCTGCTTTGGGCACCGCGCAGGAAGAAAGACTGAAGAAAATGGTGTCAGCTGCATCTTTTATACCTCTGACGCTCTGACGTCAGGGAAGAGGCGACAGCAACTGACGCCAGACCAAGACTTTGGAATTCAGGCCAACTGAGGGCAGCTTGCCAGCAGGATAACCCAATTGTAATGACTGCAACAGTGAAACACGAAGAACATCCATATCTGTCGAGGCCAGTAGGGAGCAATGAGGATCATTTTGCAACCCAACGATATTGCTTTCTGTATAAGTTTGGGAATCAGTGGGAATGGAGGAAAGGCATAAAGAAGTCCCTGGGGCCAATCGTGGACTACAGCGTCTCTGGGTCTGTGACGCGGAAGAAGGGAGAAGTAGTTGCTGCATTTGCTGTTGAAGGGGGTGACAAAGAGATCGCAGCAAGGCTGTCCCCATTTGTGAAAAACAAAATTCGCAATTTCCTGATTCAGAGACCACTTGTGAGGCATTAGAATAGCTCTGCTGAGCCGGTCTGCTATGACGTTGGATCTCCCAGGGATGTGCGTTGCAATCAGAAACCGTTGGGAGGAAATCGCCCACTGCCAAAGCCTGAGTGCTTCTCGACAGAGGGGGTAGGATCTGGTCCCACCCTGCTTGTTGATGTACCACACCACTGACATGTTGTCCGTTTGAATAGCAATGGTCCCAGGAGGAAGAGAGTCTTGAAGGGCTTGCAACGCCAGGAGCACGGCTCTCATTTCTAGGACATTTATATGCAGATGGTACTCGTGAGGTTGCCAAGTGCCTTGGACTGTCCTGCCCAGATAATGCCCCCCCCCACCTTATCAGGGAGGCATCTGTCATCACTGTGGCTACCGGAGGGGGTTGTGTGAAGGGTCTGCCTTGAGTAACTAGTGGGGAGATCATCCACCAAGAAAGATGTATTTTGCATGCGTCCGTGATCATGATCTTGTACATCATGGGTAGCTCTTGGAAAGACCACTGCGTAAACAGAAGCCACTGAAGAATCCTCATATGAAAGCACACCAGTGGGATTAGGAGAATGACTGCTGCCATGGAGCCCAGAGTTGAAGGACGTACCTGACTTGGATCCTTTTTCTCTGCATCAGAACCTGTACCTGCTGACGAATTGCGGATACCCTTTCTGGTGGTAGCCTTGCAAACATATCCCTTGTGTCTAAGTCTGCTCCTATATAAGTGATAGATTGACAGGGCAACAAGGGAGATTTTTTGTAATTTATTGTGATGCCGAGCTGTGAGCAGATTGTGATTGTGTAGTCCCGTGCTTGTATGAGTTGAAGCCTGGTGGTAGCAGTAAGGAGCCAGTCGTCTAGATACGGGAACACCTGGAATCCTTGACGCCTCAGGTGAGCTGTGACCACTGCCATACCTTTGGTGAACACCCTGGAGGCTGTGGTGAGACCAAAGGGCAGAGCTCTGAACTGATGATGACTGGCCCCCAGCTGGAAGCGAAGATATCTTCTGGAGCTCCTGTCCATCTTTATATGGTAGTACGTGTCCTGAAGATCTATAGAGCACATCCACTTGTCCTGACCCAGAAAGGGTAGAATGGACTGTAGTGTGACCATCCGAAACTTCGTTCTTTGGACATACCTGTTTAGTCTGCTGAGATCCAGAATCGGTCTCCAGTCCCCTGTCTTTTTTGGTACTAAAAAGAACCTTGAGTAAGTTCTGGATCTGTGCTGGTCTGCCGGGACTTCCTGGATGGCTCATTTTTTCTAGCAGTTTTGACACTTCCATTACTGCTTGCTCCCTCAGATTGGGTGGAACATCTGGGAGGGTCTTCCTTGACTGTAATAGGGGTTGAAGGAAGGGAATTTCGTAACCTCCGGATATAACAGACTGTACCAATCGGTCTTGTGTTAAACTTTGCCAGGCTTTTGGGTACACCGAAAGTCTTCCCCCGACTGCCTCCAGAGATGAGCAGCCGGGCAACCCTTCAGGGATGCTGAAAGGGCTTATCAGAGAAGGATTCTCTGTTGCCCTGGTTCTGCGGACCCCCTCTTCCACGAGGGCAGCGTTTATTATTATTGTTTCCCCCTCTGCCTCTGAAGGAAAAATCACTACGTGTGTCAAGCAAGGCTCCCTGAGATTTACGGAACCACATCTTACCACTCTTCTGACCTTTGGAGTAGGGTCTAGAGGGAGTGGAAAAACGGACTCCTATGGCAGATAGAGTCTTGCTCACACCTATTCAAAGTGTCTTTCACCTGTGGTCCAAAAAGAAAGGAACCATCAAAGGGAGTGTTGGTGAAGGACGCTCAAAAGGGTTCCGCTAAATTACACAGCCGCATCCAGGCATGCCTCCTAAGGGCCACCCCGGTACCAACGGCTCCACTCGCCTCATCGGCTGCATAGGAAATGAGCCTCATGGAGGAGTTAAAAACAGAATTAAGCGTCGCTAGCTGGGAAGCTACCTTGGCTTGTGCTCCCTCAGCTGTTGGATCTTGGAGGGTAACTCTGAGCTCTTTAAGGAGATCCCTTTGAAATAGAGTAAAATGACACAAGTAGTTCAGTGACCTCATAGAGAAGGTCACTGAAGCGAACATTCGCTTCCCATATCTGTCCATCGTCCTAGACTCCTTGTTAGGGGGATGGACAGAAGAAGAGGCCTCCGCTAACTCTTTTTTTGTGGCTGCTGCTACCACCATAGCATCAACAGGGACACCTTTTGAAAGGAACTGCTTATCCTGGGGTGCTGTAATAAATTTACCAGGTCTCCTCGGAGTTGGTTCCACTGTGTCCGGAGCTGATCAAGCCTTTTGAGCCACCACTGCAATAAGTAGATCGAAAGGTGGAGACACCCAGGAGGTGGAAGGTCGGGAACCGAAGGCATCCAGAAATGCAGACTCATCCTCAAAAGGGGCTAGGGGATTCCAGTTCCCCCTCTGCTTGAGCATTTCCAGGATGTCCGAGAAGGAAACATCTTCAGAGGGGGATCTCGGGGACCCTTCTGATTCATCTAAGTCTGTATCAGAAGTGACAGACTCAGGGGAGTCAATGTGCTTCCTCTTGCACTTCTTCTTCCAAGGGGGCTCCTCTGAGTGATCAGGGGAGGCCTCAGAAGAAGAGGAAACACCCAATGGGGTGTCCTGGAGCATCGGTTCCCTACGCTTGGGGTCTGGAGGAGAAGCAGAGGTTGGCACAGGTACTACAGGGGATGGAGCCAGTGGGGCTGATAGTGGTGCTGACTCAGTGGCCAGCACACTCCGCATGACATCAAAGGCGTCCCTGCCACGATGCAGAGAAAGCTCTGGTTCCAAAGAAATAGGAATCCTTCTCCGCACCGAGGGAGATGGCTCCGAGGCCGATGTAGGAGCCGAGCTCACCTGCGCCGAAGCTCCGAGAGGGAGTACGGGGTCGGACAAGGGTCCGATGCCACTCGCCCCCTCGGAGCCGATAAGGGAGCCCCGACGCCCAGATCCCTCGATAGACGGCACCACCGAAGGAATCGGAGCCGGCGTCGTAACCGAAGGAGATAGAGTTATCTGAGCCGACGGTTCCACTACTCTAACCCCAACGAACTCCGGCTCCGAACTCATTGGAGTCGGAGGAGGAACATCGAGAGAAGTGGATGGAGCCGATACCTGTTGAGGAGGAATGGACAACAATTTGGCTAGTGTCTGCGACTTTAGCAACCTACTGACCACTCTCTCCACATCATGATCTGACAGCCTAGAGGATCGACAGGAGTGAGAGGATCGGTGACTACGCTCGCTCTGAAGCAAAGGAGACCGAGGAGCCGAATGCGCCGATTCTAGTGAAGGGGACCTCAGCCTCTTGTGGCTTCGCGACGGCTCCGAAGCCTCTGATGGAGCCGACGGGGAGAATGTCTTGTCGGTGCCAGCTGGAACTGATGTGGAAGGTAAATCCTGAACCAAAGACGGCTCCGAACTTGGAGCCGACGGTTTAGTGGATTTAGGGGATTTCACAGGCTGTGAGCTCCTGGCCAGTGAATCCTGGGGTTTTAAAAGACCCCTAAGAATAAGCTTATTCTTACGCTCCTGCAGGACTCTTGGACTAAAGGCATGGCAGGTAGAACAAGAGTCCTGCAGGTGCACAGTGCCTAAACAATAGACGCAAGAAGTGTGCCCATCTGTCAGAGACATTTTCTGACAGCATGAGTCACACTTCTTGAACCCAGAAACCTTGGATTCCTTTGACATCCTTGTAAGTAAGGAAAAACAATTATAACAATAACAACCAGAAGCAAAATACAGTCTATAAAAAACACACTACTATAAAGACTATAGCTAAAGGTTTTTTTTTTTTTTTTTTTTAAGAGAATAGGAAAGCCTCTAACTTGAATGGCTAGCCTATAAGAGAAAGGTAGAAGGAAAAGCCTCTAACTTAAATGGCTAACCTGACAAGAAGAGGTAGGGGAGAGGGGTGGGGGAGAACTCTCCAAGTTAAACGAGTTCTACCGGAAAAAGGAGGGATACTATAAGCTAAACAACTAACTATCACAAAACAAGAGTATCGTTAACAATAAAATACTAGAAGGGTTGAATTCTAGTGAAGAAAGTTATACAACAAACTTTATACGAGCCTGAGCTAGAAAAACGACACCTCGCAGCTGAAGCGGCAAACGAGATCTGGGTAGCTATCGCTAGGCATTATGGGATAAGGGGTAGCCTCGAGCCAGTAAACAGCTCTCGAGCTATTGAAGATAGCCGAGTCGGAGCCGAAGATCGGCTCCGATCCCAACCAGCAAGAATGAAGGCGAGATAGACAACTTAACATAGTAAATTCGTAAATATTTTATACAAACACACCCGCACTTCCTACTCACACACAGTCCTCAGAAAATAAACAAGCAGAACACTAAAATCCTATCTGAAACCCCTAAGAAATAAACTTAGTCTGACAAACAAATTGCAGGTAAGCTGTCACAGTGTGAACACAAGTACTATTGCCTGTAGTCATCCCTGGCCAAATGAAACACTGCCCCATATTAAACTTTTATAAAATATTTACAAAGTTTAAATAAACAATACATTCTACATAAAATAAGTCCCCCCTCCCAGCCCCCAACAGCCAAAGCTAAAAATAGCAGTCCCAGACAGGAAACACACTATAGTAAAGAAATACAGGATTTCTTAAAGGGACAACATCATATTTTCAAAATAAAAGTAAACATATTAAACTATGTTTAAACACATTAAATATCTAAATGTTCTGTTTGGAAGGGTTCCCCCAAACGGAATTTATATGTCAGAAAAGAGTTGAAAGCTGGCTACTGCTCTTGTGAAACCTCTGAGCCATTTCTTTGTAAGGTGGTAGAAAGTACAGATTTTCCACTTGACCTGTTTCCTGATTTTCTCTCCACAAGCCTGACCAATCAGCAGTCAGAGTGGAAATGTGGAAAGCAGATTTTGGAAGCTGTCCGATTGTTGTCTTGGGCAACACACAACCCATATAACTTAAACAGTAATGCGAGAATGATCATGTTTCGCAGTTCATCTTGCTTCAGGGACTGCACAAAAATAACGGCATTTTCTCTGCAAAATCCTTGTTTTCTTCATTATGACTTATTCCATCACTAAATTGTTCAGTTTCATCTGCACATTCCAGTTCTTCCAGTTGGAAAAATCACACATCTCACTTTTCTATACACTGAAAACCCCACTGAATGAATTACTTCTACTTTAGAATTTAACAGTTTTTTGATTAATGGAATTTACAGAGTGATCCAGACGGACAACCGGCTACAACAAGCCTCAAGACACTTCCCACCACTGCCTATTTTCAAAGTTGTGTACAACTCCAGCCAATTTCCACCTTAATCCTTTCAGTAGATCAAATCTGATAAATGAACCAAGCCAGCTTAAGACTCCAACCTAACTCCTCCAATGATGAATCAAATCTGGTAGCTGAAATGCCTGCTCTTAACTGCCCAACCTCTTGGGTTGTCACACTGCCAAGAAAGCCATAAGGAGTTAGCCCGAAACATTTCCAGTCATCAGACAAAATGCCTGGGAAAAATCTTGAATCAGCATGCATAGTGGCAAACTAAGTCAGTCATCTTAAATGGGGATTTAGTCAATCACAAAATTCAAGGAAAAGCAGGGTAGACCAAAGGATGTCTGGAATGAAAATCTCCTTTCAAAATTCTGTACGCCAGTGAAGATGCAGAGAAATCTTGATGAAAGGATGAAATAGCTGAAAATCAAGACATTACTAGCTCCTTTTTTGAATAATTCTGCTAAAATAGAAAGAACGTAATATATAGAAAATGAAAAATGGTTTATATTCTGCCAGGTATCCCAAACAAAAAACGTATTTCACTTACCTTTGTAAACTTTACTTATGGAAGGCCTTTATGATGCAGTTATCAGACTGCACCTCAGAATTTTGGCAGCACAGATGGATGACACAGCAGGTGAGGGTGCTGTGGCAAAAAGGGTCTTCTGTTGAGATTAAGCCAAAGCAAGAGGGATTCATATCTGGCATGACATGGCATGGCCAGAATGGAGCTATAAGAATGGTCTTCACCCTGAGCATTTTTTTGCTTTCTACAAGAACCTAGTTATTAGAGGAAAAGGGGGAAATTGCATAAGAAAGACCTGAGGGACAAGTGTAAGAGAATGCATCTCTGGGTGACTGCATTTGGTTTTGAAAGATGAAGCAAAGAGATCACAGAGTCTTCCCCACCTCTAAAATATGCTGTAAGCTATCATTTTGTTGAGACGCCATTCATGTGGGAGTGATATTTGTCTGTTCAACCCTTTCGCAATCACACTGGATGTGCCCTTTATGTCTGTTGCTATAAGAAAACAATGCAATGTTATGACCCATTGCCAAACCCTCATGGTTTCTCTGCACATGGTAAGACAGTGTTCTGTTTTGCTTGTTTATGTACCAAATCAATGCCGTATTGTATGAGTGAATGTATAATGCACTCTGGAAGACAGAATCTTGAAATGCTTATGACTCTAGTAGGAATGATCTCATCTTGAGGACAGTGATATTTGATCTTGTGTTGTCCACATGGCTTGGACCATTCAATGAAGAAAACTAAGTAATCATCTATAAACTTATAAGGCCTTTACAAGCCTAAGCATTATTACCCGAATTTTACTATATTTTTTATTCCTAAGGGCTAGAGGATGGCTTAGGGTTGTGCCTAGGACTCTGAGTATTTTACAGACTCCCCCTGTTCATAGGGGACATGAGTGCCACCCCAGTACTGAATTTATGATTCCCCATCCATTATTCCAAACTGAGTTTGAAGAGGGTCAGGGAAGGGCTCTGCTTTAAATTAACAGGAAGCCTGTTCCAGAGAAGGGGTAATCTCCGAGACACATCTGTCTCTCCAGCATGTTTTGTTCATGTCACAGACCAGGTTTAGGTTGTTAGATTGGATGGCTCTTGTGCAGTTTGTCTTGCAAATGCGTAACAGTTCCATCTGGGCTGGATTTGAGAGTGCCTTGTAGGTTAGGCACTGATTATCCCTTAATAGTCAGTAGGAGACAGAACAAAGCAATAGGGCTTTTAGGCAATTCACATAGGACATATTGTTTACACCCTGTATTTTGTTGTCGCATCACAGCAAGACGTTGTCCCGTTCGATTCTCAGCTAGAGCATCTACTGTGGAGACATGCATGAATGGATGTACCTTCGTTGCAGGTTGTGCGTTAGGGCCAGCAACTCAGCATGTAAAAATCAACTGCCAATCATTAGCAGACCGGAGTTCTGGGAAAAGCCGAAAGACACAACAACAAAATTTTGTTTTGTAAGGAAGCTCTGAGACTGCTCCAGCTGTTGCAAGTGCCTGGTCAAGTACATGTCAAAAGGTGCATTATACTTGATTACTGGTCTGATGACAGCCAAGTACAGTGGGATTATAACTTCCTTGGATCTGGATGCCATGCCTTTACTTATAAGATGTGCCACATAAAACTTCCTCACCACTGTGGACACATGGCAGTCAAAGTTCAGGCTACTATCAATCTACACACCCAGATCTCTAACCTTTGAGTCCACTCCTAGGGGTGTGCTATTAATGTTGTAATTTTCAAGGGCATTTGACTTCCCAAAGAGTAAGATTATGCAGTTTTTTGCATTTAGTTTTAGGCCATGGCTCTGGAACCAATCATTTGTCTGCGTCAGACCCTTCTGAAGGATATCTACATCACTGGGGGGATTTAGTGATTGCCTCCAACTTGCAGTCATCAGCAAACTTAGTCAGCCAAAGGCCTTCTACATTAACCTTGACTTCACAGAAGTATATTACAAACAGGAGAGGTCCCTGCACTAAGCTCTGTGGTATACCACTAGAAACTGGCCACTTGCTGGATCTGGATTCTCCCACTCTTAACACCACGTGCCCTTTCCATCAGCATCTTGCTTTCCATGTGATGATGTGAGGATTTATACCCAGTTTTGAGGGTTTATCTATAATACCAGAGTGGGGAATTGTGTCAAATGCCCTAGCCAGGTCAAGGTAGGCACTATGCTCTGTCTTACCCTCATCCATGGCCCTTAGTGACTTTCTCAAAGAAGTCCATCAGGTACGGCAGGCATGACCAGACCTTGAAAAAGCCAAATTGGGTTGGGTCCAGTATATGGAGATTTCCTATGTTGTTATTCATCAGGTCAGTGATTATTCTTTCCATGGTCTTGCGTATAAAACTACTCAGACTTATGGGTCTGTAGTTTTCTGCACCTGTTGAAGGTCCCCCTTTATGTAGAGGGATGACTGCTGATGTCCTCCACTCCACAGGGACAAAGCCGGTCTGGAGACTGTGGTTAAACAGTGATCCTAGTGAGCCTGATAGATCTGGTTTCAATTTTTTAAGAGGCATGCTGGGATATTGTTGGGACCGATCAAAGCCGTGTTTTTAGCTTTAGAGAGCGTAGTGGCAACCTGATCTTTTGTGATGACTGGTTGAGAAATGGAGGGTATTTCTTGGGTGGGGGGTAACCAAAGGTGGTGATGATTTGTTATATCTTCTGGCTGGGTGCAGGTGATGTCATCTACATCTAACTCTGTACATTGTTGTGTGCTGTCCTTAAGATTGAAGACATAACTGAAAAATGCCTTATGGTTATCCTTAGCTTGGGAGGCTATTTTTGCCTCAAAATTCACTTTTGAAAACTTGACTATTCTCCTGATTTGCTTGTTTAGACTAATGAGGGAATTTCTGCTCTGTTATGCACTCTCTCTCTCTCTCTCTCTCTTACTTCTAGACAAGATTCTCTTTCTTTTTTGTAGAACCTATTTATACTGGGATCCACCAGGGTGGCTTGTTTTTGCTGTTTGTCCTAGGCATATTTCAATCTGGTACTGCTATTTCTATGCCGTTGTTTATATGGTCATAGAGGAATTTTGTGTATGCCTCCACAAAGGCTTCTGTGTTTTAGGGGTTTGGGGAGCTTGGAAATTAGCCATGTTGTCACTTAAAAGAAGGTAGTTTGCCTTAGAAAGGTTCTTAGAGGTTTTGGGGATAAGTGGGGGTTCTAGTTTTATATTTATTTTAAGGGAGACAGCTTTGTGACTTGATTTAACCAGTGAGGACATTACACTTTGGGGGAGGGTGCAAAACTTTCCCACATTTGTGAGTACCAGTCCTAGGGTATTTTTACCCTTAGTGGGAGTGGAGACTAGCTGTTCCAGGGCATTTTCATTGACAAAGTCTAGAAATCCTTGTGCCTGCATGTTAGTGGTCGTGTATGCTTCCTAGTTAATGGAGGGGTAGTTGAAATCATCCAGGAGTATGATACTGGGCTGAATGGTAAGTGATTCTAGTAAATTCATGTATGAGGTATGGTTTTCCTTGTTCATGCTAGGGGACCTGTAGCTAGGGGTTTTTCATATGGTTAGTTGGACATGGAGTAGCTCAAGTATGTCATATTGCTTGACCAGTCTTGAGATGTACTTATTCTTTATGTAGATGGATACATCTCCACCTTTTGTCCTTTCATGTGCAGTGGGTGGTCAGAATGTGTGAATGGCACTGTAGCCTTGCACTTCTGGCATTGTAGCCTTGCACTGCTGGGGTGATTTCCATGTCTCAGTAACTGCACATGTCAGCATTCTATAAGATAAGGAGTATTTCCAGGGAGTGTAGTTTCTTATTGAGACTCCTAGCATTGAGCCCGTAATACCTGTACTTTACCCTGAGTGGATTTTGCTATGTTGGAAGATTTGTCAGTTTGGCAATGCCTAAAGAAGGAACTATCTGAAAGCCTAGTGGGAAAAGGTGAAGACCATCCCTGGCAAAGCAGCCTGGCTTCTTGACAGTCATGTTCTCCCAGCCTAACAATTACTGATAATGGACCCCTTTGGTAGCTAAACCAATTATTTTAAAGTCAATCATTGTCTGTTGGCATTGTAGCATCATCCTTGGGGGTGGCAGAAAAAGGCCCCCAGTATAGAATGAATGCCTCCAAATTATCTGTAAGAGTTTGTGTGTGTGTGTGTGTGTGTGTGTGTGTGTGTGTGTGTGTGTGTGTGTGTGTGTGTGTGTGTGTGTGTGTGTGTGAGGGGGGGGGGTCTGGTAGGTCGAACAAAGGCTGTCCCTATAGACAGGTTCCAGGGATGCCTCCACCATAATATACTCAATGTGGATCCTTGAAAGCTGGACTGTGTCATGGATTGGACTGTTTGATCACATTGAATCCTTTATGTCCATTGTAAAATTCTCATATTCAGCCTGGCATACGGAATCATTTGTATAGATGCAGCCATCAAACCCAAGACCTTGAGTATTGCAGCTGTTGTAGGTTTTTCTGAAAGGCTTGTAACCTCATTCAAAATGGTGGAAATCCTGTCTGGATGTAATTCTGCCCTGTAGTTGACTGTATCCAACCTGCAGCCTATGAATTTCAGGACATGCGATGGATCCAGATGGGATTTCAACATTTTGACTATGATCCAAAAGAAGACAGCTGGATACACTCGAACCACTTAAAGTTTATTGTAAAGCGCTTTTCATCTGGGATAATATCCAGACTTCCTCAGACAAACAACATACACCAAAACCACTCTATAAATACAGATTAATTAATTAATTAATTAATTAATTAATTAATTAATTAATTAATAGATTAATTAGTCAAACTGTAAAAAACAGTACCAAGCTAAAATAAAAAGGTTTTTTTTTAAGTTTAAAAGCTTAACTAATAATAAAACATATAATAAAACATACTAATAGAACCTATTAACCAAGAGCAGCAACGTTACTTAGTTTGTAAATTGTGTAAGAGTTTTATATTCACCAACATATAGAACTACAACTATTTGTCCACACTTAATTACGTGTAAACTGTGAATGTTCATACAGTACTTCTATTATTTAAAAACTCACACTCTAGTGTTTTTTTAAAAAGCTAAACGTCCAAAAAAACTCACACTAGAACAAAAAGAGTTATGTTTCTAGTTTATCTACCCAAGTTTTTTAGTTTCAAAATACAAGTAAGAGATATTGTTTCATTAAGACCAGGGTCTCTACTAGAGTCTAGTCTGAACTGCAAAAGAAGTTCCTGTTGCTCCAACAAGAGTGAAAAAGGACCCCCCCCCCCACCTTCCAATCCACCACAACTTGATCCAATACTGGAACACAAAGGAGTGTGTTGGAAAATCTCCACAATGTTTGGCTAGTGCATTTTCATTTCTATTCCTTCTAATACTATATATATGTTCATATATTCTCTCTCTTAGTTTTCTATCAGTTTTTCCTATGTAAAACGCAGGACACACCTTACACTGAGCCAAATAAACAACTCATTTCGAATTACAGTTGTATCTCCCTTCTGTTTTAAAAGTTCTGTTATTCACTTTAATGTTAGTTCCTGTTGCTATATATTTACAGTAGTTACACAGCTAGAGCAAGCACTGTGTTGCTATGATAATCTTTTCCACAGAGGGTGCTGCTACAAGCCAATCATTTGGCAAGGGAAAATCCTTACTCCAAGCAGTCGCATGTTAGCAGTGACTGGTGCCATGCATTTTGTAAACACCAAGGGGGCTGTGGTAACTCCAAATGGCAGGGATTGAAACTGGTAATGATTGGCACCCACCTGAAAACACAGGAATCTCCTTGATGGCTTTGCTATTTTGATGTGTAGGTAAACATCCAAGAGATCCAAAGAACAAATCCAGCCTCTCTCCTACAAGCACAGTAGAATGGTCTGCACCATTATCATCAAGAATGACTCCTTCACATACTGGTTCAGCTGACTTAAATCAAGAATAAGTCTGAGGTCTTATGTCATTTTTGGGCACCAAAAATAATCTGGAGTAGAATCCAGACCCTTTCTGGTTTGGTGGGACCTCTTGGATAGCTCTTTTCTGAAGGAAAAAGTTATGATAGGTATGACGGTTTCCAGGTCCTGAGAATGTTGGCACCAAAGACTTTTTATGTACCACTGAAGTTTCCTCATATGCTGTCTGGCATATAGAATTAGTAGAATTCAAGAGGCCATAAACCCTAGGGCCTGGGCAGGGTGGGGTTGAGTAAAGGGAAGTCCCTTGTTGTGGTTGCATGCTGCTGCCCACCAAAGAAACTTTGTCCTTAGACAAGTTATGATAGGTATGACTGTTTCCAGGTCCTGAGAATGTTGGCACCAAAGACTTTTTAAGTACCATTGAAGTTTCCTCATATGCAGTCTGGCATATGGAATTAGTAGTATTCAAGAGGCCATGAACCCTAGGGCCTGCAGGATTTTCCTTGCAGATAGCTGGGTTCTGGTGGCCATTTAACTAAAGTAGCCTATCAGATAGGCTTGTTTTTCTGGAGTAAGGAATGCCATCTGGGATGCTGTGTCCAAGCTTACTCCCAGGAATACAATCTTTTTACTGGGGACTAGTTTTGATTTATTTTCGTTGATAGTGTACCCCAGGGAGGTTAGAAGGTGCTTTACAAATGTCAGGTGCTGCAACCGCTTCTCCTGACTGTCTGGCTGAATCAGACAATCATCCAAGAATGGGTACATTTGAATTTTTCTCTGTCTGCAATAGGCAATGGCTGGAGCCAGGCATTTTGTGAATACTCTGGGAGCAGTGGATAAGCCAAAAGGAAGTGCAGAGAACTGGTAATAAAACATAGGTATTTCCTGCACGAGACGCTGATAGGGATGTGCAGATAGGCTTCTTTTAGGTCTAGGGTGGCTAACCAGGCATCGTTGGACAGCATAGGAAGAAGCTGCTGAAGGGTGAGCATTTTGAATTTTGGTACCACCAGGAAGGTGTTTAGAATGGAAAGATCTAGAATTGGGCGCCAAGTGCCCTCTTCTCTGGGTACCAGGAAAAGTCTGGAATAGAACCCTTGACCTATCTGTTCTGCAGGAACAGGTTGAATTGCCCTTATGGAGAGCAGGGAGTGAACTTGGTTTTGTGCCTCTGCCCATTGGTTTGGAGGAAGGCCTGGGAACCCTTTTGGGGTTGGCACTGTGTGGAAGTAAAATTTGTACCCCTGGGATACAATGTTGACAACCATCGGTCTTTGGTGATGGAGCCCCAGTTTTTTGCATGATGGGCAAGTTTTCCTCTTAGGGGTATGAACAGTTGGGCAGAGGTGAGGAGTGGAGTTGAGAAGTCATTGTGAATTATTTCCGTAAGGGGGTGGCTTAACACTCCCTGTTTTTGAAGTGGAGGCACTCCATTGCTTAGATCTCTGCATACCCTGAGACTGTAATCTGGGGGAGGGTCTGTTTCCCCTGGAACTAGTTTGAGATGGCCTTAACGGGGCAGAAAAGGACCAATGTTTCGAGGGGCAATGCCTACTGAATCTAGGAGGCTGCACTTGCAAAACATCTTTGACTGTCTGCATGGATTTAGCTTTTTCTTCCATCTTTTTTAGAACCTCTTCTGCCTTGGTGCCAAACAGATTGTCCTTATTCAAAGGAGAGTCTAGTAATTTTGATTTGACATGGTCTTAAGCCAAGCATGCCTTTTCAGTACAGAACCAAGGATTGCTGCCCTGCAAGATGCTTCTAGGGCGTCAAAGCCACATTGCAATGTATGCTTGCTGACTTGGCTTTCAGAATGCATAAGCTCTTGTAACTCTTTACTTTCTCTACAGTCTGTAAAGGTAGATAATTTTTGCTTAATAAGTTTCATAATATGTTACTAGTATTTCAGCATGTGAAACTGACAATTCAATGCCCTAATGATGAGAGTTGCAGAGGTGTATACTTTTTACCCCATCTGTCTAAAGCTCGGGAATCCCTGTCCGAAGGGGTGGGATTCTTAGCTGTAGTTGCTTTTATACCTTTAGGCCCCATGTGAAATGACCTCTGGGTCTGCAGTAGGATTTTTGAAAAGAAATTTGTGAGAGTCAGGGACTCTGTAGTAACTGTCTGGTTTCCTTGGAGCAGGGGGTAAAGTATCAGGAGTTAGACTGGATTCCATAAAGACATCATCCACAACATCCAGAACTGGAGTTATTGCTAAAGGTCTATGTTGTGGCAAATCTAAAAATTCTCTGAGTCTCTTTTTGGACCAAGGATAGTCTTGGCATTCCCAATGGAAATGCTCTCTTAAAGTATGTAGGGTTTCACCAAAAGAAAAATCCTCTGGAGGGGAAGCAGAGGGAATGGATTCCTCTGCATCTGAATCCTCATAAGCAGATAAAAGCATGTCTTCATATTCAGAAAATTCAGAGACGTCGGACTCTTGGTCTGTTAGAGCTCCTGGGGATAGATCTCTTCTTCTCTTAGCAGGGGAAGGCTGGCTTCCCCTAATCAGCATAATCAGGTCTTCTGCCATTTTAAGCATTTGATGTTGTGGCAAGTAAGCAGGTGCTTGAGTTTGAGTCATCGTTTTTTTAGGCGTAGCTCATACTCTTGGCCTTAGAAAAGTACAGTTTTGTACCTACCATAAATGCAGATGTCCGATAGGTATGCATCTGCAGTCATAACATATGGGTTGTCCTGCCTCAGGCAGCCCTTCGGTCGGCCGGATTCCAAAGTCTGGGTCTGGCCTCGGCTGATGTCGCACTTTCCCCGACGTCAGAGTGTCTGGGGTATAAAAGCATCAGCCGACGCCATTTTCCTCAGTTTTTCTTGCCCCAGATGCCAGGTGCCCTCTAGGAAGGCTAAATTTGGATAAAGGCTGAAAAGTTCCAAATATTTGCAAATTATATACATATACATATATAAACAAACAAACAAATACACCATAATAGATTCCCCCAGCTAGCTGAAAGAGGGGTAAGCACCCTAGGAATACCACAGAGGGGAAGGAGGGTGGGTAATCCTGACTGCAGATGCATACCTATCGGACATCTACATTTATGGTAGGTACAAAACTGTACTATGTCCTTCAAGGATGCATCTGCAGTCATAACATATGGGTAGAATACCATAGCCAATCTGGGGGAGGAGGTACTAAGAGAATTATGGTGTAGTTAAGATCCCCTGCAGTACTGCAGTTGCAAACCCTGCTCGGGATCTGGAGTATAAAGGTAGATTGTAATGCTTGGCAAATGTATGCACGGAGCTCCAAGTAGCAGCTTCTAAAATGTCCTTGGTAGCCACCCCTCGTAGGAAAGCTGTAGTGGTGGCTGTGGCCCTTGTGGAGTGAGGCCTGATATTTTCAGGAACTGTCTTTCCATGAAAGGAGTAGCAAAAACGAATGCAATTTCCTATCCATTTTGAAATTGTTTGTTTGGAAATTGCTCTTCCTTGCACCTCAGTTGCATATGCTACAAAAAGCTGGTCAGTTTTTCTGTTAGTTTTAGTTCTGTCCAAATAGTAGCGTAGTTGTCTGTGTATATCCAAGGTGTGCAAAAGTTTTTCCCCTTTGTTCTGTGGGTTAGGGAAGAACGTAGGTAAGTGAATTGCTTGGTTCAAGGATACCCTAGATACCACCTTTGGCATGAAAGTAGGATTGGTTCTCAGTGACACTCTATCCTGGTGAAAAATAAGAAAAGGCTGCACTGCCATTAATGCCTGTAACTCAGATACTCTTCTTGCTGAAGTGATTGCCAGAAGGAATGCAGTTTTCCAAGATAAAAACTGGAGGTCTGCTGAAGCTGCTGGTTCAAAAGGAGGTAGTGTCAGTTTTTCCAGCACAAAATTGAGATCCCATGCAGGTGGGGGGGGGGTCTTCTTGGAGGTTTAACATTTTTGATCCCTCTCAAAAATTGTCTGAGAAGAGGGTGTGAGAAGATAGGTGGATCCATATTGTATTCTGCTGAAATTGCTGAAGCATGAATCTTAATGGATGAATAAGACAGGCCATTGTGGAACAATTCTGCTAAGTATTCTAGGATGTGTGCTAGGTTTGCCACTGTGACATCTGTGCCCTTTGATGCGCTCCAAATGAGAAATCTCTTCCATTTAGCTGAGTATGTCTTTCTTGTGGAAGGTCTGCGAGCCTCCAGGATAATGTCCTTCACCCTCTGAGATAAAACGGTTTGGTTGGGCTTTAAGGAATCTTCCAGGCAGTTAGCTGCAATGTTTTCAAGTTGGGATGCAGGGTCTTGAAATTGTTCTGCGTTAGAAGAAGAGGCCATAGGGCAAGGGGCCATGAGTTTGCCTGAGACATGCTTCTCAATAGCGGGTACCAATGTTGTCTTGGCCAGTCCGGAGCTATTAGTATGACTTTTGGCTGTTCCTCCCTGATCTTCAGTAGAACCTTGTACATCAATGGGAGAGGTGGAAAGGCATATACTGTTAGGGCATTCCAGCTGAAAGAGAGAGAGTCCACCCTCCAGGCTTGTGGGTGGTATGTCCTTGAGCAGAATTTCTTCAGTTGGTGGTTGAGTGGGGAGGCGAACAGATCTATCTCTGGGATTCCCCATTTCTTTGTTATGAGTTTGAAGATGTCTGGATGCAGCATCCATTCGTGTGCATCCATGGTAGTTCTGCTTAAGCTGTCTGCTAGTGTATTCTCTTTTCCTGGTACGAATTTGGCCTGCAACTGGACATTGAGATTCAGGCATAGGTTCCACAGATTCATAGCCATCCGGCATAGAGGGTAGGAATGTGTGCCTCCCTGTTTGTTTATGTACCACATGACCGTGGTGTTGTCTGTACGTATTAAGAGATGCCCTTGCTGGAGGAAGGGTCTGAATGCCTCGATTGCATGTCATACTGCCAGCATTTCCTTTTGGTTTATGTGCATGCTTAGCTGCCCTTGAGGCCATAGGCCTTGGATACGTTTGTCCTCCATGTGTGCTCCCCATCCTCGGTCTGAGGCGTCCGTGGTGATGGTCTGCCTTGTTTTTGGTTTGTTGAAAGGCAACCCTCTGTTGGACTAGCAGGCCTGAGCCCACCACAGGAATTCCTTTTGAAGGCATGAATGATTTGAATCATGGTTTCTAGACTGTGACTGTGTTGAGACCATACATTCCTTAGGTACCATTGTAATTTCCTCATATGCAACCTGGCATGTTTAATTAAAATTATGCAAGATGCCATGTAACCCAGGGCCTGCAGGACTTTCCTTGCAGCAAGCTGAGTTTGTCTTGTCAGAGTCATGAAGTAATCTGGAAGCTGTTTTTGTTTTTCTTCTGTGAGAAAAGCCATCTGAGTGATTGTGTCCAGATCCGCACCCAAAAAGGTTATCCTTTGGGATGGTACTAGTCTTGACTTTTGGATGTTGACTGTGTATTCCAAGGTTTGTAGCAGGTGTATGGCATAGGCCAAGTCCTTTAACAATTTTTTCTTGTTGTCCGCTTGTATTAGGCAGTCGTCCAGGTATGGATAAATTTGAATTCCCTGAAGTCTGCAGTGTGCAATTACTGATGCCAGGCATTTCGTGAATACTCTGGGCTGAGAATTGATAATGCTCTGATCCTGCAAGAAATCTGAGGTGCCTTCTGCAATCTGGTCGGATAGGGACGTGCAGGTATGCCTCCTTGAGATCTAGAGTCACCAGCCAAGACTCCTTGCCCAGCATGGGAAGAAGTTGCTGTAGGGTCAGCATTTTGAATTTTGGCACAATGAGATAAGTGTTCAGTGCGGACAGGTCGAGTATAGGCCTCCATTGTTTTCTTTTCTTGGCACAAGGAATAGTCTGGAGTAAAATCCTTGGCCTTGTTCTGTAGATGGTACCCTTTCTATAGCTTTCATCTGAAGTAACTTGCTGATTTGTCTTAAAGCCTCTGCCTTCTGGTTTGGTGGAAGGTTTGGCATTCCGCCTCTTTTTGGCAAAGTATGGAAGTGAAACCTGTATCCTTTGTCTATTATTTGCAATGTCCATGTATCCTTTGTAATGCAATGCCAGTTTTTCGAGAATAAAGCCAGCTTTCCGCCCAAGGGTGCTTCCAGTTGATCCCTGGTAGGCGGAATCAGAGTCAAGTCATTGTGTCTGTCCTGTAGTAGTGGTAGTAGTTGTAGCTGTTGCACTACTAATCTGGTTGGCAGGCTGCCACTGACGGCCTCTGTAGGGGCCCTTGGATTGACCTCTGCCTCTAGGGCGCCTGTTTCTGCCTCTCTGTGCTCTGGAGGAATCTGGAAAGGACCAATTCTTTGCAGGCCAGTTTCTACTGAACCTCGGAGGTTGAGCTTGCAGGAAGTCTTTAACTGTTTGCACAGATTTTGCTTTTTCTTCAACCTTCTTTAGAATCTCCTGTGCAGGGGAGCCAAATAAATGCTGTTTCTCCATTGGAGCATCGAGGAGTTTAGCCTTGACATGGTCTGGCAAAGATTGCTCCTTCAGCCAGGCATGCCTACGAATTACTGCCCCAGTCATAGCTGATCTAAATGAAACCTCCAGTGCATCATAGCCACATTTTAAGAAATGATTACTGACCTGTTGTGAGTTGTGTACCAAATCCTGAAGGGATTTACGGTCTAAGGGTTCAGGTGAAGAAAGTTTCTTATTTAGCTGATCTAACAAAAATTCTTGGTACTGTATCATATGGAATTGACAGTTTAATGCCCTGGCAGAAAGAGTAGCAGATGTATAAATCTTTTTTCCCCATCTCTCTAATGCTCTAGACTCTCTTTCAGAGGGTAGGGGATTTTTGGCAGTAGCGGCTGCAACCCCTTTAGGGCCCTGAGAAATAGTTTCTGGGTCTGCAGCATGGGCTTTATACAGGTGGAAGTGAGAATCCGGGACCCTGTAATATCTGTCAGGTTTGGCGGGGGCCGGAGGAAGAGAATCAGGTGCAGCACTGACATTATTGTACACATCATCAATTACAGTTAGAACCGGAGGTATAGCTAAGGGCCTATGCTGGGGCAAATGCAAAAAGGTCCTTAATCTTTTTCTAGAATCAGAGAAATCCTGACCCTGCCATTGAAAGTGTTCTCTCATGGAGTGTAAAGTCTCCCCAAAGGAAAATTCTTCAGGGGGGGAGGCTGAAGGGATAGATTCTTCTGCATCTGAATCCTCATAAGGCGAGTAGGCCCCTTCCTGGTGGTCTGACAAATCAGATCCATCCGTGGAGTAATCTGAGGAGTGAGGTTCAGAGGGGTCAGTCCTGGGCCTTTTGTCTGGAGGAGGTTGGGAGGCCCTGTCTGGGTGAGGTTGGGAACCCCTAATTAAGGAGATAAGGTCCTCAGCAAGACTGAGGATCTGAGAACTAGAGGAAGGCCTCTGGGATGTAGATTTGGCAGGCAAAGCTTTTGAAAGTTTGGCAACTTTAGCCCTGGAGAAGGCCTTAATAGACATAGAAGCTGGGGGCCTAGCTGCCCCACGTGCAGGGGTAGAAATGTCCAAAGGTATGGTGTCGGACAAATCCTGAACACTAGCTTCGGTAGGGAGTTCTGAAGCCGACTCAGCCGGGGCCTCTCTGGCCTCGGTGGTCGGAGGTATGGTTTCGGTAGTAGGAATAGCCGTGGACTCTGTTTCAGCCGAAACCGAGACACTCGCGGTAGGCCTAGCCGTGGTTTCAGCCGAAACCACGGGCCGTGAGTGTCGGTCCTTTTCCTTGTGTTTTTTGACCATATGCGTAGTCGGAGTCTCCGACGGCATTTTATAAGCAAAATCGGTTCCAAAAAAACTCCTCTGCAAACTCCGACCGACGTCTAAGAGTCCGTCGGTTGAAGGAGGCACAGGCTAAACAAGCTGATACGTCGTGGTCTGGGCCTAAGCAAGGAAGGCAGTAAGAATGGAAATCATTATGAGGTATTTGTTTCCCACAAGTTAAACAATTATTTACTTTGTCTGACATCGGCTGAGGCAAGAAATAGTCCCCAACGGGGTACTTAGCTTTTTTCGAAGTCTTCGGTAGCTGAAATCTCTGGATCTGACCGACCGGAACTTGCGAACAGCTTCTGCTTCAGGCACCGCGCGGCAAGAAAGACTGAGGAAAATGGCGTCGGCTGATGCTTTTATACCCCAGACACTCTGACGTCGGGGAAAGTGCGACATCAGCCGAGGCCAGACCCAGACTTTGGAATCCGGCCGACCGAAGGGCTGCCTGAGGCAGGACAACCCATATGTTATGACTGCAGATGCATCCTTGAAGGACATCTCTGTAGTTTTTAGACAGAAATAAAGATGCGAAAGAAGTCGTTGGTTGGTGTCGAATATCGGTAGTACGAAGAACTTCCTCGGAAGCTGGTGCCTGCACAGCTGCTCCGGACCCATCCAAGGTAGAGACATCTGCAGGTTCCATAGTCAAAGAAGAATCTCGCGTCATACCGGACTCCAAACGGGTCTCGGTAGCGGCCTGCAAATCCATCATAGTGGGCATCAGGGTCTGTGAAAGCACCTCACTGAGTACCAGTGTACTGGAGACTAGCTTAACGGCAGCATCGTCGGCAGTTTTGGACCTATGCGGTCTGTCTCTGTCTTTATCCTTATGTTTTTTCAGAAGATCGGTAGTCGGCTGGCTTATCTAAGCCATTTTGGAATACGGAGAGAGAGCAAATGTATTTAGCGACAATAAGGGCCCAATGACGAACAGTTCGGGTGCTGAACAAAGTACAAAACCGACAGCGAGGTAAGTCGTGCTCTGGGCCTAAACGTGATGCAGTAAGAATGGAAATCTCAGTGTGGTATTTGCTTTCCACAGGTGAGACAATTGTTAACTTTTTCTGACATCGGTTACAGCAAGAAGAAAGGATCCCTAACGGGGTACTTAGCTTTAGAAGACTTCAGGATGATTCAATTCAGAAACGAAAACTCAAGTAGCGGCTGACCGGCACTCATGCAAACTGCTTCTGCTTCGGGCTCCTCGACAAGAAAGACTGATGTAATGGCATTGGCTGCCTGATTTTATACTCCTGACGATCAAAACTTTCCCATCTTTGTCAGAAGGGGAAGGACTGGTATTAACCAGATGATTGGCAGGAGCTAGATTCACCAGAGTAATCACTGCTGGGTCTGATCTGGGATTACTACATAAAAACTTAATTTTACACAATCTGCTTCCTTGGGGGCAGCAAGCTGGTTGTCAGGCATGTTAAAGGCTGCAGTAAATATATCTTCCCAAGATGAAAAATCAGGAGGAACTGTGAGTAGGTTCAGAAAAATCCAGTTGCAATGTTGTTGTGTCTTTCGGCTTTTCCTGGTTAGGGGCCGCCACAGCGGAACTCTGGTCCGCTAATGATTGGCAGTAGATTTTTACGTGCCGAGTTGCCGGCCCTGATGCACAACCTTCAACGAAGGTACGCCCATTCACGCATGTCTCCATACAGAAGACGCTCTAGCTGAGAATCGAACAGGACAACGTCTTACTGTGAGGTGACAATGTTACCGCAGCACCACCACTGCAGCAGAAAAATCTAGTTGCAATAAATACTAATTTTTTTTTTCAGAGACAGTAGAATATCATGTTTCTCATAAAAACTGATTTATTCTAAATATATTTTCAGAAAAAGAGAATCCTTCAAAGGGACAGGCAAACACTGCACTGTCCTCACAGAATAGGAAACCAGAGAAGAAAAAAAAAACAGAAGATGTCCCTTTACAATTACTTTATGGTTCGAATTATTGAACCTCTTCAGAAAATGAAAAAACTTCTTTTCCTGAACAGCTGAACTGGAACAGTCAAGAGCCTGAACCATGCCCAAGCTAAGCACAATAAATCACTTCTGCCCAAAATAACTGAACCAGTATAATACATATTTACCTTTTTGCTTATTAACAGGAATTTCTGAAGAAGCACACCCAATTATGACAGGCAAAACCTCTATAGGGACAGGCACTCCAGCCTGGCAAGGCAAAGAAGTACTCCCTGTTCCTTCTTCCATAACTAAAAAGAGTGGTTCTCCCTTGCCTCCAATATCTGTATAGGATGCGTCTAACCCTTGGTCTATGACAGCTGTAAGACTACACAAGGAGAAGACAAGGAAAATTATGAATGGTCTTAGGAACCAGAAATGGCCACAACATAATCACCCATCTGCAGCTGAGGCAGTGTAGCAAGCTGTTATGGTGGCAAAAATTGTTTATTAATTTTCTTCTTTTGTGGCTGGTAGAATGATGATCGGGAAAGCTGTTCCATACTTAAACCGAAAAAGATGCTCAAACCCAGGGAAGCCAAATAGCAGTAGTTGGTAAAATGGTTAAACAGTAAAAAGTCACTTTTTCAAAAAAAAAAAAAAAATTAGTTTTAACATTTTACTTTTGTGGAAAACTGTAACACCCCTGTTCAAAAATGTAATTGCCTATAAAAATAAATACCTTTTCCCTGCATAAAATAATTAAATTCACATAAAAAAGTTCAGTTTTAGTCATAAAATTAAAAAGTGGAAGCGTTTCTCCCCAAAGCTAACTTATCTACCTAGCAACAGAAAGTGTTAGCTGACTGTCGAACCTTGGAAGCCTGCAAAAGGAGTACTCTCCTTTGTCAGGAAAGCTCTGAAGGGTTTAGTGCTCAAACCATGCTTTCTTTGGCTCAGCTCAAGCTGAATAATGGTTTGGATGTATGGAAGGTGTTCTTTAAGCTTTGGAAACCTGCTGGCTGTTATATTCTGCAAAGGACATAACCTATAAAGCTAAGGCAGTAGCAGCAGTGATAACAGGATAAACATCATACATTTTTGATATTGTTTTAGTTCCTCTGAAGATCCTTTGTTGCACCATAAGCTTGACCCAGACAATAATGATAATTTTACCACCCTGAAGTAGTTTTCCTTTTACCGTTTGCCCAAACAAGGAGGTTCCATCAAAAGGTGCACTGACAAATGCTGCCTTGAAGTACACTACCAAGTCTGTCAAACAGTGAAAACTCAAAAAAACCGTAATCAGTGACACAAATAAATATTAAAATTTTACTTTACTGAAATAAAACACAGATCCAAGTGATTTAAGCGCTTTTCGTCAGGTCTAATGCCTGACTTCTTCAGAGTCTCACTCATTTTGACAACATTTACATTTATATATTAATTACGTAATTGGAAAATTAAGAAATTACAAATTTGTGAAATGAGAACCTGCTTTACATCATTGTCTTTAAATTTGAAGAGTAAGTTTCCGAACTCAAATGTGGGTGATGGTTTTACATATAAACATAAATAATATGTATGTTTATAGTGTACATGGCATAATAGGTCCACAAATCCTGATATATTAAATAACATAATATAAAATAAAATAAACATGATTATAAACCTTCAAGTCCAAGCATGTTAATAATTTACGCAGTTGTAATAATGCAACAAAATGTCCTTCACCTTTGTAAACTTCTCAGTTTCAGCAAACTAGAGATTGAGCAAGTGTCATTTAGACCTGGATAGCAGTATGCATACAACCTCACCTGCCAGCGTAGTTCAGCTTCCTCTAATTGTAGAGATCTTGGACCACCCCTCTGGTTAAGTCTGTCAAACAGTGTTAGGCTTGCCTCTTGAAACGAGTACCTGAACTCGCCATTTTAAACACTCCATCCATTGCATTATTGATCAGACATATGGTGAGCAACTACACAGATGTTGTTGTCACAACTGTGTCCTCAGATCACCCCCTTGCAACTGTTAAAGAGTATTATATATTTTCTCAGCTAAAACTTTATGAAACCTAAACATATGTGCCACATGATTCAAGGTCCTGACTGAAAAGATACTAGGAACAAACACTGTTTCCACGTCTGTCCATTATCCAAGATTCCCTGCAAGGAAGATGGAGAGCCCATGTGCCTTCTGGAATGTCACATTTGGTGGGCAGCAGACACTACTATGAAATCTGCAAGAGGTCCCTTGCTCCAGTGCTATCTTTGGGGGTCTGCAGTACAACTGTGTCTTTCCACAGTTTGGAGCACCCCCATGTCAACAAATTTACCTGGGGACAGTACTACCAGAGCTGCAGGGGGAAAGGACTGATAGGCGTTCTGGAAAATCTTTTCCTCTTGGGAGTTAGGGGTCTGTGGGTCAAGACCTCTGCTGCCTCATTGTTTCCAGGATTTCAACAAATGTGGCGTCTTCAGGAGATTTGGGGAGCTTCTCATTTATTAAAATCTTTGTGTGGGGAAGAAAACTCCAACGGGGGGGGGGGGGTCCAGGTATTTCCTCTTAAACTGCCTCTTCCTTGCTAGGCTTGGAGGAGAGTCATCAGAACTCTCCTGAAAAGATGTTACAGCAACAATCTCAATAGTCAGGCCTGAAGCCAATGGCGCAGTCTGCACCATCCCTGGTATTACAATAGGAACACTGATACAGTCAGCACTAAAGTCTACAGAGCCGAAGTCACCCAGAGATTTCATCACTGAGTGGTCAAATGCAGAGAGAGTCGATGGAAACAATGGTTTTGTCAACATCAGAATCAAAATTGGTGACAGGCACTCTGTCAAATCCTTCGACCCTAGTTAGCCCAAACATCAGTTCCGAAAAACACTGATGCCAAAGGCAATGGCATCGTAGTAGTATTTGCCATTTCCAATGGTATCAGTGCAAACTTTATTACTGATTCCAGCACTAATGGTGCTCAAACAGGACTCAGGAGGAGGAACCTCTCAAAATGTGGCAAGAGCCTCTTCTCCAGCCACAGTAGGCACAGTGGGGGTTGAGATAACATCAAAATGAAGTTGTGACTTCAAAATGTTTGACATCATGTATTCCTCATCCAAGGGTTTGGACTCAGAAGGCACCTGTAGGAACACAGGGATGAAGCTGTTAATGGGCAAGAAGTCAAAAATATGAAGAGCTTGTGCTCAGAGGAAAAACTCACGCTTCCCCTAAAAGTTACATTTGGTGGTGCCAGACGAATCTTTCTTGGGACAGAAAGTGGAATTGGCAGGCGTAGCTATAAAACAGAGTCCTGGGAGCGAAACAGAGATCAAAGTCTTGGGTACCCTGACTGGGGACATTTTTTTTTTTAATTGAAACATTTGGGTCTTCTGCCCTTCTTTCCTTCTTTTTCACAGACTGGATAGTTTGGGGGGGTAGATTTGTTATTTTCCAAGAATCTTTCCTTGTTCTTTTCCACAGCGTCAGATCTGAGGAGCCCTTTAAGTACCCAATGTTTCCTCCTTTCCAGGAGTCAAGATCTGGAATCCTTCTCCTCAGAACAGGGGAGGAGCCTGAGCTAAAGAGAAGTATCTCGGAAGGAAAAAGGGTGCCGAGGTAACCTGTTTGGCAATTTCCATTGTCTGGATTGGACCAGAATATATCAGCCGAATTCCGTTTTAGTCAGATAAAGTGCCTGGCTCTTTCAGTAGGGCTTCTAGGTCAATTAATGCTTAGTGAAATTAATTTCATGGAATAGGGTTCGTGACGTTTGTAAAGGTCAAGTTGCACTACTCTCACCAAATGTAAAGGACAGGTGGCACCTCACACCAAATGTGATGCTGAGCTGTAACCACTGCCTTCAAAGCGTGAAGTAATAGCAAGAAACTGCACATAAATCTGTTTCACTTTCAATAACTATTTTACAAAGTACAAACTGGCTCCAAAAGCATAAGAGCAATATGCACTGCTGTCCTGTGTATAGGCCTCCTAACTTCACTGCCAAACTGAACTGCAAACCATTCATTTACACAGCCTCATCACTGTTTCTGTGATTTTCCCACTGTAACTGCCTTTCACACACAATATTCAAACACACACACACACACACACACACACACACACACACACACACACACACACACACACACACACACACACACACCACATCACACAAGGGAGGGTTGGCAGAATCCTCCAATTTCTCTCATCTTTCTTCTTGGCTTTGGTAGTACTGTCATCACTCTGAGAAAGTCACAGACTTCCAGTTACCAACTGTTGCTCGTATATCACCATTCAAGAAGAAGAAAAAGATGTCAGTGATGAACATTTTGGGCTCTGCATGTCAAAAATTCAGAAAAATGTCTATCTCGACTGCTGGCGTGTCACCAGACTCCCAAAAAAGAGAAACAATTCTTTACATATTTATTTATTTAAAAAATATAGTCCAATCATGTGTGCTGCTATGTATAATAAAAGCAAAAGAAAAATCAGTGAGTTATAATAGAGAAAACAATATGCACACTGATAATTGGGCTTAAAACAGTGCACCAGAAATTACCTTACTTTTAATAGTAATTTTGAATTGAACTGAAAAAATATGGAACACATTGCATTTGATTTGATTAACATCAATTACTTTTTGTTGCTGAGTTTTAGTAGATAAGTGCAGGGTCACATATTTATTGTACTTTTGTTCATTCAGTTTCTTTGGTAACTCGGATGTTGGTGAATGCTGGTGTCACCGAAAACGTTGTGGTGTGTCAACTTTGATATGCATGTCACACATCACTGCAATGTCTTTCACTGGTAGTTGAACTAAGAGGTCTCTTAAGTGTGCCACTACAGTTTGTTATCCCTCAGTGTAAATAATGGTTACTTTCTTCTTAGATACACAGTATATAAATTAACTTATAAATACCAGCCACAAAAACTTTAAGGTAAATAGACAAATTTTACTTAAACAATAAAGAAAACAGTGCAAATAAAATATACGTAGGGTGGCCCACAAGTAAAATTAAAATAAAATGCAATAAACATAGGATGCATACAGACAAAAACTAACTCTAGATATCAAAGTTCCCTGGCTAGATTACTACAAGAATGTTGTTCCTAAGGTAAATAAATAATAGCACAGCTGGTTATACAGCACACCCCTACAGCAGTCCCAGTGTCCATAACATCATTGTATTGATAAGGAACTGTCATAAATCAGTTCTTTTATTCAGCATAATAGTCACAAAGGTTTGTCAAAACACGTAAATGCCTGTTTTTCTTTAAATCTAATCCTTTGCATGTTAAAGTCCTTATATCCATAACATTCCTTTGTTCTTTTACTCTTTTACACTAGCAACAACAGCAGGAGCCATAATGTTTACAGGATCAGCACATCACTATCCTCTGACATCTGGATAGCCAAAGTATCTCAGTTTTGCCATGAGAACGAACACTGTGCACAAATATGAGATAAGAGGAAAAAAGAAAGAATACATTTTAATGAATTCAGCCTGGCAATCTAACAACTGTGTTTCCTTCAGCTTTGCATTCATTACCTCTGATTTACAAAGTTCAACAGGCAATAAGTATTGAATAACTGTGCCAGGTTCATGTACTTGAAATTCACCGAAATAAAAACTAAACAAAGTCCTGCTTTTGACAAAAGCTAGTCAGCACAGGGCTCCCATCTTTGGTTATGACACACAAATATGTTTACAAATGAGCATGAATGGAAGGGATGATGGTGAGATGAGGGGTGACAACCACTAAACCAATAACTTCAAGAATAACTCATAACTTTTAAGGTGTTGCTCTATAAGCACAGTAAAGAAACACCACACCAGTTTTTCCAAACATGAAAGGGAATATTTCTCTCATAAGCCACTCTGGTCATTGGCACAGTCCTGTAGGTAATAAATTACACAGTGGAAAACGTGTAGAAAAAAATGCTGTCAATACCTCTTCCACATTTAAAATACCCTATGAAAAGACTGGTGCAAATATAAATCTTATCATGGTCAATAGTGTGCATTATAACAACACAAGTATAAATGTTAAACCTCTTAGCCTAACAATGGAGTCATAAATTTTCAGGCACAGCAGTTCACATAATGGAAAACTGTAGCTGGGAATAAAAAGGGCTTGGCAACTATGACACAGTTTGCCAGAAAGTTTGTTTCACAGGGGCTTCAATGTTTTCTTTTTCAGGTCAGATGCAGTGACACGCATATCCTTACAAAATGTCAGCTTTATGTGCCACTGTAACATCTTCATCACAGCAATGGATTGTTGTTATTTAGCCCAGAGGATAGTACAGTTGTGTACACTTACCATAAATGTAGATGTTTGATTGTATTCACTGTTGCTGTCATTACATTTGGGGTAATCTGCTGGCAGGTTGCCCTCAGTCGGTATGATTAACAAAGTCTTAGGTCCTGCGTCAGTTGCTGTCCCTTCTTCCATGACGTCAGGTCATCAGGGGTATAAAACATGCACCCGACACCATTACATCAGTTTTTCTAGCCCCAGATGTCAGGTGCCCCCCAAATGGGGAGAAAAATAAAATTAAAAACACAAAAATATACCTCAAACCAAAAGCAAATACACCAAAAAGGCTTTTAAGCATAGAAAAAGAAAGTAGAGGTATAGTAAGAGAAAAACAAGGTGCTGGAGGGAGGGTAACCAGGACTGCAACAGTGAATACACTCGAACATCTACATTTATGGTAAGTGTACACAACTGTACTATGTTCTTCGTGTTTCATTGTTGCAGTCATTACATTTGGGTAGATTCTCAAAGCTATGATTGGGAGGATGGATTTATACAGCATTAGGACCAGCTATAAGGCCCTGCAAGACAGCAGTGGTAAAGCCAGCTCCCGATTTAGAGAAAATTGGTAAATGACAATGCTTGGTGGAAGTATGAACTGAACTCCAGGTAGCAGCTTCTAGAATATCCCAGTTAGGAACACCTATGAGAAAGGCTGCAGAAGTAGATGCAGCCCTGGTGGAATTATATCTGATCCCCTGGGGGATAGGTTTTCCATGGTGCTTATAGCAGAAATTAATGCAATGGCTTATCCATTTAGAAATGGTTTGTTTTGAAATAGCCTTCCCCTCTGCCCCTGCAGCAAATGCTACTAGCAGTTGTTCAGATTTTCTTCATGGTTTAGTCCTGTCCAAGTAAAATCTAAGTTGTCTGTGCACATCCAGTGAATGCAGAATCCATTCCCATTTGTTCTGTGGATTGGGAAAGAAAGTTGGCAAATGAATGAACTGATTAAGAGCTACACTGGATATCACCATGGGCATGAAGGATGGAGGATTGGTCCTGAGTGACACACTGTCTGCATGAAAGATGATGAAAGGCTCCACTGCCTTAAGGTCCTGTAATTCAGATATCCTTCTAGCTGAAGTGATTGCTAAAAGGAAGGCTGTTTTCCAAGAAAGAAATTTTAAGTCTGCAGTAGCAGCTGGCTCGAAAGGAGGTAGAGTGAGTTTCTCCAATACAATGTTAAGGTCCCAGGCAGGGTTTGGAGCTCTCCTGGGTGGTCTCAAGTTTTTGGCCCCTCTGAGGTACTGCTTGAGCAGAGGATGAGAGAAGAGGGGAGGTTCTGTGTTATAATGAGCTGAAATGGCTTAGGCGTGGATTTTAATGGAGGAAAAAGATAGGCCCTTGTGAAGCATCTCAGTTAAGTATTGCAAAATCTGAGGTAAATTGGGTGCTGCTGTGCTCATCCTTTGAGACTGATTCCAGGCACAGAATCTTTTCCATTTGTCAGCATAAGATTTTCTAGTACTAGGTCTTCTCGCCTCTAAGATGACATCCATCACAGGTTTGTTGAGGGATGCTAAGGGTGAATTTAAGTGATTAGCCAAGCTGCAAGGTTCAATGTTGGGAGCTGAGGGTGCAGAATTTGGTTCTCCTGCTAAGACAGTAAGGAAGGTGTCTGAGGCAGGTGCCATGGAGAAATTTGTGACACACTGCGCAGGAGTGGGTACCAGTGTTGGCGTGGCCAGTCTGGAGCAATCAAAATCATTTTTGGTTTGTCCTGTTTGACTTTTAGCAGAACTTTGGTGAGCAGAGGCAGAGGGGGAAACGCTGAAGGACAGAGCATCCACTTTCCAGGCTTTTTTGTGAGGAATGCTTGCGCAAAATTTGTCCAACTGGTAGTTTTGGGAGGAGGCAAATAGAGCTATGTCTGGGCTCCCCCATTTGTTTGTCAACATGTTGAAAATCTGTGGTTCCAGTTTCCATTCGTGTGGGTCCATGAGATTTCTGCTTAGTCCGTCTGCCAGTGTATTCAGTTTTCCTAGCAGGAATTGAGCTTGCAGTTGCACTTGGTAGCTCAAGGCAGTGTTCCACAATGCCATGGCTAGTCTGCAGAGGGGGTAGGAAAGTGTACCCCCTGCTTGTTTATGTACCACATAACCGTGGTGTTGTCCGTCTTTACCATTAATTGTCCTGGATGAATGCAGTCCTTGAAGGCTGTCAGAACATTCTGTACAGCTAACATTTCTTTTTGATTGATATGTAGGTGCATTTGACTTGGGCTCTATTTGCCCTGAATGCACTTCCCTGCCAGGTGAGCCCCCCATGCATAGTCTGATGCCTCTGTAGTTAGGGTTTGGGCAGCAGGGGGTACTGTGAATGGCAGTCCCTTGTTTAGGTGGCAGGCCTCTGCCTACCATAGGAACTCTAGGCTTAGGTAAGATAGGACAGGAATCATTGTTTCCAGGCTGTGACATGTTGACTCCATAGAGTTTTTAGGTACCACTGAAGTTTCCTTATACGCAGTCTTGCATATGGAATTAGAAGAATGTAGGAGGCCATAAACCCCAAGGCTTGCAGTATTTGTCTTGCAGATAGCAGGGTTTTTTGTGGCCACTTGTTTGAAGTAAGTTACCAAATGCATTTGCTTTTCTGGCGTGAGGAAAGCCATCTGGGCAGTTGTATTCAAGCTTGCACCCAGGAATGTAATCTGTTGAGAGGGTACCAGTTGTGATTTATTTTCGTTTATGGTGTACCCTAGACAAGGTAGAACCCTTTTTACAAATGCCAGATGATTTATAAGTATGGCCTGGTTTTCTGCCTGAATTAGACAATCGTCCATGTATGGATATATTTGAATATTTCTTTGCCTGCAAAATGCAATTACTGGAGCCAGGCACTTTGTGAATACCCTGGGAGCAGTAGACAAGCCAAAGGGCAGTGCAGAGAACTGATAATGTAAGTAGCCTGCTTTGAAGTGTAGGAATCTTCTGCAAGATTCACCGATTGGGATATACAGGTAAGCTTCTTTTAAATCTAGAGTTGCCAACCAGGCATCCTTGCCTAGCATAGGAAGCAACTGGTGAAGAGTCAGCATCTTGAATCTTGGAATGTCCAGAAAGGTGTTTAGAGTAGACAGGTCCAGAATTGGACGCCATGAATTGTCTTTTCTGGGAACCAGGAAAAGCCTGGAATAGAAACCTTGTCCCTTTTCCTCTTCTGGTACCGGTTGAATAGCCCCCAAGTTTAAGAGGGAAAGTACTTGTTTCTGAGCCTCTGCCCACTGATTTGGGGGCAGGTGTGGCCACCCGTTTGGTGTTGGCAATGTGTTGAAATGAAATCTGTATCCCTGGGACACTATATTTAAAACCCATTTGTCCTGGGTTATGAGTTCCCAGTTTTTTTGCATGAAGAGCAATCCCCCCCCCCCCCCAAAGGGGCGGCTAAAAGGTAAGTGCTTGGTAATTTTAAAGGAAAGTCATTGAGACGGTTTACCATAGGGGGGTGTCTTGTTATTTCCAGATTTGGAAGTGGAGGCCCCCCATTGCTTAGTTCTAAGAGTCCCTTGGGACTGAAACCTGGTGCTTTTGGTGTGTCGAGCTTTGGCTTGAGTGGATCTGGAAGGAGCTGGAAAGGACCAATTCTTAGTAGGCCAGTACCTACTAAATCTTGGAGGTTGCACTTGTAAGAAATCTTTCACAGTTTGCATAGATTTAGCTTTGTCTTCCATCTTTTTTAGAACTTCTTCAGCCTTATTGCCAAACAGACGGTATTGCTTTAACATGATCAGGCAGAGATTGCTCCTTGAGCCAAGCATGCCTTCTGAGCACAGACCCAGTAACAGCAGCCCTGCAAGAGGCCTCTAAAGAATCAAAACCACATTGCAAAATATGTTTTCCAGCTTGTTCAGATGAATGCAATAAATCCTGTAAATCTTTATTTTCCACACAGTCAGAAATCAACATCATTTTCTGTTTAAGCAGTCCCATAATATGCTGTTGATATTTTAGCATATGAAAATTGGCAGTTTAAGGCCCTGATTCCCAAGGTTGCAGAAGTATAAACCTTTTTACCCCATCTATCCAGCGCCCTGGAGTCTCTATCAGAAGGAGTAGAATTTTTAGCAGCAGAAGCTTTAATGCCCTTGGGCCCCTGAGAAATGGTTTCTGGGTCTGCAACAGGATTTTTGAAAAGGAACTTGTGGGACTCCGGAACCCTGTAGTATCTGTCAGGTTTACTAGGAGCCGGAGGCAGGGAATCAGGGGCCATACTGGATTCTGAAAACACATCATCAACAATATCTAGTACAGGAGGTATAGCCAAAGGCCTATGCTGAGGTAGAAGAAGGAAATCCCTAAGCCTCTTTTTAGATTCAGAAAATTCCTGACTTTCCCAGTGGAAATGCTCCCTTAAGGCATGTAAAGTTTCCCCAAAAGAAAAGTCCTCGGGGGGGGGGGGGGGGGGCAGAGGGAATGGAATCCACTGCATCAGAATCCTCATAAGTAGGAATGGACAAATCCAGATCATCGGAAGAATTAGAAGAAACAGAGTCCTGATCAAAAGATTCATAGTCAAGTTCAGTCCTAGGCCTCTTAGAAGAGGGGGAGGGTTGACTACCCCTGATTAGAGTAATAACATCTTCAGCCATTTTGATAATTTGTTTTTTAGGCATAGGGGCCTGAACATGTGGCCTGGACATCGGTTTTTTAGACAGATCGTGATTTAGGCCTTAGAATAGAAGGTGGAGATGGTTTAATATGCAAGTCTGTAGGCCTGAATACATCCTCAGAAGCCGGTGCCTGCACAGCAGCTCCGGACCCATCCAAGGTAGAGATATCTGCGGGCTCCACAGGTGAAGCATCTCGCGGCATACCGGACTCCAAATGGGTCTCAGTAGAGGCCTGCGAGTCAGAAGTAGCAGGTAGCAGGGGCTGCAAAAGCGCGTGAGTACTGGTGAACTGGGGACTGGCTTAGAAGCGTCGTCAGCAGTTTTGGACCTCGACAGCCTGTCTCTGTCTTTTTCTTTGCGTTTTTTCAGAATTCTGGTAGTCGGATGGCTAACTGATGTAATTTCTGGATAATTAAACCGAGAACCGAAATATTTAGAGGCAAAAATGTACCGACGACAGATACTGCGCTGATTAAATAAAGCACAAAACCGACAGCAAGGAACGTCGTGGTCAGGGCCTAGGCAAGGAATACAGTACAAATGAAAATCTTTATGAGGTGTTTGCTTCCCACAAGTAATACAATTATTAACTTTTACTGACATCGGTAAGGAGCAAGAAAAAATTTTCCCCAACGGGGTACTTAGCTTTAAGTTGAAGACTTCGGTTCTGAAACTCAAACTGCTTCTGCTTCAGGCACCGCACGCCAAGAGAGACTGATGTAATGGTGTTGGCTGCATGTTTTATACCCCTGACGACCTGACGTCATGGAAGAAGGGACAGCAACTGACACAGGACCCAAGACTTTGTTAATCATGTCGACGGAGGGCAACCTGCCAGCAGATTAGCCCAAAATTAATGACTGCAATAGTGAAACACGAAGAACATCTAGTAAAAAGTGGAAGGATGTGAAAAAGAGAAGGGGACAAGACAAAATAGAAAAAAGAAAAAACGAGGTACAGATCCAGAATTTTACTGCACTTTAGTGCCTCGGAAAAGAGAAAAATATGGAGGGGAATATTATTAAACAGAGGGCATAATTTCATGAGACAAGATATAAAAGACATTAAAGCACTAAAAAGTATATATATATCTTCATGGAAGGCTGTGTAACCCAACTTGAAAAGTAGTACTATTTCTAAAACAATACCTTGTAGCTCTCCCTATTAAACCAGGGCAGCTTCCAGTGTGGCTTATCAGTTTGTGCAACTTTGAATCAGAATATCCTTGTAACCCACTGACCAATATGTAAACCCACAGTAAAAAACACGAACTTCACTGTAAACAAGATCACGGTTCCACAAATATCATGAAACTGTCCAGCTATGATAAAAAAGCCTTTATTCCACAGTAATAGTAAGAACTGGTTAAGTGCTTTCATGTACAGGTAGTAGACTTCCTCAGAACACTCAGAAATACGCCGTAACGATGATGACAAAACATACTTTACGTGGGGAATAGTTCAAAGAGCAGTTGGATTAAATAAAGTGATTGTGGAAAATGTCAAGTGTGTATACTTTGCTTCGGTGGCATTCCACTTACCAATATGGCAAGGATAACCATGCAGCAGAGCTTAGCATCATGGTATCATGCATGTCCTTGCCCCAAAGAAACAGTGAAAAAAGACTGTCCAACACTGCTATAATTATTGCTTCGACTGCTGTGGAATTGTGGACTTCAACTCTGGACAGAAGGAACTCTCTAAGGGTGTATTACATACTTTGGAGTATTTTCCTGCTTGGGAGAAAGGAAAACCTCACTGTGCCACTCCACTGGTAAACGGAGCCCTACAAAAGAAAATTGGCTAATTTGGAACTAGTAGGTATCCAATCAATGAGACCCCTAGGCAGGACAGAAAATGAAAAGTTCATAGTTAAGGGTACATTACTACCTAAGCTATGGGGACACTAACTGTTCAACATTCATAGCAAAGCATTTTCCTACAGATTGATCCTTGTATCAGAATAGACAAAATGTAGGAATTTACTTCACTTGCAATAGCGTATTTTTCACAGATAATCTGTGCATCTACTTTTTCATATAATATAATGATGTTAAGTAAGTTTTCCATCCTCCCCTGATTTTAGAATAATTGAAATTATAAGCCTTGAAAGATATGCTGTTGTGCTTGAACTGTTTCAAGAGGTGAGGTACTGGTTTCTTATGTTAACTCAAGAAGGTTTGCTCTATAGTCTCAGACTGAAAAATGCTCTTGAATGGATTCAAGCACGGACTCTTTAGCAGTAAAATTCTATCTCAACTTAGGGAGTACAGACGGGTAGGTAAATGCACTCATCCTTTCCTGCGCAGTTGAACATTTGCTGTTTATGGCAAGCTCCGTGACATTTCTTCACAATATATCAATTAATTGAAAACAGTTAAGAAAAATGTGCAAGAAGGTCTGGCCAAAGTCTAAATAATGTGGGGACAAGGGCCTAAAAATAGGGACAGATTTTAAATATTGCTCTTACAAACTTAAAAAGTTGCTAGAATAACATTTGTGTTTGTATGCATCTTCTGAAAGATATGAAGTTGGAAATGCAAATCTATGTCATTAATTACCAACTTCATCCTCACTGATTTGCCATAAAACTACAAATTTTATGAGAATAGATCAAAAATATGAGGTAAAAATCTGGACATTCTGCAAAAATCTGGACAATTGAGAGGTATGACTGACACACACACACACACACACACACACACACACACACACACACACACACACACACACACACACACACACCAAGTCTTTTTATAAGCTAGTAAAAAAATGACTGATTTGAATTTTTATGCTAGAATTAGCACTTTAATAATACATTTACAGATTTATACTGCTGTAGTATACTGTATTTCTGAGCACTACTGCCAAAGAAAGACTACTGTTTAAGTTTAGAGCCTGACAGCCAAGTTTAAAGAATGTAGTGAAGTTCTGTTACTGTAGCTTTTCACAGCAGCATTATGTATAAATGCAAAAAACAGGTCACAATAGCCACCTTAGTCCAGTGTGCCATTTTTAAGTACGATTTAAGCTCAGCAAGTTCTGACATTTATCTAGGTTTTTGTGCTGTCAGAAGGATATCTGAAATACGCTGTTTATCAGAAGTTTCTGTTAAGGAGCTTTTTCTACAAGCTATTGCAACCATCTTGTAAATACTTGGGGCACTCCCATATCACAGGAAAGTTGGCATGCAATAATTAATGACTTTTGACTGAGAAATGATTACATAAACTGTGTGCACAGCTATAGACAAATAACAACCTAGACCAGTTAATGTACAATGGGACTAACAAGAAGTATGCCAGTTCAATGTTGTAAGATGCCAATAGCCATAAAAAAGATTCCAACATTTCAAGCAGTTGATTTAACTTACTCTTGTGAAGTTATGCTTACACTGCTGCAGGTTACATGAAAACAGAAGCAGAATCATGCGAGTCATTCAAAGATCGACATTCTTCTCCTCCTGAAAGCAGTACCATAGGCTTAAGAGAAAATATTTTCCTAATCTTAGGTTGCCTTCATAATGATACTCCCTAATCATGCAACAGGAAATTTCTGTTTACTTAGACATTCTGGCATGAAAAAAGAGAACTCCTCCACTATCTACGCTAAAAGGAAACAGAAGGCATGCATTTCTGGAAGACTGTAGACAGCAACCTTAGCTTACAGCCTTGACTGGAGCAGTCTAACTTTGCAAAATGAATAGCAAACAAGACCCTCCCCATCTAGATGTTAAAACATTTAAGAACAGCCTGATGCTTCAGTTAGAGAGAGGATTTATTGTTTTTCCCATATGGGAGCTGTTAGTAGATTGAATAAATAAATAAAGAGCATGAGTGAGTAAGAGAGATTGTGTTGGTGTATGCATGTGTGCACATAAGTGTGTGTGTGTATCTTACTTTACTGCACAGTGATTTGCATATTTAGTATTAGACTCTCTAAACAAGGGCAGTGATGTCTGGTTATCCCATCATATTTTCCATACATTTCCATGGAGTTGTAGAATGGACCCTTTTCTGGTTGTTTATTATTTACACAAAGACGACCCCAAAAGAAAACAAGGAAGGCAGAAGATAAAAGGGCTGAAATTTCCCTGGGCCTCTGTGAAAACAGTACCAGCATACAGCAGAAGAGAAAAAAGAGTGGAAGGCTCAATATCATGCAAACAAGGGACACGACTGTTTAATTATTTAGCTTTGTGAGACTTTGTCCAAGAAAAAAATCTGCACATTTATTGCTTTTTCCAAACTTTGATGAAGAAAGCACAAAACAATACTGTGACCCAGAAATAAAGGACAGATTTATTTACAAGCCTTCATGGCCAAGTGAAACACACTTCTTGCTTGCTGTACCTGAAAAATACTTTGTTGACAGGGTTAGTCCACTAGGCTGGTGTCCTCTTTTCAGAGGAGACCTTTGGAGTTATTTATATTACTAGGGGAAAACTGACCAGGGCATTGTGGAGCTTCCCCTATTCTTTTTGACAAGTGCTCTGGGATCTTTTACATCCCCCTGAGCTATCACCAACTCAAGCAGTTGGGACATTGTTTTACCATCTCATCAAGGCAGAGTCCTTACTGTTTTCCACTAAAAGATCTTCAGTGGTGCAGGCTGCAGTATGATATTGTTTAACCTACTTGTCTAAGAATGCAGCACAACAAAAGCAATGATGAAAACAAAATAAAGTCTAGCATTGCCTTTGTTACCATTTACTGGCACTACCAATATTTGTAACAGGTTTTTAAATTAACAAAACAACTGTTTACATGTAAGTAGCATGCACATTTGGAGTGATCAATACATAACTCTTGAAACTCAAAAGTATTACACATGTTACAAAATGAAGGGTAATGTCCAGGAAAGAGCATAATTCGTAAAACATAACTGGGACTTGTGATGCTAGGGTGCTGTTTCTGTTCTGCTTATTCATACCATACATAGATATAGGATTACAAATTATTCATATTTCAGAATTAGAACTACAAATTTCTATAGCATATTGATTATTGCTTGTACTGTTTATTTGACACAGATTTTTATCAAGATCAGTTGCAAGACAAGTGTGGAAATGGAAGTTTAGGGTTACACTTGTATTAAATGGAAGTGGTGCAGGTTTCTTAACTAACACAGCATGCATATATTAACATATGGTCTGCAAAACAGCTCAAAACAGAACAGATTACACCAAGTTATGCTAACATGGCTGCCTCAAGGTAGCATGCTCCTGAAACCCTGTCTTGGTGCAAATAAGTGTATGAAATGTACATTATATGTTTGTTAGATTACAATTACATTTACTTATCAACAGAAGTTTTATTCGTTGCAAGAGATGTTGACATCTCAATAACCATAAGAGGTCTAAGACATAACAAATAATTCATCAAGCTTGTCTTTTTAATAGGATCGTGTTCCACACTGAAGCAGTACAGCACTACTCTTATCAGACCTACAAATGCAGCAATGAAGTATAATTTATCCAAGCAGCACAATACAGATTTACATCATTTTCTTCATCTTTCACTGCACAAGGAGCAAAAGGAAATCCTACTTCTTAAGAATACAAACAGAAGGGGCGTGGCCAAGATGTGCACTGATTACCAGCAGTTTCTTCTAGCTCTGCCATTTTTTTCATTTCTGACAGGATTTAAACTTAAAAAAAACAATCCAACTGGACTTATTTCATTATTTTCCGGTTACTTTTAACCTATTTGTAGATTGTTTAAAAAATTACAAACCTTTTTTGAAATTTTCCTGTCAAAAACCTTCAGACAACATATTCCAGCATCTCTGCTTGAATGATGAGTTACTCTCAGAACAACTCTATGGACTCTTCACGTAAGAAAGAACTTTTAACTTTGACAATGAACATACAAGAGATGTTACTGAAACTAGACAAAATGGATACAAATATAGATGTCTTGGAACAGATGCTCAAAACAGATGGATTTAATTCACAAAGAACTACAACTACAGAAATCTCAGATCTCTAACATGGAACGATCTCGTAATGATGTGTATGGAAGACTACAGGAGGGAGAAAATAACATTGAATTTCTTTTGAAGCAGAACACTATTCTTCAAAATAAACTAGAAGACCAAGAAAATAGGTCATGAAGAAATAATCTACGGCTATTTAAATCTTCTTGAAGCCCTTTCATACAGAATTGAAAGGGCACATAGATCTCTTGTTTCATCATCAAATAAAAATACTCCTAGATCTGTAATTGTAAGATTTATATCAACACAAGATAAAGAACTAGCGTTGAAAACTGCATGGTCCAAGTCCTCTATAAAAATTAGACAGCATTGTTCATTTTGACAATGACTATTCAAGTGCAGTTATATTTAAAAGAAAACTTTTTCAACCCATTATTAAGCAGTTAAAAAGGAATCAGATAAAGTTGGACCTCTTGTTTCCTGCCAGACTGAAATTATTCCTCAATGACGACATTAAAAAATTTGAGGACTTTGACTCTGCTGTTTCTTTTATAAAAACAAACAAGATGTAATGTGGTCCTATCTCGCCACATTCTTAACTGATGGGTTCAGCCGCTATTTACTAGCTCGAAGTCTCTGATTGGCTGGGCTAGCCCTAGTATCCCAAGATGCACCACGCCCAAACCCCCAGATCTCGTTTGCCGCTCGTAGAGTACAGACGTGGTCTCGAGCTTGGCTGTGGCTAAGTACCTTATTTAAACTATTTTTCTTAGTTTATTCTGTCTATTTTTCTGTCAAAAGCTGTTCTTACAGCTACGTTCAGTATATCCTGTGAGCTGCGACTATTTTTAGTCAGTTTTTTGTTTTTGTGGATTTCTTGTGTTTTCGGCGGGCTAGGCACATTTAAATTAGAGGGCCTTAGCCTCTCCTGTGTCTGTTACACCTGTAGGGGCATTTTGAGTTAGCGCCCCTTCCTTTATTTAGTTAGTTTTTCTGTAGAAACCTTGTTTTTCACGGGCTAGGCGCGTTTAAGTTAGAGGGCCTTAGCCCTCCCCCCGGTCTGTTAAGTCTGTTGGGAATTCAAGTTAGAGTCCCTTCCCTGCCCTTCCTTACCTTGTGTGTGTGTTTTATTGTATTGCCATGTCAGGCAAAGATCAGAAAGAGCATAAGCCTTCTGGCTTCAAAAAGTGTGCCAAATGTTCTTATAAGATATCCTTAACGGACGGCCATGACATCTGTGTGTACTGTTTGGGCGCTATTCATTTGCAAGAATCTTGTAGTGTGTGTCACTCTTTTAGCTCTACAGTCTTGCAAGAGAGGAAAAATAAATTGATTCTCAGGGACCTTGTCAAACCTGCCTTTGAAGAAGCTTTGGAGTCATCTTCCTCTAGTGGGAAGTCTAAGTCTAAACCAAAAAAGAGATCGCCGGCTCCATCTGGTTCATCGGAGCCATCAGAGAAAATAATGAAGACTGCTCCACCTTCCTCGGCTCCATTGGCTTCGGAGCCAAAGGAAGGGATTTCTGTGTCTGAGTCGACCTCCTCAGCTCCATTGTTATTGGCGCTGCAGGAGGTTTCTATGACACTGGAGCCGGCTTCAGCTCCGATCCTCTTGGAACTGATTCGGAGCCTTTCTCCTAGCCTAACCTTGGATCCTCTGGGTAAGAGATCTCGACCACCTTCTGTGTCCTCCAAGTCTTCCAGGTTGTCTGATTCGGATGTGGACAGGGTGGTGCAGAGGCTCCTTCAGGCGCCGGTATTAGCCAGGTTATTTTCCGCTCCAGCCCAGATGGCTCTGGAGCCTTCCCTCTTGTCGGTTCTGACTATTCCTCCTCCGAGCACTCCTGTGTCATCGGAGCCGGGGTGTTCTGCGTCGAGTGGGGTCCTGGGGTTGGCTCTGATACCCCCGTTAAGCCTATCGGCTCCGACCTCGGGTCCAACCTGTTTGATTCCATATTCTGGTTTTGGCACTCGGGTTTCCTCGGTCGGACCCAAGGGGGATACATCGGGGCTTCATCCCTCGGCTCCGAGTCTCCCTCTTGGTGCCTCGGCTAGGGGAACCCCTTCTCCGATTGTGGTTTCGGAGACGGGTCGATCCTCAGATTCTGGTGGACCCGCATTCGAGGCCATGAGGAGCACACTGGCTAGGTCTTCAGTGACTTCACTCGAATCAGCCACTCCTTCCATCGGCACTGCGGCTGGAGCCTCCTCCCCCTTATCAGTGGACAGCGGGGCTCGAAGGCCTGAGGATACTTCCATGCGTGGCCCCCAGCCTTCTGAGGGCCCTTCAGATTCCTCGCCTGAGGAGCCTCCCAGAAAGAAGTCGTGCAAGAGGAAGCACGTTGACTCCCCAAATGAGTCCATCACTTCTGATATCGACCTCGATGACGCAGAAGGGTCCCCTAAGTCGCCCTTCGATGAGGTGTCATTCTCCGATATTCTGGAGATTTTAAGGCAGAGAGGTGACTGGCCTTCTAAATCCCCATCTGAGGATGAGTCGGTCCTCCTCAAAGCCTTCGGAGCCCGACCTTCCGCCTCATGGGTTTCTCCGCCCTTTGACGAATTGTTAGACCTTATTTGTCGAAGGGTGTGGGAACACCCTGACTCCATGAAACCTGTGCCCAGCCGCCCAAACAAGTTTCTGTCGGCACCCCTGGAGAAAGAGTTCCTAACTAAAGGAGTTCCTGTAGATGCCATGGTGGTGGCATCTGCCACTCAGCAAGAAGTTGCAGAAGCTTCTGCTTCCATTCATCCTCCTAACAAGGAGTCCAGGAGTATGGATCAATATGGGAAGCATTCCCTGTCTTCAGCGACCTTTACTTTGCAGTCGTTGAACTATCTTTGCCACCTCACTAGACTCCAAAGGAATTGGGAGATACCCTGTCGGGTAACTTGCCTGAGGCGCTGAATCAGACTGTCAATGCCCAGCTGTCTACCCTTTCCTCTATTGTCAATTCGTCCATGAGGCTCATATCCTATGCAGCCGAAAGGGCGGGTAGGGCAGCTAGCTCAGGCGTAGCCCTCAGGAGGCAAGCCTGGAGGCGCCTGTGTCACTTCGCGGAAGCCTTCAAGTCTTTCTTCACGGACTGCTCTTCTTCGATGGGTCCTCCCTCTTTGGACCCAAAGTGAAAGACACTCTCACCAGATGTGAACAGGAGGGTAAGACTTTGTCTGCCATAGGGGCCCGTTTCTTGCCTCCCTCTAGGCCTTAACCCAAGGCACGGAGGGGAGGCAAGATGTGGTTCAGGAAATCTCAGAAGTCTTTCCCCGTCGATCATGGTGACCTCCCCCCTCCAGGGGCAGAGGAGGGGGGAATTACTCTGGAAGGTGCCGCCATAGAGGCGGAGGAGGCCCCCGCAACTCAAGAGACCGTGAATTGTTTCGTGGATCCTCCTACCAACGTCCCTGAGGGACTGCCTGACTGTGCTACTCCGGAGCCAGTCGGGGGCCATTTTTCGAGGCATCCTCAAGCCTGGGAAAGTATCACTCAGGATCAATGGGTGCTCCGAATAATTACCGGAGGTTACACCATTCCCTTTCTTACACTCCCTCCACTATCCAGAAAAATCCCAGACGTTCCACCCAGTCAAAGGGATCAAGCAGCGCTAGAGGTTTCAAAGCTGCTGGAAAAAGGAGTCATCCAACCAGTCCCCTCAGACCAGATCGGATCAGGAACTTACTCAAGATTATTTTTGGTGCCAAAAAGGACAGGGGACCTGAGGCCCATTCTGGACCTCAGCCATTTAAACTGATTTGTACTGAAGTCCAAGTTCCAAATGGTCACTCTTCAGTCCATTTTCCCTTAATGGAAAAAGGAGTATGGATGTGCTCCATCGATCTCAAGGATGCCTATTACCACATCAAGATAAACAAGACATCCAGGAGTCACCTACGCTTCCAGCTGGGAGCCAGTCACTACCAGTTTTGTGCTCTGCCTTTTGGTCTCACCACTGCCCCCAGGGTGTTTAACAAATGCTTAGCAGTGGTGACAGCTCACTTGAGACGTCAAGGATTCCAGGTTTTTCCTTATCTGGACGACTGGCTTCTCACTGCCCCCTCCAGGCATCTACTCATTCGAGCCACGAGGGCTACCATCCCATTGGGCCAATAGCTAGGGATTACCTTCAACTGGGAAAAATCTGTGTTGCGGCCATCACAGCGTGTTGCATTTATCGGCACAGAGCTACACTCTGTCCAAATGACAGCCTTTCTTCCAACAGAAAGAATCAAAGTGCTACAAGCTCAAGTGTTATCCTTACTACCTCTCAAGAAGGTCCAATTCATACTTGCTCTTCAACTACTAGGGTCCATGGCGGCTACCATCATGCTAGTACCGCTAGCCAGGCTACATATGCGGATCCTCCAGTGGCTGGTCTCGGTCCAGTGGTCCTTTCAAGAGTTTCCTCTGTCTTATCCCATTCTCATCACGGAACAATGCCGGCAAGACCTACGTTGGTGGCTTCAGTCATCCAATCTAGACATAGGGAGACCTCTGACCCCCCCTGTCTCCTACCGCCACGGTGACCACGGACGCTTCACAGATAGGTTGGGGTGGCCATTATCTGGGCAGAATGGTCCAAGGCACATGGCAAGATCACGAGGTACATTTGCACATCAATGTCCTGGAAATGAGAGCAGTGCTTCTAGTGTTGCAAGCACTTCAGAGCTCTCTTCCCAAGGGGATGATTGCTATTCTTTCCAACAGCATGTCAGTCGTGTGGTACCTAAACAAGCAGGGTGGAACCAGGTCCTATCCCCTTTGCAGAGACGCCATGAGAGTGTGGAACTGGGTGGTGTCTTCCCAACGCTTTCTAGTAGCAACGCACATTCCGGGGAAGTCCAATGTGATAGCAGACAGGCTAAGCAGAGCTATTCTGATGCCTCACGAGTGGTCTTTGAACAACCGAGTTGCAACTCAGATCTTCTCCAGGTGGGGTCAACCTTGCTGTGACCTGTTTGCCAGCCCCCTCAATGCCAAGTGCAGCAGGTACTTCACTCTGATCCCTCCCCTGGGGGAGTCACCCAGGGACGCTCTAGTCCACGATTGACCCCTAGGTCTGCTCTATGTCTTCCCTCTGTTCCCTCTATTATCAAGAGTGATTCAGAAGCCAACTTCCTTGGGAAGCAAGATGATTCTTATCACACCATACTGGCCTCATCAAGTTTGGTTCCCCTTTCTTCAGAAGTATACAGTGGACGGCCCTTGGACTCTGGAACCAGCACCAGACCTATTGACTCATCAGTCAGGTCAGTTCCATCCATCCTTACGTACCCTCAGGTTGACAGCTTGGCTTCTCCACTTCCATCCTTCGTAAGACTACATTCATTTTCACCTGAGATGTTGCATATTCTGTCGTCCTCCCACAAGTCGTCTACCAAAAAACTATACTCTAGCAAAAGGAAAAGATTTGCTATCTGGGCTGAAGCACACAATCTAGATCCCTTCACAGCCCCCTTGTCGGCGGTATTAGATTTTTTTGGCTATGCTCTTCAAACAGGGTTCCGCTACCTGCACTATTAAGGTACAGCTGGCGGCCATTTCTAACTTTCACGTCTCACATGAGCCTTCCCTTATGGGCCATAAACTCTGTAAAGCCTTCCTGAAAGGAGCCTGGTTACTCCGTCCACCATTGTCACAACCAGTTTTACCTTGGGATTTAAGCTTGGTGCTTCAAACCTTAACCTCTACCCCCTTTGAACCGGCTGACACGTGTGAATTAAAATATTTGTCTTGGAAGACAGCCTTTCTGGTCACCATTACTTCAGCCAAGATGGTATCGGAGCTTCAGGCCCTTTCCATAAAGCCCCCTTATTTGGTCTTCCATAAGGAGAGGGTTTTCCTTGAGACTCAACCCCTCCTTCCTTCCTAAGGTATCTTCTACCCTTTGTCTTCACCAATCCATTGAGTTACCAGTTTCCTTTCCAAACTTTTCAAATTCCACCAGTTGGATATTCATAGACAACTAAGGTTTTATTTGCACAGGACACAACCCCACAGGAAATCGGATCAGTTGTTTGTGTCCTTTTCAGAGAACAAGAATGGTAGCCCTGTGACTAAAGGTACTATTGCTAAATGGATTAAGGACTGTATCTCCTTTATTTACGCATTAGCAGGCAGAGATTTACCTTTCCCAGTTAAGGCTCATTCTACCAGGGCTATGGCTGCATCAGTAGCTTATCATGCTAGGCTCTCCTTGGATGACATCTGTGCTGCGGCCACCTGGTCTTCTCCGCACACCTTTGTTTCTCATTACAAGCTTGATGTGGTGTCTAGATACCGGGCTTCCTTTGGTTCCACGGTGCTCAGGAGTATGGTCATTGAGCCTCCCAGAATGTAGGTGCTAGGGACGCTGTCCCATCAGTTAAGAATGTGGTGAGATAGGACCACATTACATCAATTAGTTATATACTCACCATAACGTCAGATATATGTGGTCCATCTCGCCTACATTCTTACGTACCCGCCCACCGTTCCCCGACCTGTTGGACTTGGAGGAGATTATGTTCTTAGACCCTTCTGAGGATGTTATTTTTTCTCTCTTCCTGCTTGTGTTATTTCTAGGAGGTTGTGTATGTCACTCTGTTATATTGTTGGCAAACAAGATCTGGGGGTTTGGGCGTGGTGCATCTTGGGATACTAGGGCTAGCCCAGCCAATCAGAGACTTCAAGCTAGTAAATAGCGGCCGAGTCGGAGCCGATTCTTGGCTCCGAACCCATCAGTTAAGAATGTAGGTGAGATGGACCACATACATCTGATGTTATGGTGAGAACATAACAAATTGTTAATAGACAAAACAGAAGACATGGAATGGTCAAACACCTCTCTGAAAAGAATTGCAGAAAATAACACCTGGAAATTCTCAGAAAAAAAGAAGAATCTGAAAGATAAGTAACTATTTTTTTCTTTCCTTCTTTATTCTCTATCTATTTCAATACTTAGTAATATGCTTTTTTTTTCATCATAGCTTTTCTGGATCTCAGAAATATATGCGAGTCAAGAAGAAAATGTTTCAACCAAAGGGAAAAAAATGAAAATGACAAATGTTTATTTTTTTCCATTCTTCGATATGGGGACTGAAGTTACATGAACATGTGTGGTTTGTCGGAGTGGTCATGATTAGCTATCTGAAGTAATGACACTAATATAGCTTAATAGTATTTCAGTTGCTTTATTAAGATTTACTATTTGTAATATACCTTAATTATTTCCTTTTTTAACAGCTGCTTCTGATTTTTTTTATTGTTGAGCTACTAACATAATGAAGTTTTTTTCACTTAGTGATGTTTGCATCATATATTACAATGCTTCAGTGCTTGTGCAGTATTTTTCAAACTCATGAGCTGTTTTTGCCTTTTAAAATTCATGTTTTACGCTAGTTCGAGTGGTTCCTGCTGAAAACAACTTTGTACACTGTTTAGAAGAAAGTCTTGAGCCTCATAAGCTCTTTTAAAAGTTTTGTCAAGTCTTATGATCGCAATACCGGCAGTCTGATAAAAGAAATGTGAACTTTGACCTCTTCAAACAGGATAGAACGTTTAAACGTGAGTTGCGGTGCACTATCCTGTAAATCAAGTTAACTTTTGAAAGAAAATGCGAAAGAGAAGCAAGACTTTTGGATTATTTAGCCACAGTTTCCTGGTGAGCTTTTGCTTCAGCTATAAACATAACATTGAGTAAATTCAGTACTTTTTCATTTCACATGTTTAAAACGACTTCAGCCTTCCATACCTCATTGCAAATATATCTGCAGTCTTTTGTTTTCTTGGTCAATTTTCTCTCTTTTTACAGTTCAGTTGTATAGTGAGATGCAGCTCTGCCTGAATAAGTGCAAGAATGAGACACTGCATATTTTTCTTCTCTGGAATTTTAAATTGCAGAAAGGTTTATAATATAAAACTTTTGACAACTGCATTTACACCATAGTTAATTTTAAATGTTATAAGTATAAATAAAAGTAAATCACTTATCTGATGGTGGGGGAATCAGAAGCAGTTCTGTTTAGTAGCATATAGCTCAAGTATGCAGTGAGGAAAAGTTTCTCTTAAAAGCAAAGTGGAACAATGTTGTTAAAAATAAAGCAAATACAAAAGCACAACAGCCAATCATAACACTACTATTAGCAAATTACAGAGAATAAACAGGACACTTGCTGAGTTCCCTTTTCTCATTTTATTTTGGCTTAAAGTGTTTTGTACAAAATGCAGTTAAACTATTGTTATCAGGGAACTGAACTGACAGTGCTAAGAGTTTATTTGAAGGGACCGATACTAAATAATATTTCTATAAACAGCTTCCTTATACTGAGTATAGTAAAGTATTTAAACACCTTCCTTCTACTGGTTGTATTATAACTGGTGATAAGCTATTAATATTTTATGTCAACATAGCATTAAATACACAAATTGCAAGCTCAACTGTTTACTTCAAGTACTACTCTTTCTTCAAGGATAGAAATGTGGAAGGTTGTACTTTTTTTTCCATATTAATATCACAGAATGATAACTAATTGAGGATGATTTTAGTTACTTGATCAGCAATAAATATGCAGTATAGTAGTACTGTAGTTGGTTGTGATTGTGATATATATTTCAAAGCAGGGCTGAGATTATTTAAAAGTTTGCCTTCCCTTTTTATTATTGATCATATATTCTTAATTTCTTATTGGTTTATATGGAACAGAGGAAAGGGAAAGAGGGAATAGAGTGGAGAGGAAGGAAAAAGAGGGTGAGAAAAGGAATAAGATGAGAACATCTGTTGTTTTCCTTTCCACTATTAACCTGATCTCAGACAGCAATAATTCCGACCCATATCAACATTGCCTTATGTTGCTTTGATACATTTTAAATATTAATGTGGAATAATACTATTTGTCTGCCTACTTTCACTTTATTATTCAGTGCTTCATAATGCTTGCTTTCCACATGTTCTGGTTACATATTAATATTTAAATAACTATGAATATCATAACAATGACATATATATATATATATATATATATATATATATATATATATATACATACATACACATATAGGTTCATAGGTTGGTACTGGGCTATCTGCCCAAAGGCATATATTAGCCCAGCCACGTTGTGTGGTATTCACCGCCCCTTTAGTAGTTCCCTAGACCCTTGTACTAGCAGCTAGTACCCTTGGCCCCTATCTAGTAGTGCTGTTGGTGTGATCCCCGGTGTGAACTTTCTGTTACCCATCCACTCATCAAGGTTCCTCTTGAAGAGTGATAGTGAGGGGCTCTGTCTTATGTAGATCGGGACCCTGTTCCATAGTAAAGGAAGTCTCTGCGAAGGGAATCTATCCCTCCAGCATGTTCTATTCATTGTTGTGTTGAGGTTTACATCCCTAGAGCGTGTAGCTCGAGTAGATTTGGTTTTGCTAAGATGGAGCATGTTCAACAATTCTGGGTTGGACATGGCTCTGTACATTAGACAGAGATCGCCTCTGAGAAAGCGGTATGCAACAGAGAACAGTCTTAGCTTTTTCAATCGTGCTGCATAGGGCAACTGTTTGAGGCCAGTAATCCTCTAGGTTAGGTACCTTTGTGGTCTCTCCAGCTGCTGGAGATGTCTAGCCAGGTACATTCCAATTGGTGCATTGTACTCAATAATGGGTCTGATGAGGGAAGAGTAGTGGGGCACCATTACATCCTTAGATCCGGATGCGAACCCTTTCGTGATCAGATGGGTCACATAGAAGGATTTTCTAACCACTTTGGCAACATGGTTTTCAAAAGCTGACTATCTACTTAGGTCCCTAGATCCCCTATTTCTTCTTCAGATTTCAGG